>NW_008337640.1:2968291-2986499 GCF_000622305.1 Nannospalax galili | reverse complement strand
CTGATCTTGCTTTATTTATTGTTGTAACTGCTTTTTTTTTTTTTTTGACAAATGTTATCCCTTCTCATACAGGGGAAACCATACCTGATACAACCTTGAGACTTAGAAGAGTTGAGCGGATTTTAATCCAATTCAGTTACCAAAATTTTATTCTCTATGCAATACGATGTCTCCAGCATAGAGGTCCTGATTTTCCTCCCAGGTTAATCTCCTCCCTTCCTCTGGTTGCTACTTGCATTTGAAAAGGTTTATATGTGTTGGCTACTACATGTCTGGCGTCTCTAGAGAGCCTGCATGCTGTTTATGTTTGTCCTACCTTGTGTCTTCTGGATCTCCCTGTGAAGGTACTCAGTGTCTGGCAGAGTTGGGGTTGAGTGTAGGAGATGGGAGCAAACAATCATAGAAAAGAATTCCTCACCATGTCTCATCCAGGTGATGAACAAGCACTCTAGGATACCTATCTCTTTCTTAAATCTGCAGGGTTATTTTGTGTGTGTGTGTGTGTGTGTGTGTGTGTGTGTGTGTGTGCATTCATGTGTATGGGTGTATGTGTGTGGAAGCTAGAGACTGAGACTGAGTGTGTTGTGTGGAGGCTAGAGGGTGACACGGTCTTCCTTGATCCACCTTCTATAATAAGGCAGTCTCTCACTTGAGCACAGCTCACTGATTTGACTGCTCCTGCTAGCTAGCTTGCTTGGGGACTGCTGTCTCCACCTTCTATGTACTGGGATTGCAGGAAGGCCCAGCATTTACATTTACATGAATGAATGGTGCTGGAGATATGAAGGCCTACTGCCACACTTACACGGCACTTTTACCCACTGAACCATTTCCCTGGCCCCAAATTTGAAGTTCTGGTTATTGGTACAAAAGAAAGTATTTATACTTGTTTTAAATCCAATTTTGTCATTTTATTCCTTTACAGTTTAATTTGCTCTGTTTTCTGTTTCAATTTATGTTTAAATTTTTTATGAAAAAATATTAATGTGTTATCAAAAACTTTTTTTATGACTATTCTTTCACTTTTTTTCTTTTGAGACAGGTTCTTGCTATAGCCCCAGCCAGCCTGGAACTCACTATGTAGACCAGGCTGGCCTGGATTCCATAGATATCAGTCTGCCTCTACCTCCTCAGCATGGGTATTAAAAGCATGTGCCACTATGCTGGGCTCTTGTTTGATTTTTAATTTTATATTTTGAAATGCAGAAAAGTATATCATTTTCTTTGTTATTACCTTTAAATTTTAAAGTATTTTCATTGCACACCTTAATACATCAAGATTTATAAAACTTGAAAGTTTGAAATAAAGAAAATTAAATTTTTTTCCTTAATCCAACAAAACATAAATAAAAATTCTCGTTTAATAGTGCAAACAGTATATCAATGTCATAATACACTAATTCATTCACACTGTACAATAAATGGCATGTCTTTGAAAAGATGAAGTATCAACACATGAAATAGAGAAAGATGGCCCTTTGGCCGGGCCTCTGTCTTTCCTCATGCCCGAGTAAGCAAGCAAAAGGACACCTGAATGGTGAAGGAGGTGCAAAGTGAATTGTTCTTCTAGTGCCAACTCTGCCTCAGTTCTTTCTTCTTTGTGTGTGATGGGTAATTGCATAAAATATAATTGATAGTGAGCGTGTTTAACCCTAAGCAAAGCTCCATGGTTTCAGAATGGCCATTCTAACTACACAGAAGTTCATTGAGATGTATAGGGTTTGGGACTGGGCAAATATTTGTTTGCGTGACTACATCAAGCTTTGTTTCGGTTTAATCAAGCTTTGATGTTTAATTTGTGAGCTCATTACAATAAAATGATTTAAAAATGAAAAAACAGGGGCTGGAGTGATGGTTCAGTGATTAAGGGCACCAGCTGCTCTTGCAGAGGACCTAGGTTGGGTTTCTAGCATTCACAGGGCAGCTAACAAATGTCTGGAAACTAATTCTAGGGGATCCAACACTGTTTTTTGGCCTCTTTGGGTATGGCATGGATGTGGTGCATGGACATACCTGCACGTAAAACACTTATACACATAAAAATAAATAAAAATGTAAAAAAAAAAATAAAACCAAACCAAAAGATATGGTTTAAATATTCATAATGATAACCATAATTTCAATAATACATTAATTCTCTATTTGTTATTTGCATAAACAATTTCTTGATACATGAGAAAATCCCAAGAAAGAATCTAAGCTAAAGAAAACAATGATTTATATATAAGGTTATATTATTTTTGGCATTATCCATAATGAAAAACAAAAGGAAGTAACGTTAATTTTTGTATTATGGGGAAATTATGTAGTACACAATAATCCAAATGTTATTATAAAATAGTAATATAACAATTAACAGTAGAAATTATTTTAGCAATATTGTAGCTTTCCATTATTTGTAGTTTTTTTTGAGATAAAACAAGTGAAAAAAGGAAGGTGTATTTTGGTTCAATTTCAGGGATTTTAGTCCAGGACTGGCTGCTCAATTCCTTCGGTCCTGTGGCCCAGTCCATGATGAAAGAAGTGCAGCGGCAGAGGAGGTCCATTCCCCTTGTGGCTGGGTGCAGCAGAAACCGGAAGAGGAAGGAGCAGGCTCCCACAATCCCCCTTGAGGATATGCCCCAATGACCTAGAACCCATCTAATGATTCTACCAGTGCCCAATCATGTCACTGTGGAAACAAGCCCTTTACATGTAGGCTTTGGGGGACATTCTAAATCCTGTAGCAAATGTCAAAAGAAAATATCAAAAACAAAATGGTAAGTGAAATCTATTTTGAACTATGCAAAAATATGTTTATGTGAAAGATGCTATCACATACACTTGTATTTGGATAGCTGAAAACTTATTTTATTGCCTTTAATTTTTGATTTCTTGCATAATATAACTTTAATTCATGTTTTCCAAATAGTGAAATGTTGTGTTTTTTTGTGTGTGTATGTATGTGTGTATTTATATGTATTTGTACATGTGTGTCTGCTTGTGTGTTTGTGTGTGTACATGTATGTACAAGTGTGTGTGTGATTTGAAAACAGTGAATAACCATAGGTGTCATTCCGCAGGCTCCAACCACATTTTCTTTGAGACAATGTTGCTCATTGGCCTGGAACACACTAAGTAAGGTAGCTGGCTGACCAGCAAGCACCATGGATCTGCCTATCTTTGTCCAGTGTTGGGTTCACAAGCCTGTACTACCACACTTGGCGTTTTACAGGCATTCTGGGGGTCTAACTCAGGTCTTTGTTCTTACAGGACTGACTGAGACATTTCCCCAGCCTATAAAAGACACAAGTAACAAAATACGTAATTATTATTAGGTGTTACTACTTTCATTACATTATTGTGCTGTATGTATGAATGTGAATCTTTGGTTATGTAGTGGTACTTCCTGACACTTGCCTTGGCGGGCCTTCAGTGATGAATGCATCTCACAAGACAATTTTCATGCCTCCATCCGGAAGGTCTCATAACCAAATGTGAGGATTTGTAATTCACCACAGCGTTTAGCTTGCTATTGTGACAATTTTTACTGAGTTCCTTCCTCATGGCAAAGCCCTTATGTGCATTTGAATGTGAGTTTGGAGACTGGGAGAACACTGTCTAGGATTCCTGTTTTAGTGTTTGCATTAGAGGAGAAAAGCTTCAAAACAAGGTTCTTTGTTTGAGAAATCTTTTGGATTCCACTTACAAAGCAGAGAAATGATCAAAATAGCATCTCTCAGGCATCGTTGGCAGAGTTGGGCTGTGTTGAAGTTTTCTTTGTTCTTGAATTGGCATTTGTTGAAGAGCTTTGCAGACGGTAGATACCTCAAAGAGAGAAGTGTTTGCAGCTCCATTTAGTATGTAATTAAATTAATGAGCCAGATTTTCTGACCTCTGGACTGGTATTGGGGTGACTGAATGATCTAAGCAATCTCTTTATATTCTCTACAAGAAAAAAAGAACTTCTTCAAAATATTGTATCAGTGAGCTTTATTTTATTTTACTTATTTGTTTTTGGTGGTTCTTGTGGAGTTGTGTCTTCAGCAAGGATAAAATTTCCAAAGTCTCTTTAAAATTATTTTAATTTAAAACAAAGTGACATTAGTCATTTTTTTTTTCTTTCTGAAAGGGAAGGATTAAAAAAAAAAAAAACAAACCCACAAGGACCCTTTTGGTAGGCTTGCAGTTGGCTTTCCTCACTGGCTTTACTTGAAAGGCATTTCTCTGGTCTGAACTGCTTTGATTTATGGTCTCTTGAAGTGATCCCTAATGCACCTCCTTTGTTTCTATTTCCTATTTTACTGCCAACTCTTGCAACACATTCTATTATTCTGGAATTGGTTTAGTTGTGCTTGAAAGGAAGTTCACTTTATTTGGTCTCAGAGTTTCTCAGACTGGTTGTGTGTATGTGTAACAAATAAGAAAAACTGTAATTCCTTATTGCAAAATTTGCAGTACTGTTTACAGCCTTCTAGACATCTCACTTTCTTGTGATACTAGATTTTTTGATCAGCTATGCTAAAATAGTGTCATTGTTAACAGAAAATTTAGAAACCCTAATAAATATTATTTAAAACTTTAATGACTTTATAATTGGTTCCATAGTACAGTATTTGTTGCTTTCATGCTGGAAAAAATGTTTTGGAGGAAATTAGTCCAGATTTTATTACTTTTTCCTCTGAAACTGTAAGTACCCCTACCATAGGAGCACCTGGTGTAAATATCTTAGCAAACTGCTTACTAAGAAGTGCATTCATTCAAGTATTCAAGGTGGCAGAACTAAGGTGTGGGTCCATTCTTAAATTCTTTTATGAGTGAGACTAAGAACCCTCTAGGGGACACTCTTTCTCCCTTATTTACCAGCATCTGCTATGGGGGCCACAGACAGGTGAGGAGAATCCCCTCCGCAAAGGTAAAGGTGAAAGACAATGTCAACGTTGGCAATCTTGGCTACTGGATAGTTACACTTTGCCCACAGGTTCAGTGACTACTTAAATAAATAATTGGAAATCTGCATCTTGGCCTTGCTTTGGAAAAGCACACCAACTGTTGCTGAACTCCCAGGGCTTTTCAACATGCTACTGAGTTTGGACAACAATGGTTAGAAATTCTGGCAGATAAGTATCTCTGAGCATCCATTGTCTTGATTTGGGTGGTAGCTGCCTTGCAAATTTACAGTTGTCTAGATGAATGTTTGTCATTTATACTTGCTGAGTGACCTGATTTCTTGGACACAATATTCTAACAATAAATGCAAAAGAAATCAATATGGGTAGAATGCCTGAAAAAGAATTTTAAAGAATGATGATTTTAGAGGCTCAATGAGATTCCAGAGACTGCATGTAATCTGTTAAATGTAATTAGGCAGACATGCAAGATATGAAAGAAAAATTCAGCAAAGCATTATAATTTTTTAAAAAGAACTAAACAAATATTTGAAGCAAACAGACACATCAAATAAAAGCTCAGTTGAAACTCTCAACCACAGAACAGATCAAGTAGAAGAAATAGTATCTGAGACTGAAGACAAATCTTTAGAAGGTGAAGATGAAAAAAGAAAACGGAAAGAAAAAAATCTAAGATCCAAGAATGAAGAAAGCATTCTAATTTCTAAGATAATAAATAAACATCTACATATATTGACTATCTGAAGGAAAATAGGAAAAAATGTTCATGGCATAGAAAAGTTACTCAGTGAAATAAAAGTATAAAACTTTTTTAATATTGGGAAAGACCATGAATATATAGGTACAGGAGGCTTATAGGACTACAAATAGAAGTGATCAGAAAATATTTTTATGGCAGCATACTTAAATGATGAAAAGTTTAATGCAGAGAAGAATTAAAATCTGCAAGAGAAAAGTATCATTAGGACAAAGAGTCAATTTATCAGCAGAAGCCCTGTAGTCCAAACAATGGAATGATATATTACAGGATCTAAGACAAAATAACTACCACACAGTAATACTGTACCTAGCAAGGCAGTCTTGAGAAATGAAAGAATAATAAACTACTAAGACAAGAAAAAAAAAATGAGATAATTCATTCTGACCAGAGCAGCCTTACAAAAAGATACTTAAGGAAGTCCACGTCTAAAGGTGAAAGAGAGAAAATCATCTTTATGAGAGCAGTGCCAGTATAAAGTGTACAAAAGAGAAACACAAAAGAATCAAACATCAGTGCTGTAAACTATCAAATCACAAATATGAACGAGAGGTAAAGCAATGAAAAGAGTGTTCAGAGCAAACAGTATGGAAATGGAAACTCTACCTATCAAAAGAAACTTCTTACATAAATGGACTAAGGTGTTGAAAGATAACTGCCTGGATGAATAGTAAAAATCAAACAAAACAAAACAAAAATGTTCCAAGGTATGCTACCTGCAAAATCGTAGCTCACTAGTCAAAGTGCATATAGACACATGAGACCCAAAGTAAAAGGGTAGAAAATGATCTTTCAAACAAAGGATAACCTAAATTAAGTATGAACAGCTTTACTGTGTGACAAAACATGCTTTTAAACAAAAAATGTAAGTAAAGATTTATGAGGTCCTTTTCTCAGTGCTGGGATCAAACACCCGACAAGAGTAACTTACGGGGGAAGGATTTATTTTGGCTCAGTTTGAAGGCACAGCTCATGATAGCCAGGAAGGCATGCCAGGGGAGCAAGAGGCTGCTTGCTCACATTTTGTTAGCCATCAGGAAATGAGGTGAAGACTGGACGGGGAGTGAGGTCCTCCTACAAAATTTCTAAAGCCTATTTCTAAAACTTCTTTTGGTGCGTCTTCACATCTAAAACTTTCCACAGCATCCACAAACAGCATCACTAGCTGTTGGCCAAGGGTCCCATTATGAACCTATGGAGGGCATTTTACGAATCATAACAAGAGACGAAGAGGATCATTGTATCATGATCAAGTGATCAGTTCAACAGAACTGGTTTTATTTAGTTTTTCACATTCATTTATTTATTGGGTATAGTATGTGTGTGCGCGCGCGCATCGGTGCGCGTGCACGTATGTGTGTGTTACTGTGTGTGTGTGAAAGTCAGAAGGCAACTTGTAAAACTTGGTTTTCTGCTTCCACCATATGGCTCTGGGGCTCAAACTCAGACCATCAGGCTTGTGGGCAAGTGCCTTTAACTGCTGAGTCATCTTATGGACCCCAGAATTGGTTTTAAATCTATATGCACATTATGTTGGGACACTGAATCTTATTTTAGGACATGGAAGAGAAGTAACAAAATAATAATAATAATAATAATAATAATAATTAATATCCCCCCTTCATGAATGGAGAGATAAACTAGACCAAAAAATCACCAAAGAAATATCAGAGTGAAAGTATACTATATATCATACTATAGCTCCTCCATCTAACAGCTGCAGAATAAACACATAGAACTTTCTGCAGAATAAACCATATATTAGACCACAAATCAAGTTTCTAAAAAAACTGAAAAAAAATGAAATCACAAACTGTGTCTTTTCTAAGCACAACACAATAAAGGCAGAAGTTATCAGCAAAGTAAATTTTAACATTACAGAAATATATTGAGATCGACTAGCACCTTTTAAAGAAATTGGGTTGCTAGAAAAAACAAGAATAGAAACACAGTATGCCAAACCTTATGGGATAGAGCAAAAGAAATACTAAGAAGTTCATAACAATTAGTATCGGCATCAAAAATTAAGTCAAATAAACAAACTACTGATGGTCCTGGGTAAAGAGATGGATGGTAGAACTTGCAGAAAGCCTCATATTCAATTTCAGTACTACAAACGCCAAATAGCTGCACAGGCAAAAACTTAATACTTTATCTTAAGGATTTAGAAAACTAAGAACAGACTCCCCAGAACCGTAAAATAAGCTCCCTCAATAATGATGACCAGAGAAGAAATAATACAGACAATAAAAAATATTCCAAGATCAATGAAACTTTTTTAAAATAACAAAAGTGGCAATATTCTAGCTAAGCTATTCAAGAAAAGAAAGAGACTAAACAATACCAGAAAGGAAAAGGGAGGTATTACAGCTAGTGTCACAGGAGTGTAAATGATTAGTAATAAATACTTTGAAAAAATATGCTAACAAATTGGAAAACCTCAATGAAATGGACAAATTTCTGGAAATAACTGATTATTCAATCATAGAACATGAAAAATCGCAACAGAATTAGCAATAACAAATGACACAATTGAATCAATAATACGAAGTCTTCCAACCAAAAACGCCCAGGGCCATATGGTCTCAGAATCTAAGACTGTCAGTCCCTTAAAGAAGTATTGCTAACTGTCTAAAACTATCCCCAAAATTTAAAATTTAAAGGAGGGACTCTTCCGCACTGATTCCTCCTTGTTACTAGAACCAGATGGGGATACAACAAAAACAAACTATAGAACAACATTCACAATGAACATAAATGCAAAAATTCACAGTGAAATACCAGTGAATAAAATTCACCTCCTTTAAACTGACCGCAGTTTAGGTAGCCCTAGTTGTAGTACGTAGATTAGTGTACCAAGGAGAGCGCCTTTGATGGGAGGTAGCAAGGCAGCAGGATTCATTAGAAAGCACGATGGAAAGCTGTTTTTATTTATTTTATTTTACTTTTTGTGGAAAGTTGGTTTGAGGTTTCATGCCTAGAAGTGAGGCAACAGGCATGAAGGTGCAGAGAGAGAAAGCAGGCTGGAAAAGATGCCGATTAGAGCTAGAAACTGCAAAATAAGAACAAATGAAACAAGTAATAGATTATACATACTTAACCAAGGAACAGGAAAAATAAATATTATTGACCAATAATGGCTTAGGAATCCCAGGAGGGAAGTAGGCAAGACAGCATGGCTGTGATTGAAACTATCTTTAACATGTCTGACAAATCCTCAGTATAGGTCTTTCCTGATATTGTAAGAAATTATTCAAAGAAGCCACATTCATCTAGATAATGATGACTGTTGTTTCCTGCAATTGTACAATGCCATCTTTCGTTTTTTCCTCGTGATCCTCAAAGAAACAGATTGAGGACACAGTTTTGTTCTTCAACGTGCAACCCTGTCTCCCAGAGAAACTTTCCTGTCATCCATTCCTTTGGTCTTGATTCTGTTCTTTCTAAGCAATGGGATTTCTTGCCTCACATGTGTTGGGGATCAAGGCTTAGTTGCTTAATAAAGAGGCAGAGCAGAAGTTTCCTTCTGTCTTCTCTAATACTTCTGAAATCTACTTTGTATGTGGATGAGTGTTCTGCATATGTCATAATCCAGAGATCCACTATATACATGCATATATATATATATGTATGCATGTAGAGAGAGCTATTATGTAGCATAGATGAGGAAATGAGTGTCTTAAATATTATTTGTGCACACATAATGCCCCCTTTTCCACATAAGCTATTGATTGTTCCTAAAATATTGATTATAATGATTTATTTCTCTACTACTGAGCTTAGTAAGTGATGGTTGGAAGCACACACTCAGTATCTTTCCATTACTGTTCACTTCAGAGTGAAGCATCTATCATCTTTGGGGAGCTGAACTTTAGAGGCTGGATATATATAAAAGATCAGTGAACAGTGACTTATTTGTATAAACCAATAATTAAAAATAGAGATGAGAATAGTAAAAGATTAATTTTATTTATAATAGTTTTATCATTTCCATTTTCACAACTTATTCTGTATGACTGTAAAAATCTTTGGCAAGACCACCTAGTAAGCTTTTAAAAATCTGTTCACTTATGTGTCAATAGCTTCTCCTGTTTAATTAATGGCTTTTGTGGAAAGTGCTCAAATATGGGTGGATGAACATAAGTCTATGTAGCATGGAACAAAAAGTGCAACATTTTTAAAAGTATATAACAAAATACTCATTTCTCGATTCAAGTATATAAAACAAAGGGTGATTTATTGCAAAAATAAATATCTTGCTAGTAATTTTCTTTAATATTCTGAGTTTACTTTACAAATTGCAGTTTTTTATTTAAGAATATTTATACAGGATATGGCTCCATCCATGTTAGAACTCTGTAAATGAAAAAGATCCTGCTATTGTTAGACAAACTAATGGATCACAAACATTGGAATAAAGACAGGGTTGATTTGTGTGTGCCTCTGTGAATAAAAGCAGCTCACCACCAAAAGTATTCATATTTTCTCCCAAGTATCAACATGATTAATATTCATACTTTAGAAATATGTGCCCGGAGTGAATTTATTTTGCACTGGAAAGCACCTTTTATGGAGGAAGATGCTTCTGTTGCAAAATAAATTAGTCATGTTGAAGGAGAGGCGTATATTGAGCTTTGGATGATTTATTCAGCCTTTTGCAATTCAAGTTTAGAGTAACATAAGTAAAATCTCCATAAGTAAAGATTTTTGTACTCACAACTGATGGTACAGAATTGCTTAGAATATCATTTCTACTTTCTTGCCAGAGCCAGGTGTTGGCATTCACAAAGATGTGAACACAAGCAAGTCACAGGAACTTCAAAGTGTGTTTGGATATAAGGTTATGGATAGCAAAATGTAGCTGCCATATTTGCATTTGGTCCAAGCCCAGGAAAAGTTCTATGATGTACATTTTGTAGAATTTATGGGCAGGCTCTACCTTTCACTTGAAATATGTCTGTGTCAGTGTGATTGCTCTGATTCATCCAAAAAGTAATTTCCATAAGTGAATTCATATGTGACTGCTTGGAACCCCTTGCCTATTTCATCCTGCAACACCTTACTGTGGATTCTGCCTCTCCGGGGTTATCACATTCTCGGTTGGTCAGAGGTCATGCTTGTCTGTTATTTTGCTTTGATAATCCTTTCACTTAGAGATGAGTGGGTGAGGACATCTGGCCCTACTTAAGAATACTGTTTTTCCTTAATAGAACAACCAGGAGAAATAATTTTCTTATAGTGAATTTTAGTAATAAAGAGGATTAGAGAGATTTAAATAAGGATGAGGGAGGGGGTATAGGTGATAGAAGAGGGTGGGGGTAAGGATTAACTAAAACTAAGAAGTACGAAAAGGCCCTATGGAAATCTACTACTTTGTAAGTCTATTAAAAAACATAATTAAGCAAGTTTGAACAGAGGCACCATACATAGGTAGATAATAACCATACATAAGTAGATAATGCTCTTCCCAAAGGCCACAGGATATTATACAAAAATCCTGGTACCAGGCGTGAAATACCTCTGTATGAACTGTTGGTCAGGTAGACCCCCGAGGCCCCTAACATATTAAAGAGTATTTCCAGTGCTCTTATTTTCCCACCAGAACTAGATTGCAAAAACCTGTTGCTGAAGATAGAATATACTCATAGAAAAATCAAGCTGTATGTGAGGTAGAAGTTTTCTCCCTACAGGATAGCATACACAGCAATGGAAGATACCATGGAAGCCGATGCGTGGATTTATCCAGCTTAAACCCCATGAGCTACCATAATGACCTGCCTACAGGCGTGACTATTATGGAGTAACCAACTTGTTTCTGATCAGATATAAGACCCATTCCACAAGCGGGAACTCATGACTAATACTGTAAACCTGGACAAGGGCTAGGGAGGCCACAGACTCTAGAGGAGAATCTGTTACTGTTGTTTTGCTAAATTGACGTGGTGTCAAAACTGCCTTCTAAGTACTTATGGTCGTACCCACAGATTAGTGCTGCTCTCAGCCTTCATAAGAGAAACTTCTCTTTGCAATGGGCAGTGGTTACTGCAGAGCCTAGAAGCTGGCCAAAATGTGAAGGATAAATAACTGTGGACCATTCAGACCTAAACAAGATTCTGTATCACCCCTGCTAAAGCTCAGGGAACAACATAGAAAAGGGAGGGAGAAAGGATGTAAAAGACAGAGGTTGGGAAGGACTGTGAAACAGGATCTTCTGGACATGACAAGTTTGCTCATGAACTCATGGCTGTGGTTACCTTCACAACTCCTGCACAAAATTCTGCCTGTGGGTATTTCAGCATGCACTGGGGAAGGGCTTATGAGGCCCCAGTCATTACTGAGGGATATGACAATGTAACGGGGTTTTATTGTTTTTTCCCAATATTCTAGCTGCTGATAAGCTGCCCATACTTTCCATTAAATCACCTCCAAGTCATGCAGGCTGCTATAATTAAACAAGAGAGAGAGAGGGGAGAGAGAGGGAGAGAGAGGGAGGGAGAGAGAGAGAGAGAGAGAGAGAGAGAGAGAGAGAGAGAGAGAGGAGAGAGATCAGAGTAGGAAGTAGGCAGGTTAGGAGGAAGAGTTTCAGGGAAAGAAAGGGGGTTGAGCGAGGGTAATGGGGAGAAATGATCAAAATTCAGTATGCACATGTATGAAACTGTTAGAAAGCAGAAGGAAAAGTAGTGATTTATATGTGTGTTGTACTTTCACACATCTATAAAATTTGAACTAAAAACAAAGTCCTCATAAGATCATAAAACATAATGTGTTTCTGAGAATTTGTTGAGATTTTCACTCATTATTTATCATGTATTAAGCACTTACCTAGGTTGTAAGATTTTAGAGCGAAGCCAAACAGATTAGTCCTTCTCCTTCTTGGAGTTCGTATTCCCATGGAAGAAAGCTGTTCAGATCGTTTCGAAGATGAAAGCTGTGAAGGAGGAAGAAATGAGAGGGACTTGAGAAGTTTTTGGAAGTTACTTGAGTCAGGGTCATCTAGGAAAATCTCTGAGAAGTTGATGTCCAAGGAAACCAGAAACATCAAAAACTAAATTAATGAAACTCAGAAGAGTGCTCCAACTGAGGAACATAAAAGTGAAAAGCGTTCAAGTAGGCATGCAGTCAAGGAACACAACCGAGATGCCATGCCTTTTGTGTGGGATAGAGTTAGGGAAATGAGGTAAATCGGAAATACAGCCACAGCCTGGTAAGCTGTGGTTCATGGTCCCTGGTTGAATTACTATGTAGCAGTCTTTGGAACACAAATCATCACGTGTGACTTTTATTAGGTACACTCTTAGGATAACCTCTGAGAAGTGAACACAACATAGGCTTGGGTAAAGAATGAGTAAGTATATTGTAGCTCTCCAAAGTATCAACCATTTCCATGGGAGCTGGGGTGGCCCTTAAGAATTGTTCAAAGTCATGTCACTATGTTGATAGGTCACTGGATGTGGGCACCTCCCGAAGGAAGGCATGGTCTTAGAAGAAACAGATGCCTTCTGTCAAGACAATCAACCAAACAGAGACCCGCCTCCCCTTGGGGATGAGGTCAGCATTTGAAGCAGGTAGTGAAATAAATCCTTGATTCCTGAAGGTGAACTTTATGGATTGTCTTTGAGTCACCATGGGGAACGAGTGAAGAGTTTTGAAAATGAATGTTGTAATCTGATTTGCGTTTTCATATGATTACTCTGGTTGCTTTTTGAAGAAAAGACTATACAGAATAAGGAATAGAAGTAGGGACAGCACATTACATTTGTGTACAATAAGGAGTCCGATTAAATCTGCCAGCTATTATTTTGTCTTAATTACTGAAATCATAGTAACATTTTAACAACTCAAGGGAAGCAATTTTTATTCAGACTTGCTGATATCAGGATTAAGAGAAGTAGGCATGAACCATTCTCTCCATAGCATTGGAAGGTCCCTGAAATTATAAACTTTAATTACAGTTTTAGTGAACGTGAGTGCTTATGTTTCTGTATATATGTATGGTGTGTGTGTGTGTGTGTGTGTGTGTGTGTGTGTGTGTGTGCTAGAAGAGGGAATTGAGTCCCCTGGAATTTGGAGTTGCAGAGTTGTGAGCTGCCATGTGGGTTCTGGTAAACAAACTCAGTTCCTCTATAAGAACAGAAAGTACTCTTAACTGAGCAATTGCTCCAGCCCCTCATTCTATATCTTGGCTGTGATGGTGGCTGATTAAATACTCTCCATGTGTTAATAAACTGACAGAACTACTCCAATCCATTGTGTCTATATCAACAGCCTGGTTTAGATATTGTACTACAGTCATTACAGTAATACACATGCAACCACCAAAAGAAATTGAACGAGGCATATGCAAACCTTCTCTGGACTATATTCCCAAAGTCCCTATGAATCTAACATTATTTCATTTAAAAATTGTCTTTCTGAGTGCCTCATAGGCGCCACGTGCCAATGCATGCTTTCCGTGGATCATTGTGCCCACTCTGATGAGAAACACTGCTGCAGGGACACTAGGGGCCTTTATTTTATTCAGGCCTATCACATGAGGCCCAGACTACCGCTTTCTCTTTCCCCATGGGCACCTAAAACTCAGCATGGCCAGGGTTCTTCATCTTCCGACTTCATAAAATGGATTTTTGATTAAGAACAAAATTTGTTGTATTGTATTTCATCCAAACACTTTTAAATACTTTTTTGGTTCTCACAGCATGTATTCTGGTTGGTTGGCAGACATATCCTTATCCTATTTTGGGAGATAAAGGCATCAAAGAGAGGTGTTCAGGGACTTCTTTGAGGACTACAGTTAATAGAGTAGAAGAATGAACACTGGGACCCACATCTCCTGACACTCCAGTGCCTTTTCAACATGTTCTTATTGTCATCTCAGGTTGAATATATACTAGAGAATCTACGCTAAAACATAAGCAAGTAATTCATAGCCTGTGGTGTGTTTATATTCTGTTTTCTAAAGCACCTGATTAAACAGTTCTCAAAGGAAGCTGACATGGAGTATCTTTATATTCTTGAACATTTCAAATGGGGGTCTGAAATATGATGTTTCTGATCACTCATTTTACCTGTGCTAGTCTTACTTTGTGCATAATTCCAGGTGACAGGGCACTCAGTCTGACAAGGTATGGCAAGCAGGTTTTGATTTTTGCTTTCTTAGGGTCTTATGACCAATAGGAGAAATTAAATTCTTGGAAAGGAAAAAAAAATCTCTGAATACAAAGTCTCCAACATCTGTTTCCCTCATTTATTTAGATCTTTTAAGATTGGCTTATCTCTCTTGGCTCTTGGAGTTTTAAATTGAAAACATTACTTTGATTTATACAGGCTGCCTTGATTTATGCACTGTTAAAATGAGTATCAGATGTTTTTATACTTTTGTAAAGGCAATAGCTCAAACAGGTAAAATTTATCTTGTCATCTGAAAACCATGATTCTGGGACATGGCTATTAAATAACATTGCTTAATTGTTTCAACTATCTTGATTTTTAGAGTTGACTTTAGCAAAAACTGACTTAACTTGAGTTGTAAGACTTATATCCAACACACATTTGTTCTATACCTGGAAGGACATAGGAAGCTAAGAAGTCCTCTCACCTGGGAAGTCAGGGAAAGATGACAGATAAGTCCATTTTAAAGAGAAGCAGATGACTGGAGAAAGAGGCATTAACAAAAAGAAAGCTGTGCTTGGAATGAACAGACTAAGAAATCGGCCATGCAGTGCACAAACCCCTTAAGAGGGAAATGACTATCAAGTGAAAACTAAACACTAAGCAAACTGCCCAGAGAAATGCTTCGTTGGATACTTTCACAGGAAATTCAAACCAGATGAGGCACGCTGAATCCACGGGGGCTTCTGATAAATCTCGATTTCTGAGCATATTCATGTGATTTTAGATGAATTATTTGATGACATGATGTCAGAAGACAGCAGGCATTACATTGTCCCATAATCCATGGCCACAACAGCAAATGCGCTTCTGCACACTTGACTAGTGAATAGCATGAAGAGGACTCAGCTAACTTGTATTTCTTTTATTAAATGAATGCCCCTCTGCGGCCAGGATGATGCACATACATTGGAGGTATTAGTGTCAACTCACAGGTGTTGCTGTAAATGCTCCTATTCTTACTAAATCACAATAAGATTTTACACGTATATGTGTCAGGTCATATATAAAATCAAATTACTGACCATGAAACCCTTAAGAAGGAGCTTTCCAAACAAAAGAGTGGAATATGTGACCCTCCTAACTTTTCAACTCCGTGATTTATGTAGCTCTTTGAACTGAATTTCCCTATACTTTAACTGCACATAGTTGCTTACCAGAAATGTGAAGCTTATTGACATGCAATGTATTTTACATCCAGACTATGAGTCCTGGAGACTGTGTTACATAGTGACCTGATAAATCTCCATGGAGCCTTAATAAATGGCCTTCCTTCTTCAAAGCTAGTCTAGGCAATTACTCCATGATGGTAGTTGTGGGAGTAGATTGAGCAGGAAGGCCAGGGGAGGGAGAAAGAAATAGTCATACTCTTAGTCTGTGCATTTAGATAACTAGAAAATGTGGGTAAGCTGCTGGGTAACGAGGACAGAAAAGGTGGGGCTGGAGAGGTGACTCAGTGGTTCAGAGCACTGGCTGCTCTTGCAGAGGATCCAGGCTCACTTCCCAGAACCCATACAGTGGCTAACAAGCGTCCATAACTCCAGTTCCAGGGGATCTGATGCCCTCTTCTGACCTCCATGGACATTTAATGACATGGGTACATTTACATACATGTGTGCAATACACTCATACAAATTAAAAAAAAAATAAAAATAAAAATATTTTCAGAGAACCAAAAGGAAAGAGGGAGAGCAAACATCTCCAGCAGAGTCATTTTATGAATTACCTATCTCTTAAGTATTTCTCCTAATGCTTCTTCTACCACAGACATGTATGTGTGCTATTTTGGTCATCAATTCTGTTCTGAACCAGGTCTATAACTTTGAAGAAGTTTGGAATGTAAAGATGTACAGCCACTGTGGATGTCAGCATAGAGATTCATTAAAAAAATGTTACACCACTCTTGTGTGTATGCCTGAAGGGTTTTGAGTCTACATACCACAGAAATGAGATGCTTGCACATCTGTGGATATTGTTGCACTGTTCACAATGGTCAGCAAATTGGACCCTAGATGCCTGTGAGCAGAGGAATGGATAAAGAAACGGCAGTATATACATCCAGTGGAATTTTATGTAGCCCTTAGTAACCAATGAGAATATTAGAGGCTCTCACTTTTAAGTAAGACCAGTCTTAGAAAAATGACCATAAACTTGATCTTGAAAGGTTACTTAAATTTCCCGGTTGCTGTGTAGGCTATGGGAAAACAAGAAAATAGGAAGACAAATCAGAACCTAAAAGAAGCAGAGAACTTAACATTTTAAAATAGGTCCATGAGTACTTATGGATAAGTAATTAATTAGGAAATTATCCATTGAAAATGGCTTTTGGAACAAACTATTATGCTTTTAGCGAGACTTGTTTAATATGTACATTCAGCCAGCTGTTAATAAATGATTGATTTGGGCATTGCAGAGTACTGGAAAACAGTACTTTACAGTACTATTTGGAGCTTGTTTCTCAAATTTGTTGACTAATAATAAACTATGGAACATAAAAGTTTACAGTAAACAGCATTTTCTTATCAACTTGGCACTTGGTGTGATATTGATTAATGCATGTATGGAATAGAGAAAAATGACAAAAAATCAGAGGATTTATATATATATATATTCTCTATGGAGACCAGGTTGGCCTCCATTTTACAGAAATCTGTTTGCCCCTGCCTCCTGATTGCTGGGATTCAAAACATGTACCACCATTTTGGTGAAAATGAATATTTCAAAACAACAAATTTGAGTAGAATAAGGGTATGTTGACTTTTTTCTCCCAATTGTTCTCCGCATATTTTGAACTATGACATATATATATATTCTCTATGGAGACCAGGTTGGCCTCCATTTTACAGAAATCTGTTTGCCCCTGCCTCCTGATTGCTGGGATTCAAAACATGTACCACCATTTTGGTGAAAATGAATATTTCAAAACAACAAATTTGAGTAGAATAAGGGTATGTTGACTTTTTTCTCCCAATTGTTCTCCGCATATTTTGAACTATGACTTATAACTCAGAGCAGGCTTTAGCAGCATCCCTTTCTACAGCCTCCAAAAGGGAGGAATTTGGAATTCCACAGTTTCACCCCAAAATTAAATTCTCAAATTAAGCTAGTAGTTTAACATAAAAGTTTTTAACATTGTGGTGCCCAATCCTTAAGTATAAACTGCAAAATTCAGTTTTTAAAAAAAATTAACCTAAATCATAATGATTTTTCATGTTGCAATAGAAAGATGAATTTGTGTTTTGATATTTGATTTTTGTTTCAAATGCTTGCTTGGTATATTTCTAAGTATCTCATAATTTACTTGCCACGTCTATACTTATTTATATTTTACTTGGGTCTCTGGATCACTGTTCATACTGCCTTTTTAAAGTGTATTTTTGCTGTAATTATAATA
>NW_008337640.1:2928308-2967990 GCF_000622305.1 Nannospalax galili | reverse complement strand
ATTTTGACTTTATATTACATTGTACAGAATACCAAGATGCAACTTGCATCAAAGTAATCTTCATTTTAACGAAATGATAGACCATTTAATTGGAGTAGTGCATACTGAAAAAGAAATGAATATTTAAAGTGCAGTGATGATTAAAAATGTGGGGAGAGGTCACAGATTTAAAGTAAATGCATTATTTTATAAAACTTTTTGACTGTAACCTACTTTCCATGGTATTAGGAGAAGCATAATGAAAAAGAAGAATAATTGAAAAATCTTTGATCAAATCTTCTCTAATTACTCCATAAAACATTCAGAAAATACTATTATTACGGATTTTAAGGCAGGTCTGAATTGAATTACTGCTTCAGTACTCAATCTCTTTAGCTATCATTATTTTTTAAAACATTGAGATGAGAATGGGTGGAAATTAATTTACTCGGTATTCTGATCATTTAATCATCTATACTAAATACAGACAATATTCATGGGTTGGGAGAGTGGGAAAATTGTTCAATTTTCTTTCTTTCTTTTTTTTTTTGATCCATGATGATTTTGAAACAGGTAATGGAAAGAGATGTTTAACATAAGAGTCTCTTGTTCTGGAAGGGTCCAGCTGCAAGGTGCAATTCAGTAAACATTTCTGTGACAATTGTCAGTTTTGAGTATTGAATCCTGCTCAGTATCAATTTGGTCCCTGCTCATACTTTAAAGTGTGATCCAGGTGATGAACCTGAGAGTCATGCTGCCAAAATGCCACTCTGAATAAATGTAATGTCCATGGAATAAGATGGTTTAATGTAGGAGGAAGTGCGGCCTGAACAACCAGCCATGCATGCTGCAAAGGCACCAAAAACATCCGGCTAAGGCAAACCTCTGTTCTGCCTAAAGACATAGAGACGGCTGATGTGAAAATGGCCCGATACAGAGAGCCAATGAGGAACAGACACTACCTATCAATGGACCAATGGGACACTGGGGGACGGATATAAGGGAGCCCCATATCCGCAATAAACGTCACCTGACTCCCGGAGTCTGTGTCGTGACTCTGCACCAACTCTACCCCTGCCAGAGGGTCCCAGGACACCCGCAACATCTGGCTCCTAATGTGGGTTCCCCATGCTGGCATGGGCATTGACCTTCCTTGGGTTCTGGCTATGGTTGTGGTAGCCGCTTTTCTGGACCGTGTTCTTTGCACTTTTCTGCTGGCTGTGCATCCACCGCTCAGGAGATCAGCCTTAGTTTCTCTTTCTCCACCCCCCTGACCGTCTGGGGCACCTCTCCCCTACTTTCTTCGGTGTTCTGACATGCCCCCTGCCTGAAGTTTTGTTAAGTCAGCCCCTACGTGTTACATGTGCCTTCAGTTCTCCCGTGGGTGAGTGTAAGAACCCCCACCTTCCCTTTTCCCTCGTCCTGTCTGTTGATTAGGGAGATACACATTTTGCTTTTGGTTCCCCTGGCACCTCCACATAAAGGCTGAACCTCTAGGAGGCTGAACCCAGGAGCTGCCAACAGCTGCTCCCCGTCTGGAGGCGCAGTGTGGGCATACGGCTGTGGCCTAATGAACCACGGAAGTCCCCCACTGAGCACAAGATATCTGGGTATAGACACATTCTCTTTGTCTTAGAATTAACATGTGTAATCTGCCCCCCAGCTGTAGGGAACCCCAAATCAGGACTTTAAAATCCCTCCTTGTCACCCGATGTCTTAAAGTTAAAACCAGTGACCTAGATGCTTTCTGGAAGGAGGCTACCATCCTCTTACCATGGGTCACCCCCCCCAAGAACTTGTGGGATCCTGACCTCTGGATGCCCGTTCTTTTCCTTACTAGGAAGTGCGAGGTCTCCTCAGGTGTCGGTCCACCTGCCTCATTTGTCCCCATTCTCCTGACCATCATAGGTAGCCTAATTCCTTTTGAGTCCTACTCATCCTTGTCAACCATCTCTTTCAGTATGCCCCACGGCAAAAACGCATCAACAGAGCCACACTCCAGGTCCTTTTGGCATTTCAGCACACAAGCGATCCTCCCCTTGAGGTCCTACAGGCCTGGCTCACAGGGAAATCCGTGAGGCCTCTGTATAATTGCCTTCCCCAATCACCTGGTGGGTTCATACCCAGGGAGGTCACCCTTTGAGGTGGTAGTCAATGACAGGTAAGAGCTTGCTAACCAAGCCAACCTAAGACAGGCATGGTCCATAATACTGGGGACCCCTTGAGGTGGGGCCAACAATGCCAAAGCAAAGAATCTTGGCTCCCACTAGAGCTTCACAAAAAGAAAAAGGGTGGATATGTAGGAGGAAGTGCGGCCTGAACAACCAGCGCGTGCGCACTGCAAACGCACCAAAAATATCTGGCTGAGGCAAACCTGTGTTCTGCCAAAAGACAGAGACGGCTGATGCGAAAATGGCCCAATACAGAGAGCCAATGAGGAACAGACATGACCTATCAATAGACCAGTGGGACACCAGGAGGGGGTATATAAGGGAGCCCCATATCCCACAATAAATGAGTCTGCAGCTGCTGCACTGCCTGCTTCTCACCTGACTCCTGGAGTCTGTGTCCTGACTCCCCATTGACTCTACCCTCGCCTGGAGGGCCCCAGGACACCTGCAACAGTTTAAGAGATACCACTCTGCTTTTTATATCAGATGCTCTGATGCTTACATTAGAAGGGTGTCAGGTGCCTTCCACTGCAAACATCTCAGAAATACTTATAGACGATGTCTGCTTAGATACATTAGTCAACAGTCTGATAATGCCTATTTTTCTTTTCTTTTTTTTGTCTTTTTGAGACAGATAAAACATAATTTCAAGAATATAATAAAGCTGGTAACATTTAGATAGTATTCAGTAATTTACTAACTAATTAAATTACTTTCCACAATAGGAGTTCATGCAGAATTTATTTCCCATCACTAATAATGTAGATTCTAGAGAAAAGTTCTCTAAATTATATTCATGAATGCTGAAATATAAACTTTATAGTAGACATGGTTATTCCCAGTTAAAAGCGAGGAAATAGGGACTGCACAATGAGGTGACTCGCCAGGGCCATATTTATATCAAGTGCTGTAAGTGACATTATTCTGGACTTTCTTAAGACAGAGCCATTTCTAGCCTCTGGTTAGGCACTGGTTTATGGAGATCGCCAGATGTCAGTGGATAATGAATGCTTTGCTTAGACTTGGATCTCAAACACATTCTCTTAAGTAATCTCAAGTAAGATTCTCATGAGAACATAACTTGCTTGAGGGCTTCATCCTGGGAACACAAATTAAAATAGACATTTAAAAGTGTATGTTTACTTTACATCTTCAAAAAAACAACTCACTGTTAGATTTATTTTCAGAAACAGAAATACACATAAATTTATCGAAGTAAATAATTTTTGCAGTATAAATTTCTCTTACTTTACCAACAAGGAAAACATGTTTATAGTTACTCATGCAAGGATTATTAAAAGTCCTGTTGACACATTTAAGCAATAAATCTGCAATCAAAATAAAATAATTTATTTTCAATTAAATAAGTTAATTTCACTTTTAAATTTTAGTTAATCTGTCTTAAGTACAACAGGCTAAAATTATGTTCACACAGAAAATAACATTTAACAACTTGCTTCATGAGCTAAACTGTCCATTTTAACCAAGTACACAGAATCAGAAAGCTATTGAAATCAGAACTGCAAGACTTACATGATCCTCGATGGTTAGGCTGTGTACCAAGAACTCCACGAGTTTTATTCAGATACTTTATCAATTTAAAAAAATTCTATCTAGTCTTTAGTTGTATTCTTACGCACTTTACAAAAATATAGAAAGCAAGCTCTAATTACAGGAAGATAGCCGACAGCCAAATACAGTGTTCAATAAATAGACAATGAAAGAATCTATGATCAACCCCCATGAGGCTTTTCAACCCTGCTTGGGAAGAATGAGGCCAATATATGTCAAATACAGCATCTGATATGAAACCAACACCACTTCTTTTCAACAGAAAGCTTAGGTTACACCAGAGAGAAGATAATTCTTAAAAAGTAAGTTAAGTATTAAATGCTCATTTGTCTTTTAATTAATTCAAGAACTCTTGGGGGAATATACCCTGATAATTTTGACATCTTCTCTTGGAGATTCTGCTAATAGTGTAATCTCTCTTGCCTATCAGTGACAATACTCAGCCTGCTGCTTTCTCACACAGTGGATCAGAACCTTTCACATTGTGAAGAGAGAAATGTAAAGATCCTATAAAATATCAGTTTTTACATATCCCTTTAAAGTTAAACCTCTTAGAGGATGGGAGCATAGCTCAGTAGTAAAGCATTTGTCCAGCATGTGTGAAGGCTTAAGTTCAGTTCCAAACACCTCTCTCTCTCTCTCTCTCTCTCTCTCTCTCTCTCTCTCCATTCTTGTTGACATTCTTGTGCTTCTTGTTTCTATCCCACAAGAAGGTGTATTCACTTCTAGCAGAAGGTGCACCATGGAGCTTTCTTAGCCTCACAGGAGGTAAGGACCAGAAACAAAATTTGCAGGTCTCACATTGCACACCAATGAGGCCAGCCCTGCAGTAAATCACTAACAAAGAGACAGAACCCCCTTCTTTCAGGTGCAAAGACTTGAGTTGGACTTTTGTAACTACTGTGGCTCAGGTAACCCTAGGGATGGGCATTTCCCTCCAGAAGAGCAGAAGAAATTCCCTCCATCCACAGCTACCATGCCCATCTGGCCCAGATCTATGTTGTCCTTCACATTTCAAGAAATTGCTGTCATTTCTCAAATGTAAACAGCAGGCTCCTTACCATATAAAGAATTGTGTGTATATTTATAGTTAGGTCAAATTTACATGTAATTTTATGTTAATACCTTTTGAACAAAAAGTCATCATTACAAAGATACATTAATTTTTGGTGTATTTTATGTCATCTTTGACAATGTGCATAAATAAATATGCATAGTGTATGTGTAGTGTGTGTGCATGCGTGTGTGCGTGTAACGTTTTTTAGGTTTTTGCCATGATAGAAAAAGTGCATCACATTTATAGAGTCCAAATGTACCCTCCCACATGCACATGCGCACACATACACACACACACACACACACACACACACACACACACACACACACCTCACTGGATTAACAAAAGTTCAGTAGTAGTTCTTTAGTCTTCCATTCTACAATATCTCCTTCCACAAGTAATTGAACCGTAGTATGTCTCCACATGTGCATTTTATGTGAATCATATTTAGGCATCTGTGTAGAAGAGACAAGTGGGAATCAAATGTCTATTAACATCATCTGCCTATAGCTTTGCCTGCCCTGGGATCTAGTATCTGGGCTCTCTGCTGGATTGGATGAGTTCTGCCCTCCCTCCTCCTAACTGAATTCTGCACTGGCCCAAGCATGAGCTTTGGACTTCAAAACTAAATATCTTA
Source organism: Nannospalax galili (assembly GCF_000622305.1). Taxonomy (NCBI): domain Eukaryota; kingdom Metazoa; phylum Chordata; class Mammalia; order Rodentia; family Spalacidae; genus Nannospalax; species Nannospalax galili. Next base: position 2,962,574 of record NW_008337640.1, on the reverse strand, counting down.
GCTTGGATTTCACAGAAGCAAGTTGTATATCAAGAATTTAAATGGAAATTGTTTACTTGAATGGTGAAAGAAGAATCGGGTCTTCTTTCAGGCTTCTGTGTGAAAAATACCACCATCAGTGTGATTTACGAACAAGAGAAATCTATTTCTATTTCTCACATTTCTGGAGACTGGGAGGTAACATCTGTGAACTGACAGATTTTGGTTTGAATTAATAGCCTTCTAGTTCATACCAGTCATTTCCCTCTGGGAAGGGAAATACAGTTGGAGATACTAGAAACACACTATCTTGGGGTTCCCATAAGAGCACTAACACTGTTCATGAGATCTCCATTCTCATCACCTCATTTAACCCCAGTAAGCCCCCAAAAGTCCCTCCCTAATACAGTCACATCCTCTTAATACTATCACACTGAAGCAGAGTTCCAGTGTCTGGACTGGGAGAAGTAAAAAGTATTCAGTCCACCAATGTAATATCTTATTTTATTCTAAGTATGCATCCTCATATTTGCAAGCAAGTGTATCCTTCTTTTTGCAACAGATAGGAAACTATTACAGAGTTCCAGAACTGATCAAACACAGGGAATAAGTGCCTGTGAGACACTTAACCCTAAGTGACACATCTTCAATGCACCCTCTATACTTAGGATGCATCTCTTAACTCTCACCAAAGAAGTTTCCTTATGCAGCAGATGGCAATTAACACAGACACACACAATTATCCAATATTCAGTGAACAAGAGGCCACAGATTACTTATCCCTGAATAGGTCAGCTATTTCAAACCTCTACCTCCCAAGGCTCAGGGATCATTGTGGAGAGAAGGTGAAAAGATTCTAAGAGCCAGAGTAGGTAGATGACCACAAGGAAACAGAATCTTCTAGACAGCTGCTTAGTTACTCATATGAACTCACAGCAATAGTGACAGCATGCACAAGTCTGATGAAAACTCAAAGCAGACAAAAATCCTAGCATAGACATGGAGTAGTGGATAAGAAATCCAAACCCAACCTAAGGAATTTTGGCACTTGATATTTGCTGAGAGGGTGAAAGACAGTGTCTTTGGGTTGGGATTCTTGGTGGGTCCAGTGGATGGACCCAAACTGAAGGACATTGGGGTACACAAGCCCTATCTAAAGGCCACATGATGTAGCTAAGAAAGTTCATTAAATTGGGTGGGGAGCAATGGGCAAAAGTGGGTGGTGAGAGTGGAGCATATCTAAATGCCATCAAGCTATAATGTATGAAAATCACAAAAATTCAATAAAAAATACAAAAAATACAAAAACATTCAGTCCAACAAATTAGACTATATAGGAGTATATAAAATATATTTTAAAATATAGCATATATTTTAAATATAATACATTGGACGGGGGGAGAAAGGGGAGGTACAGTTAGAGGAGGTATTCTGGATAACTTTAGTTGTCAACTTGACACACCTGGGTAGAGGGAGCCACAATTGGGGAATTTCCTTTCTTGGGCTGGCCTATGGCCATGCCTATGGGGTATTTTTATTGATTTTTGAGTGATGTGCGAGGGCCCAGCCCACTGTGGGGGGTGCCACCCCTGGGCAGGTTGTTATGTATTGTATAAGAAAGCAGGTTGAGCATGGGGCAGGGGAGCAAGCCAGTAAGCAGTGTTCCTCTATGGTCTGTGCTTCAGTTCCTGCCTCCAGGCTTCTGCCCTGAGTTCCTACCTTTGGGCTCCCTCAGTGATGAACTGTGACCTGGGAGATGTAAGTCAAATAAACCCTTTCTTCCCCAAGTCAGTATTAGTCAGAGTATTTTGTCACAGCAACTGAATGGAAACTAGAACAGGGAGGGATCTAAATATGATCAAAATATATTGCATGAAGATCACAGAAGTTCAATAAAAATAAAAAAGGGACAAAAAAACTGGGCACAGCCACTACTAACTGAATTAATCTATCATCCGAAGGGAGAAAAATCAGTCCATAACAACTGGTAAAGAACAAAGGACACAGGACCAGAAGGAAAGGCAATCGATGATATATTAATTCAGGTGCCACATGTACAATTTGAGCTTCATGATACTGGGGAACTCCTGGGGACAATGAATGACACATCCCAATACATTCCACTTGGAAGAAGGAAGTTGAAATATACAGAAACTTCAGTGAGTTACAAATTTAGTACTGTTCCCTAAGGCATTAATTTACAGCTTTTCTTGATTTTCATAGTGTGGATGCAAGAGAACATCTTTAGGTCAAGAAATGTGCTCAAGTGTCAAGGGGTGAGGGACAATAAGCAGGGAACTGACATATCAATCACCAGGCCCACAGTTGGATATCCCATGTCTCAGTGTTGTCATCACAGTTTTTTCTCTGTTTTCCTTATTTTCTTCTATCCAGAGTTCACAGACATTCCATTATCTGATCAGTGAGAACTTGGGTGCTATGTCAGTATATACTCAGTGTCAGTGGGCTTTCCTGTTCCTGAAGTCAATCTCACCAGTACTCAAATAATTCTGTGCCCCAGGACACCTGAAGGGTAATGGCTGGACATTGTGTATCCTATTTTCTAAGCTTTCTGCCCTAGTTTGCTTTCTGTTGCTTTGATAAATACCATTACCAAAAGCAGCTTAGGAGGAAAGGGTTTACTTCATTTCATACTTCCAGGTCACAGTCCATCTATGAGGGAAGTCAGGTAGGAAATGTGGCAGAGACTACAGAGAAACCCATACCCACTGTAGCCCATACCCACTTCCCTAGGGATGGTACCACCAACAGTAGGCTGTACCCTCTGTATCAATTGTTAATCAAGAAAATGTCACCAAAAATATGCCCAGAGGCAATTTAATGGAGACAGTTCCTCAGTGATGTTCTCTTTTCCCAGATGTGTCAAGTTGACAACCAAGCTTATCCATCACACTGTCTCTGATTCTTGAGCTTCTGGAGATTTCTATAATAGGAGGATGAATTATGAAAACTATCTAGAATACTATCTTTAGGATGGTGTGATAACCTTACTTTCTCTAATTCTACTTATATTTTTTTCCCTGAGTTCATGAATCCTGAGTTGAGGGTAGCCATAAGCCCAGTCAAAGGCTTTATTTTCTTCCCCCCTCTTACAGCTAGGTGTACCCTTGTGACAAAATTATTCCTAATGAGGTAGAAGAGGAAGTATTTATAAGGGAGGGGTTCTCTCTTGACTTATCTTTTTTCCCTTCTGGGAATGGAATGATTGGAAGCGTAGATGAAATATTAGACCAGGTGTTGACCTTAATAATGGAAGGTATGTGGTGAAGATGATGAAATGGAGAGTTAACTAAACTCTTATCTGTACTATAGAGTCAGCTTAGCAACCCCATTCTATCATACTTTAAATCACAGAATCACAGAAATGTCTTCCTATTCTCTTGCTTTCCTGTTCTGCTGCCACTATGGCAGGTCAGACCCTCACTGGTACCTCTCTAGCAGCCTCCTAACAGGTTTTCTTTGATCCTCCCTCCACTTGATCATTATTTTCCATGGCAAGAAGATCCAGGTCTAGGCTTCTACTTTTCTTATACTACTTTATCTCTCTAGGGATCGATCATACAATTACTTTTATAGAATCTCACATGCATTTCTTTATTTAACCCAACTCTCTCAATTTAGACTAAAATTCCTCTTTGCAATTGACATTACTATTCCCTCTTGAATGTGTCGAGAGTCTAACTCAACTTTCTCCAAAATTTCTTAAAGTAATAGTTGGTCTTCTTTGTCTGACATTCACATCACTCCATCGTTCCATTACAAGCAGCATTTCAAACTGTCTGTCACCACAAGCTTGAAGGACTTTGCCCTGGGCACACAAATCTGTGCTCTCCTCATTATCACCCAGCCTCTGCTTAGCCATTGATAAGTCCTTCTTGCATGTGTGTCAGCTGACTTTGATGGCTCTCAAAAAATACTCTAGCTGTTTTTCTGTACAATATGTACTTATTTTACACATTTGGACTTAATTTTGTGTAAGTACTTCCATAGCCTATTTAATTTTCTGTGGTAGCTTATTGTGTTAATTTCTTCCTTTGTGAATATATCATTGTATTGGCCATAAATGCTAACCAACAGGAGAATTTGTGAGTTTTATTAAAACATTGATTTATAAAAATGGGAAACATACTATGGAAGTTTATACTATTTTGATTCGGTATGTGGATAATCTTTATTACTGTTAGGAAAGTTTTTATTAAGATTTGTTAACTCCAGGACTTGGCCCAGAACAAGCTGTTTGCAATTCAGACCAACCTGGTGACCTACTCAGACCTCTGCTCACTTTATCACCATCTTCCCTCTCCAGGACTACACCCAGAACATGCTGCGTCCACTCCAGACTAGTCTAGTGAGCTAGTCAGAACTGGTCTATCCCTCACCATCTCCATACTCATAGTCCTAGTTATAATGGCCTACCTCAAATACCAGATCAGCATGGAATCACCCCTGCCCTTCCAACAAAAATAATCAAAAGTGAGAAGCTGAAGGACAAATCAACTAGCTATTCATAAATGATCAAAAAAACCAGGCAATGACAACAATAAAAATGGAATAAAACTCCATTAAAAAAAGGCAGGCTAGAATTTCATATCCAGTATAAAACCAAAACATTAAAAAGCCTATATGCCCAGGTCACATTGTAAAAATCCAAATAATATGAAAAACCAAGATAATATGTTCCCACAAAGTCCCATCAGTTATATAGAAGGGTTCTATCATGAGAAATACCCAGAGGAACCCCAAGACACAGAACTTAAAAGAACAAAGAATTCAAAGACTTTAAAGAATGCATACATAAACACTTCCAGAAATTCAAAGAGGATAGGAATAAACTCCCGACTGAAGTTCAGTAAAACACGATGTATAGTTGAATGAAATGACAAAGGAAACTCAGAATTTGAAAAGTGAATTCATTAAAGAGATAGAAATATTGAAGAAAACTTCAGCTGAGATGAGGATGGAATTGAGAAACTCAATAAGCCAATCAGAAAAGATAGGGGAAAGTTTTATTAGCAGAATGAAGCAAATGGAAAACAATATCAAGACTTGAAGATAAAGTGGGAAAATTAGACTGCTTAAGAATATGACAAATTAGGGCCAGAGAGACGGTTCAGCAGTTAAGAGCACTGACTGCTCTTACAGAGGGACTGAGTTCAATTCCTAACACCCACATGGTGGCTACAAACCATTCCAGGGGAATCCAATGCCCTCTTCTGACCTCCATGGCATTGCATGGCATGGGTGCACTCACATACATGCAGGCCATACACTCATAAAATAAAAATAATAAAATATTAAAAAAAGAATATGACAAATTAAAAAAATAAAACCTATGAGAATGGGATATGCAAGAGGTGTGGGACACTATAAAAGAACAAATTTATGGTTTATAACCATAGAGGAAGGAGAAAAGCTCAGGTCAATGACATTGACCAGATTTTCAACAAGATTACAGAAGAAAACTTCCCTAAATTAAGGGAAAACATGCCCATGCAGGTACAAGAAGCACACAGAACATCAAACAGACAGAAGCAGAAAAGAACCCCCCACATAGCATTTCATAGTAAAACCACAAAATACACAGAACAAAGAGAGAATACTGAAAGCTTCAAGAGAAAAACATGTTGTATAATAAAAGTAAATATCACAATAACAGCTGACTTTTCAATGCAAACTTTAAAAACCAGAAGAGTCTGGAGTGATGAATTCCAAGTTCTAAATGACCACAGATGCCAACCCAAACTACTTTACCCAGCAAAACTGTCCATTACAGTCAGAGGAGAAAGAAAAATTTTCAGTGATATAAAGGGCTGAAGTAATTCATATCTACCTCACCAGTGCTACAGAAAATACTGGAAGCAAAACATGGACTGAAAAAGGAATAGCCATGCTTAAGAGACTGCAGAAAGAAAACAAATAGAACTATAATTATGGAAAGACAAAACAGGGCTAAGAACACACAAAAAAATAAAATGTCAGTAACCAACACACATTGTTCAATAATAACTTTAAATATAATGGGCTCAACCTCCCAATCAAAAGACACAGACTAGAACCTTTAAATTCAGAATTCATTTGATCAGGCATGAAGGCCACCAATTGACAAATGGGACCTCATTAAAGTTAAAAAAAAAAAAAAAAAGGCCCTTCTAGAAAGCAAAGGAAACAACTAACTGAGTGAAGAGGAAGTCCACAGGCAGGGAAAATCTTTGCCAACTCTGCATCTGTGTCCCAAACTGCCTGTTTCCTCCAAGGGGTGGGGCCTGCTGCAGAGAATTGACCATGGAGGGGCTTCTGGGAGCCATCTGGGGATGGAAGCCACAAGCTGACACAAATGCGTGAGCTGGGTGCTGGGTGTGCATTTCTATGTAAGTCCCCCATTTACCCCCTCCGTACTTAAGGGCATAAACCATAATAAATTCACATAAAAATATGTTATATGGTTTGTCTGATCATGCAAGAGACCCCAAGAGAACTCTGGTGATAGCATCTGAGAATAAATTTCCAGAATATAAAAAGAGCTCATAAAACAAAGAATCAATAAAAAAAACTTTAATGAGTTGTATGTCTGAATAGAGAGATTCTCAAAAGAAGAAATAAAACAATTAATTCTTAAAAGTGCTGAACATCCTTAGTAATTAGGAAAATACAAATTAAATCTACTTTAGGATTTCATCTTATCCCAGTCAGAATGACTAAGAGCAAGAAAACAAATGACAACAAATGCTGGTGAGGATGCTGGGAAAGGGAAACCCTCATTCATAGCTGGTGGGATTGCAAACTGGTGCAATCACTACAAAAATTAGTGTGGAGAACCCTTAAACAACTAAAAGTAGATCTACCATATGATTCAGCTATGCCATTCCTTGGCATATACCCAAAGGACCCATTTACAGAGGTATTTACACAGTCATATTTTTGATGGTCTTTTTACAATAACTAACAAATGGAAAAAATCTAAATGTCCCTTAACTGATGAATGGATAATGAAAATGTGGTACATGTACACAATGGAATTCTAGTCAGGGTAAAAAAGAATGAAATCATGAAATTTGCAGGTAAATCAAATGGTCTAGAAACTGTTATACTGAGTTCAGAGTAGAGACTCTCCTCCTACATGGGGTACTACAATGTGCTGCTACCATGCCACATTGCAATTACCTAAATAAAATAGCCTGACTCTGAACTTTGGTTTTTAAGACCGGGCCTGAACTGCCAAGAACTGTGCTCTGGAACTGTGCTGTGGAGTCAGACCTCACCTATACTTTTATTCAAATTCATTTCTGCAGCCTCAGTTTAAGAAGTCCAAGCTTGGATACTTCCTTATCTTATCAGACAATCTTGTCCTTCCATTGCCAATCTTAAAACATATCATACATGCAAGGTCAAGCAATACTTCTCCATTTTCTACGTTTTTAATGAAAATGCATGAGCTGCCTTTCAGGGCTTTGATATGTTAATTCTCAAGCATACCCACATTCATTCCCCTTCTTGGGATGGAGGAACCAATTGAAGTGCCCAGGAAACAGGATCAAGTGCCCAGTTCACAAGAGTATATGGTTCAGTGAGTTTCTCAAGGTTAGTTAAACCCATTAGTCCAAATTCTGTCCATCTCATAAAAGCCATTACTACACTGAGTTAACAGACATATTGATCAATGGAATAGAACGGAGGACCTCATTGTAAGACCACACAGCTTTACCCACCTGACTTTTGACAAAGTGACCAAAATACACATTGGAGGAAAAACAGCATCTTTGACAAATGGTACTGGTCAGACTGGATTGCTACATGTAAAGACCCAAACTAGCTACTTTTCACTTTTGGTGCATGCATAGCACCTTCAAGTACTATGAAAGCTATCCGTTAGGGATGAAACTTCCATATCAGTTCTTGATTTTCGTCATGTTCTACAATTCAAGTATGCAGTGTCATCACAATAGGGCCTTACTATCAAGTTCTAGGGGGTAAGCAAAAGCATTGGCAAAAACACAGTACTGATTGAAGGTGTATGAATATCCATCAGCCAACAACTTCAAAAGAGGTAATCCATTCCTGAAATTGGACTTTCTATTTGCTACCCTGTTCTGTCTGGAGGGGCATTGAACCCCCTTCCTCATTATAAGGAAAATCCAATATCTCCCTTTATATATGTTTATGTAAATATTTTAGGAAGTGTCTACAGTAGTACATTTCCATAAGACTTTTTCTAAAGACATTTAGTGTCAGTTTTCCTCTCAGCACTTCCTTCTCTACCTTGTCCTCACAATGACATTAATCACCCCATTTAACCCTTTCTGTCTCATTATTCTTATTCTCCCTTTATATCATTGCATTCAGTATCTCCTCCTTTGAACCCCGCCCCATGTTCCCTTACTAGATTCCTGACCTCTGTGTTTTCCAAATGACGCACACATATCTAAAGATTCAAAACTAGCATCTACATAGGAGAGATAACATGATACATTTCTATTTCTGTGTCTGGGTTACCTTACTAGACATAATTGCTTCTAGTTCCATCCATTTACTTGCAAATCTCATTTTACCCTCAGTAACACCTATCTCTTACTGTTTTTCCCTCTCAGTTTCCTTCTTTCCATTTTCCTGGCTCTTGGAGTTTCATGAGGATATATACACACATATAAGGATTTGGTGCCAGGCTTCAGAAATGAGGAAGAACAAACATCATTTATCTTTCTGAGTCTGTGTTTCTTCACTTAATATGACAGTCTCTAGTTCTATCCATTTACCTGCAATTTCTTGATTTCATCTTTCCTTACTGCTGAGTAGATCGCCATTGTGTAAATGTACCACAGTTTCCTTTTGGATTAAATAGTTATAATAATTTTATTCTTACTTTTCATTTCTCAGTATGTCTAATTATAAATTAAATTTTATCATAGGCATGTAAGCACAGTACATGTGGGGCGTGGTACTCTCCACAGTTCCTGGTATCTACTAAGATGACAGAAGATCCTTTATGAATAAAGGGAGATTATTTTATTCTTATTGTAAAAGTATAAGGCATTTTTTGGGTGTATATTTTGTCACTGCTTCCGCCAAGTTAATTGTTTGCATTTTCATTTTCTTAATGGTTCTAATTGAAAGATTAGATAAAAATCACGCAAAGAAAATGGGAGGCCCAGATTTCATCACTATAGAGATGATAGTGTCTATAGAAGTAAAAGCTGGAGGAGAGTTGGATTATGCCATTAGAAGCATAGTTTCATAAATGTTTTAATCATACCAGTTAAAATCAGCTGACCTACAACCACTTCCACTGAAGACTAGCTCTCATAGCTTTGGAGAACACTATGAAGGTGCCAAGGGAAAACCTCAATGGATGATCCAACACCAGCTTCAAGACCAAATAACCACATCAATGGCCAAGAGCATATGTCATTGGTGCAGTAGTGGCACTCTTATCTTGGGGACAATCAACAGCTACCTAGTTTGACTAAACTCCCACTCAAAGGGAGGAAACTCAAGTGTGGTGATATAAACGGAACCTAATACACAAAGCTGTAGTGACCACAGATCTTAGAGAAAACCCCAAGACTGTCACATCCCTAGACTAATGTGAATTTTTTTTACTATGTGAAAAATATGTATCCTTATATTTACTGACAAATATCCTAGTCACCACTCATCAAAGAAGCTCATTTTGTATTAGTCAGAGATTATTACCACAGCTGGTCACACATGGACATTGTCTATGAATTGATCAGGCCTAAGTGACACATCTACAGTGCAACCTCTACAGCTAAGGCTCATGGAACATAGAACAGGGATAACGAAGAGAACACTAACGAATCTCTATTCTCCAGTTCTCAATAATGAAGCTCCTTCATGAAGCAGAGGGCTAGGAACACGAAGGTCATAAATAGCCAAAGTGTAGAGATCAAGAGCCTGCTGAATGCTGGTCCTCGGACAGGGGCCCTTTATTAAACTTTACGCACCCAAGACTCAGGAACTATCAAGGAAGAGCTGGTGGAAAGATTGTAAGAGCCAGGTAAGAGGTACATGACCATATGGAAACAGTCCTATAAGCTCCTGGGAACCTGCTCACGTGATTCTATGGCAATGTGTCAGCATACACAAGTCTCATGCAAACTCAGGCAGACAATGACCCAGCATAGAACTGGGAAATGAACAGTAGACCTCAATCTTATCTGAAGGAATGTTGGCAACTGATTGCTACTTGATGACGAAGAGCAGATCTTCCTAAAAAAAGGGACTCTAGATAGGCTGACTAGACTTACAGACTTGCACTGGGGAACAACTGGGGACACTGACAACCTAGTTGGCCTTAACAGTGATGACAGAGTATATGGGCTCCAGTGAGGGGGGGCTATATGAGGGTGCCAGTGGGGATGGGAGTATAAAGATGATTAATATGGCTTGAAATATTCTGTATGAAATACACAAAAATTCAATAAAAAAGAAGAAAAAGCAGATTTATATTGGATTAAAAAGGGTAAGCTAGCATTATGCTATACATAAGAAATTAATTTTAAATAAAAGATATCCATATATCAAATGAAAAAGTTTTGGAAAAGATATTGTACACTTCCTTTAAACAGTAGACAGAATAGCTGTGTTCAGATAAGAAAATATACATGTCAAAGCAATGAGTGAATATTATATGGGCTCAAAGGCCACTTTTTGATGTTAAGCCTTTAATTCATTATAAAATCATTCCTAAAAATTTAGATGGTTACACACACAATAATAGGTTTAAAATTTGTGAGGCAAAACCTGAAAGGCTGAAAAATAAAATGGAGACATTCAAAATGTCAGACATTTACTTTAGCTCTGCTCTCTGACTTCTGATAGAACAAGTATACAGAAAATCAATAGGTGCAGTAGGTTTGAACAAAATGTCAACAGCTGGGTATCATTGACATTTATGGGAGTTTCCTTTGGAAAACAGCAAAACACCATTTTCAACTGAAAATAGAACATTTTTGAAGACAGATAATTTCCTGTTTCATGATTTAGAGCTTAGTGAATATAAAATAATCAAACGTTCTGTAAACAAAAAAAGAATTAACAGCGTGATAGCTGAGAAATCTATAAATATTTAAAAATACAGTAACCTACCTCTTGATATACACATTGGTCAAGGAAGAAACCATAAGGCAAAAGTATTTTGTATCAAATGAAAATGAAAAGAGCATATGAGAATATGTGGGGTGTGGCTTCAGTAGTGTTTACAAGAAGCTGGCTGTTTGCACACTCAGAAAAGATGAAAGGTCTTAAGCTAGTAATCATGGATTCTGTTTCAAAAATGTAGACTGGCAGTAACAATACAAAAATATTGTTATGTTTAACAATAAACATAAGAGGGCGTGGTGGTGCAGACCTTTAAAACCAACACCCAGGAGGCAGAAGCGGGCAGATCAATGTGAGATCCAGGCCAGCCTGGTATACATAGAGTTCCAGGCTAGCTGGGGTTACACCATGCCCAATCTAAAATGTTTTTACCAAGAAAATTTCTAGTGTAAACTTCCAATCTTCACTGCAGAATTCCACCAGACTTTTAAAAGAGGCATAACATGAAAATATGAATTGTGGTCTTCATCTTGTTCATAACAAGGCAGTATACAGCTGGTGGTGTTGACCTCTAGTCTCTCTGAGGATTCTATGAACCCAGTGCTGAGAGGTTCAGTGTTTCATGTTCCTGGAGGACTCTCTGTCAGCCCACACTGGTCCATACCTGGATGGTTCAGCCCAATGGCGCAGACTCCTCACACAGAGCGTGTTGCTCATCCTGTGTCCACAGTTCTCATGAAGACAATCCAGCACTGTAGAGCAACTACTCTATTCTTAACGTAACTATTTTGTGAGGCCCAAGATTGAGATACTAAAATGCCCTCATTACAAACCAACCAACATACAAACTTTTGCTGACCACTCTGCACAGAACTGCAGGATTCTCGGAGACCAGAGAGAAGGAATGAAGAATGTCTTGGAAGGAGGCCCAAATCACCATTTTCTCCCCAAATTAAATTAGACTATTGAAAGGAAAAGTCACGATCTAGGGCACAATATTTTTACATTCCCCCTCAGCATTGTTCTTTGATTATTAATAGTTCCTCTTTGGATTCTTCAAATAAAACATACTTTTCTCTTAAAACAAATAAAGATCTTCTAGATGATCATTAAAATTTCTTCTTGCTTGAGAAAAACATCTCTTTTAAAGTACATGTTGTCAACTCTCAGTGTCTGTGGGAGCATGGAAAAATAACATTATTACTGTAAACATTCTCAGAATACTTCGGTGATTGATGCAATGTTTGGTTTTCATCTGACTACATTTAGAACCATGAATACTCTAGTTTTATGTCAAAATTAATCACATTTAGTGACCCTCAGCAAGTACATTCTGACCCTTCTCCGTCACAGCGAAGTACTTTTTCATTTTCCACTCCCTGCTACTGTGCCCCAGGCAACATGGAATCCAGATGAACTCTGTTATCTGCACATGCAACTCACTTTAAAAAAGGTGCACAGATGTTGTACAATGTTTAAGTATTTGAACGCATACATACATCTGTATGCATAAGTGTATGTGTTCTAGCTACACACATACCTATGCATATATGCAACGTGGTTTCACATTATTGAGAACTTATTATTAAAGTGGAAACTGAACTTTGCTTAAGAAACTTCAATAAGTAAACCCCCTTCCTTTTTTTCTATTCTTAGAACCCTTAAGAAGCCCCATTGCATAATTTTAGAAAACACATACATTTGAAAAAAATGTGACTTTACACTATACACACTTCCCTTCATGTATACATATATATGGCATGAAAATATAACCTCTGAAGTTTCCTATTTTTAAAAAATAATGATTCCCTAAATGACTACTATCATTCATCCCCTCCAGGACTGACCTCCCAGGTTGAGAAAACAAAGCCTGGAAAAAAAGTCCAAATAATCCACAATAAATTAAAGTTTTACATTCTCGAGGAAGCTGCTTGAGATCAGGGAACAAATTCACACATAACTTTGCCTCCAGATGTGCTCTTGCATAACATGAACCAGCTATTTAATTTTAGCTTTCTTATGCTAATAGCTAGTATGTTATATGCAGCATTTTTTAAATACAAAGGTTTTACATAAACTAAGTTCCGTGATACTCAACTCTGATCATGACGAATTACAACTAGAGTCCTAATACTATTAGAGCAAGTAATGGTCATGACCAGAAAGCTATAATCATTCATGAACTCCAAAAATTTCTTCCCAACAATTTCCATGTTGCATTTCTCATCATCTATGGGAAACAAGTGGCAAAAGAAGTTGAAAGTGACTGAGCAATTCTTTCTGTTTAATTCTAAAATCTTTCTGCTTAAATAAAAGATTTTTAGAAACCATTATTTTTTTCTTCTTCTGATCTTTATAATGTCCTTTGAATTAAAAGCTAAGCTGGCACTTTAATTGTGGTCTGGCCACAGTGGCGTATTCATAGACAGGGATGAATGCTAATTTGTCAGCCAGGCTAAATTATGCATGTCCTCCTGTCTTTCAATTTCCCATGACTGCTCGCAGTTGGGGGCTGCTTCTCTATCCTGGATTTCACTGCTTTCTCTGGAAATCTTTCCAATCAAACACTGAAATGCTTCCTGTTAGTGAAACTCTCTCTCGTTCTGTTCTCTCTCTCTCTCTCCTCTCCCCCACCCCCGTACTTATCCACCCCAAAGCTTTATTTTCGGTAGGAGGGTTTCTGAATAGTATGCAGAAAGAATGTACTAAATTACTTCCCAAGTCGAATGCTTGAGATTAAGATAAATTCCATTTCTATAACAGAAAATTTCCAAAAGAAACTAAAAAGAAAAGTAAGCAACACACTAACATAAATGAACAACACTGAAAGATTATTTTTAAAAATACTTTTAGTAATTCTTTGAGAACTTCATACAGTGTATTTTGACCAGACACCGCCCCACCCCAACCCCTTCCAGATCCACCCATACCTGCCCACCCACCCAACTTCCTGCTCTTCATCTTTTGTTTTTTGATACTTGTGTTACTGGAAAGGGGAAAGGGAATTAAACAGATTGTGTTTGAGATTGTCCTAACTATAAGTAGAGTGTACAGAGTTTTATTCTGAAAGAATGTTTAACAGGCTATAATTTCATATGACTGGAGAAAGCTAACAGGTAAGAAAAAGTAGTAAGAAAGTAAAAATCAAGATTCTTTGAATTATATTCCATAAAGCCTCATGGGCTGGATGAGGGAAATCTAAACAATGGTGTTCCATGCCCAGCCTGTATCAGCAGCCCACTTTAACACTAATTAATGTTTTGAGATTTCCATTTGATTCCTGAAGTAACATAAAGGCTGCTTTCTAAAGAAACACAAAGAATATCTTGAAAACTGATCTCCCTACACTGATCACACAGGAAGATTAGTCAAAGGGAAGGTGGATGCGAGCAGGTCAGCTTTCAGGTAGCTGTCTTGCAGCAGGGCATCTGATATCAGAGATGAAGTTCTGCCTTGCTGGTTTTGCTGTAGCTGATGCTGCACGCTTTGAAGCTTCTGCAAATGCTTCCTCCCTCTGTGTAAATTATGTGTACTGTCGCACCCAACATATTCCCAGATAAGAAGTTCATCAAGATTTCTTCTAAGGACCTTCACCATTTTTGCCATTTTGCTATAGCAACCGCCTTTTCGGATGGAATCAGAGTTTGGTGAGCAACACAATGCCCCAGGACTCAGGGTCTGAGGTGACATGGGATTTAATAGGCTTCACTCCTGAAACAAACTCTCCTCCTCCAACATTGTGGTTTATGGAAGAAACAATTGTTTAGGGATAGAAAGCAATGAAATCCAGGACTGGAGAAATGGCTCAGCGGTTAAGAACACTGACTGTTCTTGCAGAAGACCTGGGTTCGAATCCCAGCACCCACATGGCAGCTAACAACTGTCTATAAATCCAGTCCCAGGGGATCCAACAGCCTCTTCTGACCTCTGCAGGCATCGATCGACATGGGTACACTTACCTACGTGCAGGCAATACACACATACACATAAAAATAAAAATGATAAATAAAGATAAAAAAAAAAAACAAGGAAATCCAAACTTCATAGACCTACGCGAACAAGTAAGAACTGCTTGTTTAACAGAACTTGAAGACTCTTCCCTTTTTCACAAATGTAGTTACATAGCAAATAGAATAAAAATGTTTCTATAGTGGCTACCTTTCTCACGTGTGTATTTTGGCACTTCTTGAAGATTGTCTTAGTGGCCTGGCTTCTCAATTTGGGCTCTTGAGTTGCTTACAGTGTTTGTAATATGCAATGCTTCCATTGTGGTTATGGAGCCCTGAGGTGAGATATTGGACTTAAAATACCACATATACACTTGACCAAATATTCTCACTTCATACATAGAAGCAGAAAAACTTATTCATAAAAGTAAGAAGTAGAATTGATATAGGCTAAGATTGGAGGGCATAGAAGGAGGTAGGGTAAAAGCTACTTTTCTGTTGCTGTGATAGAAACACTGACCTAAACACTCTATAGAAAGAAGAGTTCGTTTGAGCTCACAGTTCCAAGGGAATTACAGTCTGTCATGGTGGGAAGGCATGGTGGCAGGAGGTGGCTGGAACAGGAGCAGAAAACAGAGCACTCACATCTTTAAACAGGCACAGGAAACAAGAGAACTTGCAATCTGGCAAGGCTTAAGAACTCTCTAAGCCGTCCCCCAGTGACGTGCTTCCTCCAGCATAGCCACACTTTCTAAGACCTCCCAAAACAGCGCCACCAACTGGGGGAAATGTCCAAATACTCGGAGCCTATGGAGGACAATCTCATTCAAACCACCACAGCTACTAAAACACAATTAGATAATAGGAACAAGATATAATGTTCTGGGCTGGAGAGATGGCTCAGCGGTTAAGAACACTGACTGTTCTTGCAGAGGACCTGGGTTCGAATCCCAGCACCCACATGGCAGCTAACAACTGTCCGTAAGTCCAGTGCCAGGGGATCCGACAGCCTCTTCTGTCCTCTGCGGGCATTCAACAACATGGGTGCACTTACCTACATGCAGGTGATATATGTATATACATGAAACAAAAATAATAAATAAAATTTAAAAAAGATATAGTGTTCCATAGGACAGCAGGGTGGATATACTTTACAACTTATTAAACTTATTAAATCTTACAAAAAATTAAACAGAAGAGTTTAAATATTTCTAACATAATGAACAATAGATGTTTAAGGAGATGCCAGTTATGCTATTTTATTATTATATATCACATATATGCATTAAATCACCACAGTGTACCCTAGTCGTGTGTATATTGTTTATAAATGTATCCTGTACACAATTCACTAATAAGTACAATAATCACAAAGCTATCAAATAAAAATGAGCTTTCATATGGAATTTTTTTTCCTTCAGAATATGTTTATTTGCTACAGCTAGTTAAAGCCCTGCAACCCTTATCTCAAAGATCCTCCAGCCCTGGAGTCTCACTTTCCCATCCCAAAGGCCACGAAGAGCTGAGTATTTCCACGTGGAAGAGGTTCCCAGCATCCTTGGCCTGAGGATAAGGGCAGTGCTCAGTATCTGTATTTTGTTGAGTAGTCCTTGGGAGACACCACCAGACCCTGGCCATATGGAATTTTATTTAAAAGATTTATTTTTCTTTATATATGTATGTGTCTGTGTGTGTACATGCTACATCTGTGAAGGTTCTTGTGGAGGCCCGAAGAGGGCCTAGAGCTGAAGTTATGGGTGGTTGTGAGCCACCCAGTGTAGGCGCTGGGAACCAGACTTGGGTCCTCTGAAAGAGCAGCAAATTCCCTTAAGAGATGAGCCATCTCTCCAGCCCCCTTATATAGTTAAGTTGTCCTTTGTTTTGTATCATTTTGTTTTTATGAAGCTACATCTCAAGTCCTGTCTTTTTTTATTTTTTAGGACAAAATAGACGTTGGTACACTAGAGTTTCAGTACTGAATCTGTCTACAGCATGCTTTTGAATGGCTTACCAAGGAAGAAAGGTTTTCTTTTTTTTTTGTTGTTGTTGTTGTTGTTGTTGTTTCTATATATTTGAAGAAAACTAAAAGAAAAAAAAAACACTATATGTGAAAATAATATGAAATTCATATTTAGTGTCTAAAAATAAAGTTTTATTGAATGCAGCAACACTCATTGATTTAGGTATTGCCTGTGGTCTTTTAGATAGAATTAGAGTTGATTAGTTGTGACAGGGAATATATGGCCTACAGTGTATGAAATAGCCACTACTAAGCTTTCACAGAAAATGCCTTGACTGACTCTTGACTAAATCTCCTGGAATAGCAGATTATTTTATTTATGTGTGACCAATTCAAATTTTGCATCATTAATCCAATGTCTCCATATGAGTTCCAATTCTGGAGGCCTGTATTGCCACTGGCTCATCTTCCACTTTCTTGCTAAGATTATATTTTTCTTTTTGGACATAATATTCCCCAAGTTTGCTCAAGTTAACTCATTGTGCTGTCAATTAAAAATAGAAAAGAAAATGTATATTTCAAATTAGAGAAAGTGTTCCAGTTTCCCTTTGCTTCTGAAGGACCTAGAATAGGAAGGCACAGTTTTTTTAGGTGTTTAAATACTCCATCAGACATGAGAAAGCCAGTCTTTTCTGATTCCTCCTTAAGGCATTAAGGAAAAAGGAAGACATTTCCTTCTCTCCTCTCAGGCTTTGTTACCTACATGCAGTAGTTTACCAGATCCTCAATAAACTTGTCTACTTACAAGATGCCTGAAGATATACCTTTAAAGATATACAGAGAAGATGATAGCAGTTCAATAGTCATTTAAGAGATTCTCAGGGATGTACAGTGGTCTATTCCTTATTTTTCCTTTGTAGTTTAATATGGTGTATTGTAGTTTAAGATGGTATATCTGACATAGGACTATAAGAAACCTGTGACTTCCAGCAGGTATTTAGTGATGTGATTTCTTGACATCTAAGTTGTTCCTGGACTAAAGTAATGCTAGGTTAAAATCAATCTTGTTTCCTGGATAAGTCAGCATGGTATGGCAGCTATGCGATTTGTAAACACTTTTAGAATCTATCTGTAGCGCAGCAGAGCTTCAGAATAAGAAACAGTCTGGCTGCGTTCTGCAGCATTTTCCTTAGGTGTTTCATCCGCAAGCTCCGCTTTGAAGTTGTGAAAGCACTTCTGTAAGTGTTTTGAATTTAAATTAGTACAATGTGTTAATTATTACTCTATTTATAGAACAGTTCTTGGCTCACATATATTTGGAAGAAAAAATAACTTGATTGTTCAGTGTGTATACTAATATGTACTGCATTCTGAATAAATGCTAGACTAAATCAAGTTTTCTAGTTCAATGAATACCTATAGTGCTTCTTAAATATAATATTCCTAAGTTGTACATATTTTTCAGTTTTCCTTTAAAGAATTGTAGTAAAGAATCCAAGACCCATTGCAAGTAAATTATCTGTGATATGAAGGATGAATTATGAAATGTTTTATAACTCACTTCTATTGAATATTCATGACAGGTTTATAAGTTGTCCCCTCCTTAGAGTATAAATCATGGATAGGGTTTCAGCCTTTTTCACCGTATCTCCATCACAGGGAGCTATGCCTAATACATAGGGGGTGCCTAATATTTCCTGAATCAATAAACTAAGGTGTTATTCAATCTGTGAGAATTGGGATTGTAAAAATAATGCATAGAGCATAGTATGGCTTCTTTATAGAAATCATAATTGCAAATTGGTATAATGACAGTGAAGTCTAGGTCTGTCTTGAAAACAAGACAAATCTATAACTGTATCATGATATTGATGTCTGAACAAAGGAGGTATTTATGTACAATTCAAGAAATTTGAGTCTATAGGTTAAGACAGTCACAGTGTCTCACTGTGCTGTAGTGGGGAAATATTATGACTGGGAGGCTTGAGCAAATAGATTCCTCTCCCCACCATTCAGGTCTTTTAAAGTTATTAAGATCATGAAACCAAATCTCTATACTTGGATTTATGGCTCATTAAAAGTATTTTCCATATGGCTTAGCTTGCTTTAAGTTTAGGGAAGAAGATTTTGCAGTAGACTTGGGTTTGGTTGGTCAATCTCTTTGATGTCCTTACAAATGAATAAGGCAGAGTTCTTGATCAGTTTTTGAAACTGAACACTCCTGAGCACTGTGAATGTTGTCATTTTGCTACACTATGGCGCTCTGTGTTCAGGCTTATTAGTTTTCTTCTGCTACTGCTTTACAGTCTTATGTTCTAATCTCTCATAGGACAGAGCTCTACATACTAAGAATGTTAGTGATACCATCTTTGTAAGATTATACCACATTAGGCTGAACTAAGTAAAAACACAAACAACAGAACAAAGCTAAATGAAAATCACAGTCGTGAAAACAAAAACATTAGCAGCTTAAGACCGTTCAAATTTTCTCTCTCCCTGAAGTGGAGACTGATGTGCAACCAAGCCTTTTCCGTGGGGTAACTGCATGGTCTGCTGAGATATGCCGAACTCTTCTAAAATGGTGAGATCTTGGAAGTGTTGGCCAGTCAAGCAGGTCAGAGATAATGCTCTGCTTGAAAATATTTCCATGCAGTGATAAGGCCAGCGTTCTCACTTTAGGAGCCACAGTAGCTCAGAGTGCCTGCTGCAGACTTTATATTATTCCATGAGTAGGATATCAACTTTAAGGGCCATCACAAAGGCTGGATACTACCACTATACATGTTGCACTAGCTAATTAACAACAGTGGACACTTTGACTTCCTGTTGGAAGCTAAACAACCAAGGATAGTATGGAATATATTTTCAGTTAATATGATTAGGATTGGGAAGGAAGTAAAACAGAAGAGGACAGGAATGAACACTAGATTGACTGAAAATAAAAATAAAAATTGAAATGGGAAAATTGAGAGGG
Organism: Nannospalax galili; assembly: GCF_000622305.1. Lineage (NCBI taxonomy): Eukaryota > Metazoa > Chordata > Mammalia > Rodentia > Spalacidae > Nannospalax > Nannospalax galili. Next base: position 2,942,638 of record NW_008337640.1, on the reverse strand, counting down.
GAAATTTGGGATGTCGGAAGTATGCATTTTAGAGACTGTTAAAACCGTGGAAGGTTATAATTAAGAGGAAAAAGGGGAAGAATGAGAAAGGAGGAAAAGATGGAAGAACATGAGGGTTAAGTTTATGAAATTTGAATGAAAGAGCAAAAGAATGTTTAGAGTATACACAGCAATTCTAAAGCCTATCTGAGCAATATGCATACAAAAACCAAACCATCCTGAGATGTATATGTACGAGTGGAGATTAAAGAATAGAAAATGAGAAATAAAAAGAATGCTTATGGAGGGAGTTGCTGATTCAAGTGCACTGAGTTGAGAGGTGCCATGCTCAGATCTTCTGGTCTCTGCAGTCTCTGTCTTTTCTGTTCTGTTCTGTTATGTGCTGTTCTGGTGTGGGGTAGGGCAGGTTGTAGGTCCTTTCTGGTGGTTCCTTCTGGCCTCTGCCCTCCACCTTGGCCTCTCCTGGTCCTGCAGGTTTAATGTATGTGAAGGCAGCACTGGGTGACAGTTTATACTCTCCCCTGAGTAGCTTAATTCAGATACATGGGGTATCCATCTCAACAGCTTCTGAAAGCAGAGATTCTTTCTCCATTCCTACAAAAACATCAACTGAAATATGTACCTTTGTGACAGTTATAGACAGGAAATAACAGAACTTGAAATCCAGCTGAGATAATTTCCACCCATAGTTGGCATGTTATTCATTTCCCCCAAATTGCTTTAAGATCTAAAAGTCATTCCATCTTTAGAGAACTCCCTCTTTAGCTCCTTGCCCCAATTTTTAATTGGGTCATTTGTTTTTTCTATGTTTAGTTTTTTTTTTTTAATTTCTTTGTATATTCTAACAACTAACCCTTGGTCAGAGGTACAGCTGGTAAAGATTTTTTCCATTCTGTACATTGCCTCTTCACTAGACAAATGGTGTCACTTATGCACTGCTGGTGGGACTGCAAATTGGTGCAGCCACTAGGGAAATCAGTGTGGAGATTCCTCAAAAAGAGATTAGAGGCTGGAGAGATAGCTCAGTGGTTAAGAACATCTGCTGTTCTTCCAGAGGACCCAGGGTCGATTCCCAGCACCCACACTGTGGCTAACAACATCCATAACTCTAGTTCCAGGGGATCTGATGCCCTCTTCTGGCTTCTGCAGACTTTGTACAAGCACACTTACTTACATACAGACAAAACAGTCATACATATAAATAATAATAATAATAATCAATTGATAAACTGTTTTTAAAAAGCTAGAGATTGAGATTGATCTACCATATAATCCAGCCATACCATTATTGGGTATATACCCAAAAGACTCTATACCATCCTACATATACCTGTTTATCCATGTTCATTGCTACTCTTTTACTAATAGACAAGAATTAGGAACAATCTAGCTGACCACCAACTAATGAATAGATAGCAAAGGTGTGGTACTTATATACAATGGAATATTATTAATTAAAAAAAACAAAATATGAAATTTGCAGGTAAATGGATGGAACTGGAAACAATCATCCTGAGTGAGGGAACACAGACCCAGAAAGACAAAAGATGTGTATTCCCTGTCATAGCTGATGCTGGCTTTGGAATCAGATCTACGTGTTTCAATTCAAAAATTCAAAATTCAGAGACATTAGAAAACTAATAAACATGCCTGGATGAGTAAGCTTCATTAGAGGAGAGGTAGAATGCAGTGATATAAAGGGGGAAGGGGAATAACGGAGTCAGAAATGTTAAATGGGGTGGAGAATGGGAGGGCAGCACAGAGGAGGGAGTATAGGGAAGGACAATTAACACTAAAGGTCTTTAGAAAAAGTGATATGAAGACCTACAACTATAGAGGCTTTTAAAAGTATATACGTATACATTGTAAAAAGAGATTAAAAAGGGTTACCTTAAAACAGGGGCCATTGCCCATACTGAACACTATAGGCTATCAAAATAAAGCCCAGAGTCAGTAATGGACTCCTTCTTTTAATGCTCTTGACCAGGACTCCCAGAGATCCTCAAACATTACTGAACATTGCCCCACTCTTGGTACCCACCAGAACTTGACAGTTAGAGTCTTTTGCTGAAGACACTGTAGAGTGTATTGCTGAAGATAAGCTGTACAGAAACAAAAAACAAGGAGAAATCAAGCTGGTGCTTTCAAAGCCTCATCTCTGTTGACTAGCTTTCATAGTGTTGGAAGGTGCTATGCATGATACCTGCAGAGAAAAATATCATTCATCTTACCCATCTGTGAATCCTGCAAGCTACAATAACAACTGGCTTGGCAAGATATGCTTACTGGTGCAATAGTGGCACAAATAGTATGGGGTTAAACAACCACTTTCTGATTGGATTTGAGGAGATTTGTAAGATGGAGCTGATACCTGCTATCAGAACTAGGAATATGTGGTTATACAAGCCATAAGCCATAGGCGAGAGATTAATACTATTATTCTGCTAAATAGATATAGTATTAAACTGACTCCTTATTACACATTATTATACCCATATATTAATGCATCTCTCAGCTCTCACCAGAAAAGTTTCCTTATGCAGCAGATAGTGATTAACAGAGAAAGCTACAACAGGAAAACGTGTAGAGACTAAAAGGCTACAGATTGATTATCCCTGAGGCAAACTGCTGCCTCCCAAGGCTCAGGGATCTTTATGAAAGATGGGGCAGGGGGATTGTAAGAGCCAAAGGTGGTAAATGACCATAAGGAAACAGAGTTTTTTAGACAGCTGGGTAGTTATTCATATTAACTCACAGTAATGATGACAGTATACACAAGCCCCAGGTAAACTCAATCCAGACAACAGCTCAGTCTAAACATGAGTAAATAGGTAAGAAACCGGACACCTTCTGGGAGTGGGATGCTCAATCTTGTTTAAGGGTGAGACTCTTGGTAAGTTGAACAGGTTGCAGTGGATGAACCCACACTAAAGGGCATTGGGGACACAAAGTTGATGCTATAAGACTTTATATATGTGTGTGTGCGTATACACACACACACATACATATATATATATATGTATATAGTGGCTGAACCAACATCAAAGGTAATTTTGGGGATAGAAATTTGATGATATTATATATATTACATGAAACTGGGTTTGTTTGATGGTCCAAAGGGGGGGTGCAGATAGGGGAGGGGATCTAAATATGATAAATATACTACTCTCCAGCCCCTATTTATTCATATCTTGATCTAATGATTTCACTAAGAAGACTGTATGTCATGTCGGGAGTGCATAGATAGGGGAGGGGATCTAAATATGATCAAAATATACTATATGAAATTCACAAAAATTCAATAAAAATTCTGTAAATTCATATTGAGAAAATGACTACAAGGGATTTTCAACTAAGCAGTTGCAGTGTTCTGTAACTGTATTAGAATCAAAGAAATTTGATAATTGTGAAAACAGAAATAAAACAAAAATATGTAAAGAGTTGAATGCAGAGTTTTAATAGTGGGATTAAACTATGTGTTTAATGACTTCTTTCCCACTTTGAGACACGACTCTAGAACTCATAGACTTTGGACCTTCAGGTTTCGATTGTTTTCCTTTTCCGGAGAGAATGCCTGGGATTTAATAAGAACAGAGAAAATATATTGTTTTTCCCTTTTATCAACAAGTAAAATTCATCTTCTATACAATTTTCCTCAAAGTGACAAGTATTGGTTTGTGATCTAGAAGCATATTCCTGTGTCTTTTGCAGAGATGACCCAGAATGATCAACACATATGAGCCGTGCAATGAATAACCGTGGAAAGAAATGTGAAAAGGAACTTCTCGTGTCCTCGGCGAGGGTCAGGTGATCCTAATGATGTAATTCCTTCTGTAGGGTTTTAGCATTTGTGAATTATTTACCTCACTGGCTTCTATATTTTTGCCTGTGCTTGTGTTTTGTGTGTGTGCAGACATGTTTTATTTTATTTTTTGTTTCATTTTTAATATTTTATTGCATTTTTGTGCATTTCGTATAATACATATTAATTGAATTTAGACCCACTCCCACCTCCCCATTCCTCATAGTCCCCCACCAGATTTCAGGTGTTCTGTCAGATATGTTAAGTTCTGTTCGGTCAAACATTTCTATCTAGGTGTCCCTTGGTGCAAATTACTCCACTGGAGTCTAGTCAGTCTACCTAGAGTCACTTCCTTAAAGAAGATCTACTCTTCCTCACTGCATAGTAATCATTTGCCAACAGCTCCTTCGCTAGGTTGGAGCCTCCTGCCTATTTCCCCCCTTCTATGCTGTTTTTTGGTCTGATTGCATTGACATGGGTCTTGTGCATGCTGTCAGCATTGCTGTAAGTTCATATGAACAAGTTTCCAGTGGTCTGAAAGTCTCCGTTTCCTTATGTTCATGCACCAACCCTGGCTCTTACAATCTTTCCACTCCCTCCTCCACAGTGGTCCCTGAGCTGTGGGTGGGTGCTAATTTTTAAGGCTATCGGGTTTGTTTCTAAGAAATATCAAGAAACAGTATAACTGCCTGAAGATAATTATCAGTTTTAGATAATGATTAAATTGATTCCGATCAACAGCAGTCTGAGTTGTTTCACATTCTTACTGTGGTGGTTAATTTTATATGTCAACTTGATTGTGCTAAGAGATGATCACATGGCTTGTATGATTTTACTTCTGGGTATGTCTATGTCAATGTTTTGGAAAAGACTGATATTTTAATTGGTAGGCTGAGTAAAGAAAATCCCCTTCATCAATGTAGGTTGGCATCTTCCAAAGCATTAACAGCCAGTATTGAACACAGAAGCAGAGGGCAGGAGACTCTCTGTACTTGAGCCATAATACTCATCATCTCCTGTTGTGGGACATTGGAGCTCCTGGGTCTTGAGCCTCTGGACTGGGACATAAACTTTCAGGCACAGACTGGCTCTCCTACTTCTCAGACTTCAGGTGTGATCAGAATTACTCTATCCACATACCTGGATCTTCTTGAGTGGGCATTTGAATTTCCATAACTCCATCAGCTAATCATTTAAAATAACTTTCCATATATCTATATATTCCTTTTCATTTCATTTTTCTGGAAAGACACTGAATGTTATTCTCAATTAATAACAATATCAAGTTTAATTATACTGTAAATCATACTTGATTTACCTACTTTATTTTAAAATGGTGGTATCTTGATGCAATTCTCATTAAATTCCTCACTGAATAGTGATATGGATCATGTGCTTTAATATGCCTATTTGCTGCTTATGTATCTTATTTTGTAAACTATCTGTTGAAATTTCTGCCCAAGCTGATTCTTCTTAATATTGTGATGTAAGAATTCATTTATGCATTCTTTCTCAGAGATGGACTGTTCAGTTATTTTCTTCCAATCCATGGCTCACCTTTTATTGTCTTAACAATACATTCTGAAGAACATTTAAGTAATTATGAAATTCACTTTGTCAATTACATTTACTTTATGTTTTATGATTTTTATGTCCTAGAAAATTTTATTTCACCTTATAATGAAAAATTTATAAATTTTGCTGTTATATTTAGGATTATGATAAAATAATTTTTGTGTAATAAGAAGTGAGGATCATAATTCATGTTGAACCATTTCTCATGAAAAACACCCTTTCATTACCATATTACTTCAGATTTGGAATTTTTCTCTGCACGACTTCTTTCAACAGACAAATCAGATGTTTCTAATATATAGTTTCTTTTCACAGGACTGTTCATTTTCAGTGCACTTCTAATTTGTATCCTTCAGGATCCCAATCCACTTCATCTATGTTTTCTAGTGTGTTGGCCTAAAGATTCTCATACTATTCAATTATTGTTTATCAGTGTAGGATGTGTGCTCGATACTTTGTATTACTTTCTTAATCAGTTTGGTTAGACAGCAATTTTTTTTAATTTTTAAAAAATATTTTATTGTTTTTATTTTATGTGTATGCATGTATTGCCTGCGTGTAGAAAAGTGCATCCATGTCGTGCAATGCCCGCGAAGCACAGAAGAGGCTGTGAGATCCCCTGAAACTGGAATTATGGACAGTTGTTAGCTGCCATGTGGGTGCTGGGATTCGAACCCGGGTCTTCTGCAAGAACATCCAGTGTTCTTAACCACTGAGCCATCTCTCCAGCCCAGATAGTTAGCAATTTTATGGGTATCTTCCAACAATCAATTTTTTTCCTCAAGAACTTTTCTTTTTTATATTTTTCTTTTTCTTTTTTTGAGTATCATATGAGTATAATCTTTGTTTTGTTTCCACTTCTCCCAGCCCCCTCCAAGTTCTCCCTTTCACCCCACTCCCTCTCAATTTCTTCTCTTCTTTGTTTATTGCTATTACCTATACATATATACATTTATAAATAAACACACACACATATACACACACACATATTACACTCAGTTAATTTAGTGGTACTCACATCTGCCTACACCTAGGACTGCCCACTTGGAATTAGATGATCTCTCAGGGAGCTAGTCACTGGACAAAACTGATTCTCTCTCCCTCAGAATCCACTGAGTGCCTGTAGCTCTTCATCTTGAACATCTTGAGGTGGGACCCTGTGAAATATCCCATCTTTTAAAAAATTCTTTCTGTCCTATTACATATATTCTTTCATTTACTCATGCTTGGTTTATATCCATCTTATCTACATTTTCTAGTTTCTTATATGTTGGGGTACATAACTGATTTGGTGCATTTCTTTATTTCTAATGAAAACATTTAATAGTATTAATTTTCCTTTATTTTTCTCTATATGCACACCAAATTTTGAGCCTTATACGATTCAATTCAATGTTTAACATTTTGCAATATGAAAAGAATCATGATTTGTTTAGATCTATATTTTGAGATTTATAAATATAAAGGTATCCTTCTTATTTTCAAATTTAATTTGATTAAGGGCAGATAATGTCAGGTATACAATTTTGGTGGTTCTGCATTTACTTAGTTTTCTTTATGGAACAAGATACAGCATGCCCTGGTGAGTGCTCTGTGTCAGTTTTAAAGTTTCCACAACTTTATGTTGCTGAAGAGTGTTCCTTATGTCATTTAAATCAATTTGGTTAATAAGTTTTGAAATATTCTGCATTATTATTGATTACTTCATCTAATATTTATATTATTTTTGATTAATAAAATAGTCTTAAAATTTTCAGTGTAATTTTTATTTTGTCTATTCCTCTCTAGTTATTTCAGGTATGCTTTCATATATATTAACATTTTTTGATGTTATTTAATGTTAGGTTATTTTTCTCCTTTAATTTTCCCTGATTTTTTTTTGTCTCAATCATTACTTTATTATCTTTATGATGAAATTTCCATTCTTGGATTGTTAGAATATATCTTTGCTGCATATTTTAGTTTTCTTTAAAGAATTTGTAATGTGTAAATTTAACTTAATACCTCAAATAGCCTTTTTTTCACTTATAATTCAGCTGTCCTTGATTTGATGTTAATGTAGTCATATGTATTAATTCTGTATATAATAGAAACCTATAATATACTGTTATTTTTGTTAAAGTAGCCAATAATTTGGCACTGCTCATTTTCTTGGACTGATCCAAATTTCTGTCTGATATTATTTTCTTTTTCTCCATATGAGAGTCTAATGATAAAACAAAAATTTTTCTTGTTTTCTTTTCTTTCTTTTGATTTAAAAAGTTTTTCATCCATGTGTGAAAACAATTAATCAGTGGATATAGAATTGAAAGTTGAGAGATCTCTTTAAATTTTTCCTCCAGTAATTAAAAGGGGCCTTTCTTATCTCCTGTTTTGCATAGGTTTGTCAAGAAGTAATAAAAAGGGAAAAGGAGCTCAAAATAGCTGGGATCATAACATACAAAAATTTTCAAGGGAGAAATGGAGAAAATGCGGACACTTTAAATGGGGAAAGGTGGGGATGGAGGATAAGACAGGGAGAGAAAGAGGAAACATAAATAGTGCCTAGCTAGCATAAAAAAACAAGAGGAAATCGTATTAGTCCAAAACCTACTGAAAAATTACACATATAATATATCTACATGAGTCCGTGCATATAGCTAAAGACTACATAACAAGAAACAGTGCCAGATAGGAGAAACCTTCTTTTTAGTTGTTTGCCAGGATAGTCCAAGACACTCCCCGAATTACACAGGCTATTGCCACAATCCTTGATTGCCTCCCAGAACTTAAGGGTAAGGCCCTGTTGCTGAAGACAGGACATACTTTGGCCACTGGATTTAGAGCAATGGAACTGGAAAGACCTGGAAGCCTCCTCCCCCAAAGGCTAGCTCTCATAGCTTTGGAGAACACTACACAAGCTGGTAAGGGAGAACATCAATTGATGGTCCAACCCTACCTTCAAGGCCTAAAAGCCATATCAATGACCAGCACAGCGAATTACATTGGTGCAGTAGTGGCACTTTTATCTTGGGGATAATCAACAGCTACCTAATTGACCTAAAAGGACAGGTCTTCTATACTGTGGTCCACCAACCCAGGGCTCAGGGACCATTGCAGAAGAGGGGTAGAAAGATTGTAAGAGCCAGATAGGAAGTAAATGACCGTCCAGAAACAGTCCTACAGGCACCTGGGAACCTTCTCATACAAACCTACAGCAATGGTGTCAGCATGTAAAAAACCCATGCAAACTTAGGCAGACAAAAACCCAGCACAGAGCTGTGGAAATGAACATCAAGCCCCAATCTTAGTTGAAGAATTATTGGCAGCTAATTACTGCTGGATGAGGAAGAGCTGATCTTGAGGGGAGAGATTCTAGATAGGTTGACTAAACCCCAGTGGATGAACTTGTACTGAGGGACATCTCAGGACTCTAAGTTTACATAATAGGCCATAATACAAAAGACAGAATGTATGAACTCCAGTTGAAGGGGGTCATGGAAGGGTGCCAAAGGGGATCATGTCTTTGACCTTCGCTGTTGTGCGTTCTTGTCTCACAGATTTTGATATTTTCTGTTTCCCGTAATTTTTAGAAACTTAGCTTCCAGGTACCTTGGGAACTTTATGTTGATTTTCCTTGCAGTCTTTCTGAGGTTGTGAGAGTTGAAGGGTTTATGCTTTCCACTACTTTTATAATAATTCAGCCATTATGTTCCCAACCTTTTACTTCTGTCTCCTGTATCCCACTTCCTGCCCCCTCTCAACCTCATGACTTCTGGATTTCAGTTGCATTTGAGTTAGCTTGATACTGCCCCACAATTCATCAAAAATGACCTTTTTTCCCAGTGTATTTTTGCTCTGAACTTCGGTTATTTTCTCTTGTTAAACACCCAAGCTCATCCATCTTTCTATTGTGGTGTTTAATACTCTGGTGCTAAGACTATCGATGTGTTTTCATCCCAGGTATTGCATTTTTCATTGTTAGTGTTTCCATTGCTCTATTTTCTGACTCCATCATAAATTTGTTTTTACTCTCTTGAGCATATTTATAACATTTCAGTTTCTTTTCTATGGTTTTCAGCTTGAAATTCCATAAGTAATCATTTTGGAATCTGCTTCTCTTTGTTGATATTTGCACTTTCCATTGGTCATTTACTCTTGCTTCTTTACATGCTTGGAATTTTGGGCTGACTGTCTCATCTAATGAACTTCATGTTGCTTGTTACAGCTGTGTTGAACTTTGCTTGATATGTAGTTCAAGTATGTAAGACCAGGTTGACTCTTTCAAAGTTTTCTTTGAGGATTACTTAGGACTATTTTTCTTGGGTTCACCCATACCTTAATTAAGGTCATGCCCTTCACAACTGTCCCCAATACTCTTTGACTATAGTATGATATTTTCTCATTCTGTTTTTCATTTCTTTCTGAGTTTGGAACCTATAAACCTATTTTCTGGGGCTGCTTGTCCTCCAAGTCTCAGTGAATTCCATTCCACATGTGTTTAGACATTCAGCTAGCCTCAAGGGGCCCAGCCACTCCACATGTTTATTACTATTTCTTTGTCTAGAGCCTGGTCCTGCTGTTCTCTGTCTCACAGTTTCTAGTCTCTAGTCATCTGAGCTCTCCTAAAGTTTGATTTCTATGTTCTCCCCTCAGTGAGGCTTGAGATCCCCTTACCTGTTCTAGTCTTAGAACTGGAGATATCTTCCCCATTGTTTCTCTCTTCTGAAGAACTGCAAGCTTCTACTCTCTGTTTGAAACATCCCCAAATCAATCTATTTTTCATTCATATAGCAGGGCTTTTATCTTTAAGTCTTAAGGTTTTTCAATGTTATCATAATGGGAGAACAAGTTCCTTCAAAAAAAAAAAAAAACCCTTGGTTTTAATATGTCAACTCATAAGTAGAGTACACTTTTTTTGTTTAAGTCAAAAGTTCTCAGTCATGCATGTGGTGCAGGCCTTTAATCCTAGCGCTTGGGAGGCAGTGGCAGGCAGAGCTCTGTGTGATCCAGGCCAGTCTGGCTTACATAGGGAGTGCTAGGCCAGCTGGCACTGTAGGGAGACTCTGTCTCAAAAAATAAAAATAGTTCTCAGACACAGCCTATGGATTATTTCAATCATGTTAGACTGATTGATGGTGTATTGCTCACATAGAATGCAGACACAGTCAGAGTGAACACATCATTATATCTGGAAACTTGACCCAGGTATGAGTTTTCTCACAGAAGTCCAAATGATTGTAATAATGAATGTATACAACTGGCCTAAGGGGATTTACATTAACAAATTTAGCCATATTGGTGCCTCCATTGAGCTGCCTGTGTATCTGTGTCTATGTACTACTGATTTCCTGGAACTATTTTAATTGAGTGCCCTTTTTAGTCATCAGGAACCTGGATCTGTCACGAAAAACAAGATGACATTTATATTAAAAAATAAGATGACATTTATAATAAAATTATGGCTAAGACATTTTTTCAATATGTTGATACTAAAGAAAGTCTATTTTGAATGAGAATGATTCACCTAAAGAAAAGGCTGTACTTACATATTGAAGGTTTCAGGATGAATCCATTAACACTCACTGAGGCTGACTCACTAAAGTCTAAATCCAGGATATCAAAGATTTATTTTGGTCTTGTTCAGCCTTTATATTGATTTTTATATTTTTGTGGGCTGTTACTAGAACTTATAGGCCTTCAAGAAATATTTATTGAATCAACAGCTGTCTAATTGGAATCAAGGCCCTCTTAATGGGAGGGAACCCATGTGTGCTACTGTAGATATAGTCAAATACACATGGCTGGAGAGATCATAAATCCTAGAGAAAAACCTGCTTTTGCCACATCCATAGACCAACATAATTTCTTACTGTGTCTTATATATGCATCCTCATATTTAAAAGTGTGCCTCTCACCACTCAACAAAGAAGCTTCTTTTTGCAACAGATGGAGACTAATACACAGTTACAGAACTGATCAAACACAGAGAATAAGTGTCTGTGTCATGCTTAATCCTAAGTGACACATCTTCAGTGAAACCTCTACACATAGGATGAATGCATCACTCAGCTTTCATCAGAGAAATATACTTATGTATCAGGTGGTGATTAACACAGCAACAGGCATCTGACCAATGTGTAGAGAAGAGACTGAAGAGTGCTTATCCCTGAATAGGACACCTATTTCAAACTTCTGCCTCACAAGGTTCAGGAACCATTGAAGAAGATGTGGTGAAAAGATTGTAAGAGCCAGAGGTGGTGGATGTTCACAAATAACCAGAGTTTTGTAGATAACTGGTCACTTAGACACGAACTCACAGCAATGTTGACAGCATACACAAGTCCCATGCAAGCTCAAATCAGACAAAATACCAGCATAGACATGGGGAAGTAGGTAAGAATTTCGAACTCAACCTAAGGAACTTTGACAACTGATGGCTGCTGGGAAGGGGGTAGACAGTCTCTTACAGGGATGGGACTCTTGGCAGGTTTACCAGGCTCCAGTGGTTGGAACCACAGTGAAGGACACTCAGGGGAGATTGAGATAGGGGACTAGGGAAGGGGATCTAAATGCCATCAAATTATGTTGTATAAAATTTCAATTAAAATCTAAAAATATTAGTTGAATGAATGAATAATAGGAAAATGTTTATTAGTTCTGTACTTTAGGAGAACCTGAAGCTTAGACCAACAAATTTTTCACACACACACACACATACAGATACACACACACACACACACACACACACACACACACACACAAACAACCAAGGACATCAAGTATACAAACAAACTTCAGCTCAAAAAGGAAAGCTTGAGTCTCACACCAGAATCACATAACTAAAGAAAAGCCCAAATAACATGTCCTCATTAAAACCAACAGTCCTATAGAAGAGTTTTACAAGGAGATACCCTTAGAGATAACCCCGGAAACAGAATTTAAAAGAACAAACATAAACAATCATCAAAGATTTCAACAAATATAAAGAACATGGAAACAAACAAATCAAAGAATAGTAAGAAGGGATAAACATCTGGCTGTATTCACAAAAGAGATAGAAATATTGAGGAACACTCAGACTGAAATGAAGAAGGAAGTGAAATGCTCAGTAGGCCAATTAGACAGGAAAAAGCCTTACCAATAGGATGAATGGAATGGAAAACAGAATATCAAGACTAGAAGACAAAGTTGACAAATTGTACTGCTCAACTAAAGATTCTGAAAATATTTTAAAAACAGAGGAATGGAATATGCAGGAAAAGTGGGACACCATGAAAAGACCAAAGGCATAGAGGAAGGAGAAGAATCTCAGGATAATGGTATTGACCAGAATTTTGGAAGGACTATAGAAGAAAATTTCTCCAAATGAAGGAAAGTCATGCCCATACAATACAAGAAACACATAGAACATCAAATAGACAGGACAAGAGGAGAAAACCTCCCCGTGGCATATCCTAATAAAACACTAAATGTACAGAACAAAGAGAGAATACTGAAAGCTGCAAAAGAAAAACAAAAAGTCACATATAAAGAAAGTCCATCAGAATTACAGCTGACTTTTCAATACAAACTTTGAAAGCCAGAAGAGCAAGGACCAAAGAATTTCCAGTTCCAAATGATCAAAGATGCCCAAACAGAATAATTTATCCAGGAAAATGTCTATTATAGTTGAAGGGAAAAGAAAAATCTTCTATGACATGAATAGAGTGAATGAATTCATGTCCACAAAACCAACCTTTCATCTTCAAAGAGTGGAAGAAAGGAACAACTATACTCAAGGGGGAACAGAAAGAAACTAAATAGAGATATAAGTATGGAAACACAAAGATGGACAAAGATTGCAAGTAGAAATTAAAATAATGGGAACCAATAAACATCTTTCAATAATAACTTGAAATATCAATGGACTGAACTCCCCAGTCAAAAGACACAGGACAGAGGTTTAACATCGAGAATATATAAGCAACTCAAAATAAAAGAATCAAGAAAGCAAGTGACCCAATAAAAGATGGGGCTGTGCTTCCCTGGGCCTGCAGGAACTGCTGTAGACCTCTCTCCTACTCGCAGGCCTCTCTCTGGGGTAAGTCCATTGCGCCCTCCCTTCCTTACCTCCACAGCCCCATTCACCCTCCCATCTCTGCCCCAGTTCTCTCCTTGGAGTTTGGGCCCTGCCCTATTCCTTATCTTGGGGCCCCAGACACCTGGGGAACCAATACTGTTCCCTGATCCTTTTCATCCAGACCAACATAGTGCCTTCTCTGGGCCCCAGGAGCACTGCTTCTGGGCCTGGCCCTGCCCTCAACTCCCTCTGCTTCCCTGGGCCTGCACGACTAGCCAGCCTCTTTCTGGGAAGCTGGGGCTGACTTTTCCTCTTTTTGATCCTTTGCATCCAGACCAACCCAGCTCCTCAGTGCAGTCCCCAGGAGGCCTTGGGGGGTCTCTTCCTGCCCCATCTGCCTTTCCATCTCTTGGTGGCATGGCCACCAGCTACCCTAGACCAGCATCTTTCCTAAGCCAGGTTCCCAAGCAAGTCCCAAATCCTGAGGGCAAAATCGTTCCTGGAGGGATCCAGACCTTAGGAGAAAGCCTGAAAACATCCAACCCTCACCTGAATTGGGCCTCTGTAGGAACTCCAGAAGACAAAAGCAATCAGGCCACTCCAATACAAAATCAAAAGAGAGAACTGGAAGCTTAGACGAACCAGCTTTTCATGCCCAAACAGTAAACCACAAAGAAATATTAAGTTCACATAAAGAAGCAGACCTAAACTTGAAGGCCTGAGTCTCACACAAGAATCAGAAACTACAAAAGAAATTCACATGACAAAATCACAGAGAAAAAATAATAACATGAAAAACCAAAATAACATATCCCACCAAAAACCAATCGTATTCTAGAGGAGTACAATGAGAACCCCCTAGATATAATGCAGGACATGGAACTCAAAAGAACAATTATAAACATGATAAAA
>NW_008337640.1:2926666-2927460 GCF_000622305.1 Nannospalax galili | reverse complement strand
ATGGATTAAGAAAGATGGGTTTTGTTTCTTAACCCATTCACCTAGCCTGTGTCTTTTGACAGGATTCATACTCATCTTTCATTAATAACTTTAAACATTAACGGACTGAACTCCCCAGTCAAAAGACAGACTATATGAATGGATTAAGAAACAAAACCCATCTTTTTGTTGTCTGCAAGAAACTCATCTCACTTTCAAGGACAGACACTATCTCAGAGTGAAAGGATGGAAAAAAATATACCAAGCAAATGGCACTAAGAAAAAAGTAGACATAGCAATTCTAATATCTCACAAAATAGGCTTTAAACTAGAACTACTCAGAAGAGACAAAGAGGGCCACTTGATTTTGATCAAATGAACAATGAATCAAAAAGATATTACAATCATGAACATATATTCACCAAACTCTGGTGCACCCAAATTCATAAAAACAATACTACAGGACTTTAAGACCCAGATTAACCCCAACTCATTAATAGTAGGCAATTTCAATACCCCACTGTCTCCATTAGATAGATCAACACAGCAGAGAGTTAACAAAGAGACATCAGAATTAAACAATACCATATATCAAATGGACTTAACAGATATCTACAGAGTATTCCACCAAAGAACCAAAGGACATACTTTCCACTCAGCTCCCCGTGGAATCTTCTCCAAAATCGGCCACATACTGGGGCACAAAACAAACCTCAACAAATACAAAAAGATTGAAAAAATTCCATGCATTCTATCACACCACAATGCAATAAAGCTTACAATCAACACCCAAAGAAGCCCTAATCACCACATGA
>NW_008337640.1:2925964-2926649 GCF_000622305.1 Nannospalax galili | reverse complement strand
AACCCTTATCCCAGTTAACCAAAAGAAAGAAAGATCAAATCCAAATCAACAAAATCAGAGATGGAAGGGGAAACATCACAACAGACACCCAAAAGATCCAGACCATTATTAAAGGAATATTTTAAAAACCTATACGCTACCAATTTTGAAAATCTAAAAGAAATGGAATGATATCTAAAGGCATGGGAACCACCAAAACTAAACCAAGAAGAGATTAACAGCATAAACAGACCCATAACACATATAGAAATTGAAACAGTAATATAAAACCTCCCAACTAAAAAAAGGCCAGGACCAGATGGATTTACAGCAGAATTCTATCAGACATTTAAAAAAGATCTATATCCAGTACTACTTAGTTGATGCAAAAAAATAGAAATGGAGGGAGAACTTCCAAATTCCTTCTATGAAGGCAGCATCACTCTTACCAAAGCCAGGTAAAGATACAACCAAAAAAGAAAACAAAAACCCATATCCTTAATAAACATAGATGCAAAAATTTTCAACAAGATACTTGCAAAATGCATACAGACACACATCAAAAAGATCATCCACCATGATCAAGTCAGCTTTATTCCAGAGATGCAGGGATGGTTCAATATACATAAGTCAATAAACGTCATAAATCATATAAATGGGCTCAAAGACAAGAACCACATGATCATCTCAATAAATGTAGAGAAAT
>NW_008337640.1:2925025-2925852 GCF_000622305.1 Nannospalax galili | reverse complement strand
GACATCATTTTAAATGGAGGAAAAACTGGAAGCATTCCCATTGAAATCAGGAACCAGACAAGGCTGTCCACTATCCCCACTTCTCTTTAACATAGTACTTGAAACTCTTGCAAGAGCAATAAGACAAGAGAAGGAAAATAAAGGAGTAATAATTGGAAAAGAAGAGATCAAATTATCCCTTTTTGCAGATGATATGATATATCTAAGGGATGCCAAAAATTCCACCCCAAAACTCCTAGAAATTATTAACACGGTCAGTAATGTCACAGATTACAAAATTAGCCTACAAAAATCTATAGCCTTTCTATATACCAATAACAAGCAATCAGAGAAAGAGCACATGGAAATACTCCCGTTCACAATAGCTGCAAAAAAAAAATAAAAAATAAAAAATCTTGGAGTGAACCTGACCAAGACATTAAAGAGCTCTACGATGAAAATTTTAAATCTTTAAAGAAAGAAATTGAGGAAGACATCAGAAGATGGAAGGACCTCCCATGCTCATGGATTGGAAGAATTAATATCGTGAAAATGATCATCCTACCAACAGTCATATACAGATTCAATGCAATGCCAAGCAAAATCCCCATGACATTTTTCACGGAATTGGAAAAAAACTATCCTAAGATTCATATTGAAGCACAAAAGACCTTGGATATCCAAACCAACTCTGAGCTCTAAAAGCAATGCCAGAGAGATTACGATGACAAATTTCAAGCTGTGTTACAGAGCTATAGTCATAAAAACAACATGGCACTGGCACAAAAATAGACTCATAGACCAATGGAACAAAATTGAAGACCCAAATATGAGCAAATGCAATTTCA
>NW_008337640.1:2922841-2923739 GCF_000622305.1 Nannospalax galili | reverse complement strand
CCAGAGAGAACCATATTACTCCTACAACCTACTGACAAATTATACATAGCAGATCAAGAAATATATGTCTAGGTAAGGTTTATCTGAGAATAGCTTGTCTTTGCCCAGAATTTATCTACATGACATACAATAATTAAAAATACCAGACTGGTGGAACTAATCTTCTTGGGTGTTTAACAGACATACTTTTAGGTCTATAATAATTTGGTCAGAGGGACATAAAAGACACATTTGCTCCTTGCCCTCCTAGGTTTATTAGTTCCAGGGGATTATGAGCATCTCTCAAAATGTCCTATAATGGTGGTGGGTCACCTGTTCTCTTGATCAAGGAGGCCGAGGATACCCCAGAAGATGTACTTGAACCAGTGTCCAGTCTATAAAGAGGAGGATCAACACAGAGGAATCACTTCCTCCATGCTTCCAAGCGAAGCCAACCATGGTTGAGCAGGACCTTTGACTTACCTTCACATGGGTGGTACTGATAAAAGAAAGGAGCCAGGGTTTCCTCCCAAGCCCATGTGACCCCTGAGGAAAAGATCCTCAAATGACCTTAAGAGTAAAAATAAATCAGTTTATCTGGACTAACTGTATGGCCTTAAACACCCAAAAGGAAAGTATAACCAAAGATTAAATGGGCCAACATAACTTCATAAGAGTCCATATGTATAGCTAAAGACTACATAACAAGCAACAATGCCAGGCAAGCGATACCTTCTTTTGAGTTGATGGCCAGGGTGGCCAAACGGATTCCAAGATAGTAACCCAGCATAGAACTGGGAAAATGAACAGCAGACCCCAATCTTATCCAAAGGAATATAGACAACTGATTCCCACTAGATGAAGAACAGCTGACCCTCCTAAAACAAAGACCTCTAGATAGGCTGACTAGATTCACCAG
>NW_008337640.1:2908300-2922733 GCF_000622305.1 Nannospalax galili | reverse complement strand
GGGAGGGTGCTACTTGAGAAGTGGTTGTATAGAAAAATTCTTCAAAGCATAAATATTTGCTCCTTAATAATTGGTAGATGTGAAAAACGTTACCATTGAAGTCTACCTGATGACTTTATATCCATGCTCAGATGTTAAGGAGCTCAGAAATTACCCGACTGTGACCAGTAATAATCAGATATATAGAGATTAGAAACACATGTGCATCTTAGTGTAAATTGTATTAAAAATGAGCTTTTCTGGATGAAACTGTATTTTAATAATGAAATGGACATCTTTTTTAAAGTTTAAAACGTCATTTAATTTTATGTCTTAAAGGTTTTAGACAGAGTACAATATTGTATAACTGTATTAATTCAACTATAGATCTAGAAATTTACAGCCAAATTTGAAAGAGACGCATCTTAGCTCTGGAAATTGTTATTGAATACACCAATGCTGTTGTAATGAAATGCTTCTTCTAATTATATGGTTATTATGTAAATAATTAAAAAAAAAGACGGGCTAATGATCTAAACAGAGACTTCTCAAGAAATAAATATGGCTAAGAAACATTTTTAAAAGAGTTCAACATTGTTAGTAATTAGGGAAATGCAAGTTAAAATCACTTTAAGATTTTATCTAACCCCAGTAAGCCTGGCTCAGAAAAAAAAGAACAAATGATACCAGATGCTGGAAAGGATGTGGAGAAAGGGGAATGCTTATTCATTGACAGTGGGATTGCAAACTTGAACAACCCCTATGAAAGCTGTGTGGTGAACTCTTAAGGAAACTAAAAATGAACCTATCATTTGATCCAGTTATACTACTCTTTGGCATATACTTAAAGGATTTATCGTATTGCAGAGATACTTGTACATGCATGTTTTTTGCTGCTCTTTTCACATACCTCAGAGTTGAAGCAACATAAGTGTCCCTCAACTGATGAATGGATAATGAAAATGTGGTACATTTATACAATGGAGCTCTGTTCAGTGGTGAAAATGAAATCATGAAATTTGCAGGTATATGGATGGACTAGAAACTCTTTACTAAGTGAAGTAACATAGACTCAGAAAAAAAGAAACCAAAAAAACAAAACAAAAAAAATGATGTACGTTCTCCCTCATATGTGGATCCTAGCACCAAATCCTTATATGTGAGTATGCATCCAGATGAACCTGCAGGAACCAGAATGGAAAGGAACCAGGCAGGTAAAGGGAAAGAAGGGACCTGAGAGTGAACAGTAGGAGACAGATGTTACTAAGGGAGAAATGGATAAAATCGGGGTATTTTAAATGGGAGGTGGTAAGCAAGAGTTGTATAAGGAACTCTGGGGATAAAGGGAAAGAAGAAGCTCAAGAGAGGTGGGATCATAGGAGACTGATTTTATCAAGGGAGAAATGGGGAAAGAGGGGATACTTTAAATGGCAAAGTCATGGTGCAAGGGTTAGAAATGGAGAGAAGAAGGAGAGACATCAATGACTAGCTAGTGTGAAAAACCAGAGGAAACCATATTAGTGCAACAACCTAATGACAAATTACTCAAACAGTATCTCTACATGAGTCCGTGAGTATAGCTGAAGGCTATACAAGAAACAGTGCCAAACAGGAGCATGTTTCCTGTGAGTTGTTGACCAGGGTGGTTCAAGAGACTCTCCAAATTACACAGGTATTGCCACAGCCCTTTATTGCCTCCCAGAACTTGAAGGTAGGACCCTATTTCTGAAGACAGAACACTTTTCGGACACAGGCTTTGGAGCATGGAGTCCTACAAGCCACTTTCCCTGAAGATTATCATAGCTTTGAAAAGCATTTTGCAAGGTGCTAAGAGAGATCATCAATCGATGGTCCAACACCAGCTTCAAGACCAAATAACCATATCAGTGACCTGCACAGCATATAATATTGGTGCAGTAGTGGCACTTCTATCTTGGGGGCAATCAACAGTTACCTAAGTGGACTAAAAGCCCACTTAATGGGAGGAAACTCATGCCTGGTATTTTTAATAACCACATACACATGACTGGTGAAGTCATTGATCTTAGACAAAACTCCAAATCTGTCACACCCCAGACTAATGTAATTTCTACTATGTGCAAAATATGTATCCTTATATTTACAGACAAGTATCCCAGTCACCACTCATCAAAGAAGCTTCCTTTTCACTGAGACAGAGACTAGCACAGAGTATTGCAACCAGTCACACACCCATTGTTTGTGAACTGTCCAAGTTTAAGTGGCACATCTACAATGCAACCTTTAGGCCTCAGGCTTGCAGAACAAAGAACAAGGGGTAAAGAAGACAATAATGAGGATATCAGTTCTCATTACTGAACTTTCCTCATGTAACAGATGGGAGGAACAGAAAAGGTCACAAATGGCCAAAGTGTAGAGATTAAGCGTTTTCAGAATGCTGGTCCTTGGGACAGTACCACTGTATTAAACTACACCAATCCAGGCCCAGGGACCATTGTGGAAAATGGCGTGAACAGATTGTAAGAGGAAGTGAAGAGGTACATGATCATATAGAAATAGAATCCTACAAGCTCTTGGTACCCTGCTCATATTGAACCTACAGCGATGGTGTCAGCATGCACAGGGCCCAAAACAAAAACCCAGCATATTACTGGGGAAATGGACAGATGACCACAATCTTAGCTGAAGAAATATTGACAACTGATTAGCGCTGGGTGAGGAAGAGCTTATCTTCTTAAAGCAAGAGGCTCTAGATGAACTTGCACTGAGGGACATCTGGGGACACTGACTTGACACAATGTACCTTAAGACAAATGACAGAATATATTAATTCCTGTGGGAGGGTATAGGAGGGTGTCAGTGGGGAAGGGGGTATAAAGATGATTAAGATTGTTTGGGATGTTCTGTATGAAATACACAAATTCAATTTTTTAAAAAAGTGCATTTGACAGCTGGAAAATGGCTCAATGGCTAAAAAGCTCTTTTTTCAGAGGACCCAAGTTCAGTTGCCAGCACCCACGTCAAGCTGCTTACAACTGCCTGTCACTCCAGCTCCAGGGCATATGACACCCTCTTTTGGCCTCTGAGGGTACCTGCACACATGTGACATACACATATGCATCCATATACACACCCAAAATATCTGTGTGTTGCATGTACATATGCACATTCTCTCATCATTCTGTGAAAGATATGACAGTATGAAACAATAATAAAGCCAGAGGAAGTTACTCACTTTCAGAGATCACACTTTCCTAGTTAATGCTGATTTTAAAATTTAAAGTAACGTACATGGGAACAAATGAAGGAATTTTATAGCTAACCTTGCTGTGATGTAACTTTAGAGAACATAATTGGATACACAGGACAAAGCAAATTCAGAGGTGTGCTTGATGTAGAGTTGAATAGCGGGCTTTCCAGGATCACTTCAGCACCCCCTTCAATAACCTTTCTGCTGGTAAGCCTCAGAGGGACATGACTGAACCTTGGGGAACATTGCCAGTAGCATCCTTCTTATCTTTAAATACATAGTCTACTGATACACTTTGACAGACACTTAAGCATGCTTCAAAATATCCCAAAAGGTTGATCCCAGCTCAAGCAGAATTTGCCTAATTGCTCTGGCTAGCCACTCATGGGATTTTAGACAGGAACAGCATGTGGCTAAATAGGATCAAGCTTTCCTAACAAATTCAACAGCATGCTGACATGGCTAACAGCGACTTTCAACAGTCTGCTGTCAAACACTTAAATGAAAATTCTTTTATCTTCTCATAAAAAGTTAGACTCCTTGGAAGGGTAAAACTTTGTAGAAATCTCTAATGTGTTTTGGGTTTTAACAAAATAATCACTTAGATACCACTTGCTCACATACTCCATCCCTAATGCCCTAATTGTTTCTAAAACCTTAATACACAAGGTAACACTTACTTACAAGAAGCACTTCCTTTATGATTCTTAGCAATGAAACAGTTTGTCACCTCATAACTTCAAGAGGAGGGTACAAGAAATAAGGAAGTGGATCCTCTTAAGTGCAATGAGGTATTTAAAGTGACTGAAAATTGCTCCCTAAAAACATAACAGTAAGCTTAATATGTCTAATAATGAAAATATAATTAGTACCAAAGACCTTTCAGGAAAACATGACCATCTTTGTCATTTATAGATGTGAAAGTGTGTCTTACCAATGCACATAAATACTCAAGTGCAAAATAAAAATTCCATCGAAGCATCCTATTTGTAGGTCTAGTTCATGTTGTCAAAATTACAAAGTTGGATCTACTAATTTAAATCCATAAAATAATGAAAATTCTATGAATCTTCTAATAGAACTCTGAAGACACAATGGGAAAAGTTCTGCTTTTGTGGTTTTTAGATGGATACTTCTAAGTTTTCATATTCTGTTTTTGTACTGTTGTTTGACTAATGCTTTGCATGCAGTACTGTTAATAGCACTGATGTCTTTTTTCACAAATCTGCTCTGATAGCATGAATGGTATTTGCTTTAAGTGTGTTCTCTTAACTATTTCCACATGATACTTTTCCCTTTAAAAAAAAAAAAAAAACCTTTGCTGATTTGGGACCTGGAGAGATGGCTTCTTGTAAAAGACCGAGGCTCAAACCCCAGCACTCACATGGCAGCTAAGATCCAGGTGATCTGATGCCCTCTTCTCTCTTCCATGGCACTGAACGACATGAATAGACTTACAAACAACAGGCATAACACTCAAACGTTAAAAATAGCAACAAATAATAAAAGCTACCTTTTGCTTTAAAAAAGTGATTTATTTTCTTCTTTTTAATTGAAATTTTGCACATTTTTTTGCAAAGTATTTTGATCATATTTAGTATCCCTTAGGATCCCTGTCTGTACTTCTCCTACAGCTTACATCCAGATTTCATGTACTCTGTCCTATATGTTAAAGCATATAGAATCAAGTTTGTGTCCCCAGAAGTCCTTCAATGTGTGCCCAACCACTGGAGTCTGTTTAACTTATCTAGTGTCACACCTTAAAGAAAACCAGCTCTCCCTCTCCTCCTTCCCAATCTTGTCAAAGAGTGGATGGGGGAGTCGATTACCTCTTCCATCCAATCAATAGATCTTAGCTGCATGTAGGGGAGGGGCTAAGGATATATAACCCAAGAATGCCATGAGACCCTTTCTTGCCTTTGTTGGGAAGTCACAGGATCTATATTTGAGTGTGGACTTGCACTCAAATAGATTTCAGTGCAGCTGTAAAGAATGTAAATGTTACATTCCTATGTAAATAAATCCCCACCCTATGCTCTGTTAGCAAGCAAGCCCAATAAACTGCATCGGATTGAAAAAAGAGCTCACAGAGATCTGCTGGGCTCTGCCTCCCAAGTGCTGGGATTAAGGACGTGTGCCACCATGCCCAGCTTTTGTATTTGATTTCTTATCCCTACTTTTTCACCCTTAAGTTCATTGCATATATATTTTTATGTAACCCACTTCAAGTTATTTCTGAAAAAATGTGTTAAAGATTGCCTCTCTTTGGAATTAAAAAAAAGAATATGTATTTAGAGTACAGTAAGAAATTACTTTGGTCCATGACCTCCCCAGCCATGTGTATTTGACTATGTTTATAGGACTATGCATGAGTTCCCTTCCATTGAGTAGGCCATAATTCCAGTTAAACAGCTGCTGATTACCCCCAAGATAAGAATTTGCTGGGTCAGTCATTGTGTTTATAGCTGGGAAAGAACATTAATTTGTTTTCTCCCTTGGCAGCTTACATAGTATCTTCCGATATCATGAGAGCTAGTTTTCAGGAAAGAAAGGAGGCTTCCAGGTCATTTCCAGCTTGATTGCTCCAAGCCCTTGTGTCTGAAGTATTTCTTGACTTTAGCAATGATGTCTTTCCTTCAAGTACTGGGAGGCAATCAAGGACTATGACAATAATTTGTGTTATTGGGGAATCTCTTGGACCACCCTGAGCAATGGATTGAAGGGATGCTCATTATCTGCCTTATTTTCTAAGCATTTTTAAAAAATCAAAACAACTTAAATCACATAGAATAATTTTTATCTAACAAGTTTTGCAAGTTTAGTGTTTCATTCCTTGATCAGGTTATAGTTAGACCACTGAGCTAGAATTCACATTGTAATCAATCCTGTATTTATTGACTGAGTATAGAAAAGATAATCAAAATAATGCAAAGCCTAAAAATTTTGGTGACTCTGTAAGGATATCTGTTACATGATAATTCAAAATGTCACTAAAGTGAAATAAAAAAGTCAGAATTAGAAAGACAAATATTTCTTCTTTTATCTCACATATGTGTAATCTAACAAAAAAAGATTTTTAGAAAAGACATTAAAAGTTAATAAGAATTTCTAGTTACATCCATTTACCTGCAAATTTCTTGATTTTATCTTTCTTTACTGCCAAGTAGAATTCCATTGTATAAATGTACCACATTTTCATTATCCACTCATCAGTTGAGGGGAACTTAGGTTGCTTCCATCTCTTACCTTTGTGAAAAAAGCAGCGATAAACATGGGTGTAAAAGTGTCTCTACAATAGGGTGAGTCCTTTGAGTATGAAGAGTGATCCTCCTAAAACAACGGACTCTAGAGAGGCTGACTAGACTTAGTGGACAGACTTGCACTGGGGAATGGTTGGGGATACTGAAAACCCAGTGGGCCATAACAGGGATGACCGAGTATATGGGCTCCAGTGGAGGGGACTGTGGGAGGGTGCCAGTGGTAAAGACGATTGAGATTATTTGAGATGTTCTGCATGAAATACACAAAATATTCAATAAAATTTTTTAACTAAAACAAAACAAAACTAAACTAAAAGGTTAAAAAGGGACATTATTGAATAGGAAGGTCATGTGTGGTTACGTGAACATGGATGCGTGCAGAAAACAGTGAGAGCAAATAAATCAAAGTGCCATATATATGCGTGCTGAAAATATAATAAATTATATTGCTTTGTGTAATTAATATATAACAGGAAAAGTGTTATCACTTTGGATATTTATCGTCTATTTGATTCAAAAAATATTTCAAAGCTCAAGTATACAGATGAAACACATATCCAAAGGTATGCAAAATAAAGATTATCAAAGAAAATAGAGGATATCCAATTCAATTCAAATGTATAATAAATAATAAGTAGTGTTGTATGTCCATAGAAAATATACTAAAAATATCACTGTGTAGCAAAAATTCACTTTTGATTGTTTATCCTGTTTTATTTTGGATTTAATTTACTCAGTCTGGTTCATCTGTGATGCTGACTCCTAGCATTATTATGAAGACAGATCATAATTCCTCACTGTAAATTTTAACCTGTAGAACAAAGAAAATGAAGACTGATGTTGCCCCTAAAATGTCCAGACATGTTTCTCATTTCATTATCTTGGAGGCTGGTTGATTTCACTGAGGAAGGCCAGAGTCTTCATTAATTGTGTCATTAAATCACATCCAGGGAAAGGTGTGTGGGCAGAAGTGATTTTGAAAGTATAAAACTAAATATCAGGATAAAAGGCTTCCTTTTTTTCTTCTCTGTTAATCTTCATTGCACGTTCCTCAGATTCATATAAAGACCTTGCTGAAGGCTGAAGGCTGTCAGGTGAATGTGAGCAGGGTCACTTTGTCACAGTGACATGTGTCTCTGGCACCCACAGCATCTTTATTGAAGCTGTACAGCACAACTGCTCATGGATGAAGTGCAACCAGGGCTCTGAAGCGCAGAGGTTCTGAGGATGGGACTTACTGGGTCATCCAGCATCTGAGTCCTGAGGTAAGTCTAGAGAAGGTGATGCAAATAAAGTTTCATGGTAACATTTTATGAGTCTAGAAAAGATGAATTCAGATCGAGAGTAGATATCACTTCATTTTATAATGAATATTTATACATACGTAAAGTCACTGCCAATCAACCTTGTTGGTGGTTAGGAGTCTATCCACAGCAGCCATTTAGAGTTTAGACTGGAAATTGAAAAAAAAAAAAAAAAACCCTCACCATTTATAGCATTCTTTTTATGGAAGAGAATATGTAACAGTTCTGAAACAAAACTTAGGGCTACAATCTATCTCAGTGATAGCTGAGAGTTGAAAATGACAGCACTGTGATACTGGGCTGTTTGAGGGTGAGCACAGCTGAAGCATTCACTGCCAGTTTTATTCCAGGAAAGAGAGAGGCAAGTATCTCTGAGTGATGTTTGTTAGGTGATGCCACATTATGGAGATGCTTAAATATAGAAAGCCTGACTCTTAACAGCCATTTCCATTTTAAGGCCAAGAGCAGACCTGAGCTGCTGAGAATCTGTTTCTTCAGAAGTCTCTTGAACTATACTCTGGAGCAAGGACTTGATATTATTATTATTATTATTATATTGTTGAAACAGTATATTCCACGTGAAATGGAAATAAAAATAGAGCTGTCTTATCAGAAGATTATGTTCCTCTGACCCCTCCTGACTCAGAATTCCACATGCAACAGCAAGCAGACATTATCAATTTCTCTCATTCTTGCAGTGAGATGACTGCGGTGTGAGCACTTGCTATGTAAGCAAACACAAAACACATTCGTATATTAAGTTGAAGACAAGGAATGACAGATTAAGGCCATAGGCCCAGGTCATAAGAAGAGGACATGACTCTGTGAGCTTGTCTGTATTATAAACAAGTTAAGAAAAGATTGACTTTTGGTTGCAAGCTAGGTAAAAACTATTTGTCCAACTTATATACCTGTTATGAAAGTCATTACCACAATTGCCCCTTCTTTGTTTTATAAATGAAGAAGCTTGTGTATATTATGAAAGAAGGCATTCCTAGAAAGGACATTCTTATAGTTCCCTTTTGTTTGATTAGAGAGGGAGCATACCCATGGGGAGGTCACTGGGTTTGTGTGCAGTGTGCTGGAGAAGTGGCATGGGTCAGCATGACATCATCTTTGGTAATTTTGGGGGGAGAGCAGCACAAGCACAGCAGCACTGTGAGAGGAAGGCTGGGGGACATGATGGCTATTCATGCAGCTGAAAGTCAGGAGAGGGTCTCTCTTCTGTTTCCAGGTTGTTGCCAGCTCATGGTACGGCTTTATCAGTACAGTTAGGATGCAGAGAGGCCTGTAGGAGAAAGCACAAATGTGGAGTCTTGGCTCCAATTAATGAAAGAAGAGGAATACAGCCATTAGTTGACTCTTAACTATGGGTTTTGATAAAACTTCTTGTGTCTTAAGATGTTTTTTCCTCCTCAGATGTTAGGGGGGCAATTTTAAGGAACAATTTAAAAAATTAAGTACAGGTTGCTTTTAAAAGATTTAAAGTAAAATTTGCTTTAGTAAGTTGTTCCCAAGCAGTCAATCCAGTATTCCTTCTTTTTTGTTTGTGAATTTAATTTTTGAATAATAAATTAGTTAGCTTAATTATGGTTTGCTCTTTGGGGAATTTTTGGGGAAAAAATGAACTTTCTAAAGTTGACAAAAAGAGATAAAAAATTAGATATGTAAGTCTGGCAGTTGTTTGTTTTGATTTGTTTTAGGACCCCCTGTTACAGAGAAAGCAGTTATTGAGTGTCTTTCAATGATTGGAATCTTTAAACAATGTGCCCCAACAGTAGTAAAGATAAAAATGTATCAACATATATATGAACAAATTTAAAACAACCGAAGGAATTTAATGAGTTACTTCCGTTTGCCCAAGTTCATTATGATGAAGACCTGTGTGGTTGATTCCTCTAGCGATGGTGGGGCTCAGGGATTGGCAGTCAGGGCAAGGCTGTATCATTTTAGCTTGTCTCTGTTTACACCGAGAACTGAAGCCCATTATTAATTATTATAGCTATTGGAAGTTATTATTAAAGTAGTACCTGTGCGAGACAAATAGGATGATGTTTGAAATTCAAATGCACACCGGGTGATATTACTGTTTATATAACTCAGTGTGTATTTAGACAAATGGCTCATTTGAGAACATTGAAAAGAATGTGCTTTACCTTGTTTTGCCTTTTTGTAGAGAGGTGCTTTATAATTGCAAACTGTTTCTCTCCATCTTAATAGTTTAATAGGAATCTATAAAGTTACAGGTACTCTGAAAACGATGACTTTTAACATCTAAAAGATGTCAGTGAATGTAAACAGTGAGTGCATTAATCCCAATTCTGAAACAAGACACAACCAGTCCTACAGTGACTGTTCATGATTATGATTACTGAAAATTCTTCTGCACTCAGAATCATGTTTAAACCTTCACTGAATGTTTGTGCCATTGCTGCACCTCTTATAGTAACCATGCTTTATCCTTTCCTCAAAGGAATGTTTCATTATTTTACCATTACAGCCTACAATATAGAGTTTGTTATTAGCTATAATGTAAAAATAATTACATATTTCATTTAGAGAACAAATAGAGTTGTATCTCATCTCATTATTTGTATATCAGACAAATTTATTATTATTACTATAGATAGAGCCAGGAGGAATTCTTAGAGGCCCTTCAATTGGCAAAATAAATATCAGAACTATATGAGTATAAGTAAAATTAATTAAAATAGTGTAACAACTCATTAGGTAGTTGGAATAGACCCTTCTTCTGAAAAATATTACCTATCATTTTATGAATGCAGTGCAAATATAAACAAGGGAAGGAGGCCCCATTGATCATAATAATCAGGTATGTATTTGGAAATAGTGACTGCAATAGGTTAAATGAGGCGTATATAAAATTCTGTACTATTCTTCCCATTGAGAAATGAGATCTAATTGTCGTCCTGAATTTGAACTAGTTCTAGTGATGTTTTTGAACAACAGAATGTAGCAGGAAAAACAGAACGTTCACTGACTTTTGTGTCTGTGTCAGAATATGCTTGGGAACTTCTATTTTGGACTTGGAATATTCTCTCCAGGCATCTCAGCCTAAGTATAAGAAGTCCAAGGTTCCTGCAACCTCCACGGTGAGGAGCGCATGCACAGGTGCTTCAGTGGTCCTGCTGCCCTGAGCCTGGCTTTTAGATCATCTCCAGCGAGAGCCAAGGCATTTTGGAACTTCTGGACCAGCCCTGAATCACTGAAACACTACAAACCTATACTCATGAATAATGCATGGAGTGAAGGGATCAATCAAACAAGGCATCCCAAATTTTGCTCAGGAAATATAAGGTAAAATGTTTGTGGCTTTAATCAATGAGCTTGTGGAGTCTTTTTTATTCTGCAATAGATAACCAGTAATCGTCACTAAACAGGGGAATTCTATATGTAAGCAATGCTTCAACCCTAATGATTTGGCCTTCTATTCATGGGGTGTGGTTCTACTTGTTTTCAAAAGTCAGAGAATACTAGCATTTAGCTGTATTACCTAGAATGCCAGATAAAAGGAGGATACTAGACTGGTTTGCTAATACCCTTGTAAAGTGACATTACCATTTGATATTTGGTTTGTTTTACATTATAATGCTCTCTTGTCCTTTCTGGTTCGGAATTCTGAGCTGTGATCCTGCTACTCAGATCAATGTCTGGGCCTGGTTAGTTCTTCCAGACATTATTGATGAACTGGCTGAGCGCACATAATGCCTGCTCACTGATTTGGCTCTCTCTTTGCTTAGCTTTTCTGAGATGTGCACTGCAGTCGGAAAACTGGAAAAGTATTAAGACACCCAGAATAAGCTAATCACCTGCTGGTGTGCTTAAGAGCCTTAACACAGAAGTTATGAAATTACTATGCTTTGGAAATCCCACTTAAAAGCTTAGTCCCTCTCTGATGTTTAGGAAGTTAGATTTGTGGAGGGGGCTCACTATTTCCTAATTGTCCATATCTGACATAATTTTACAGTGTTGTTTAGGATGCATACAGGCTTTTATTTTGGGAGTCTGGAATTTTAGTATGTCTTAAATCATGCATATGTAACCAGCCCCTAATAAATCTTTTGGCACCAAGTCTCTTACAAACTCTCCTGGTGGACAATATTTCACACATGTCACAATTTGAAGCAAGAAGAACTAAGCATGTCCTAAGTGATTCCGTTGGGAGAGGACTACTGGTCTCTCCTAGGCTTTGCTTCCTGGGCATTTCCCCTTTGCTGATTATTTCTCATCTTTCTACTGTAATAAATTACAGCCTTGACCATGACTTCAAGCTGTTTCCTGTGATTCCTCCTGGTCTGGGCCAGGGGTAGTTTCAGAGGCATCAAACAAAGATGGCAAGCATAGCTCAAAGAGAGTACACACATGCACATGCACGTACACACATACCACACATACCAACATATGCATACACTCACACAACACTCAACACACATACAACTTACACACAGCAAATACACAACACACACACACACACACACACACACACACACACACACACACACACACTCATACCAGTGTTCCAACTGAATCTCACCTGCTGAAAAATTGTAAGATCATTGGTGAAAGGGGATTTGTGTTTTCATTCAACAATATTTATAACATGTACAATTATTTTGTGCTTGCTTAATTTATGTCTCCAATTCTTGTTTACTTTGAGAATTTCATACAATGTATTTTGATCATATTCATCCCCAAACTCCCCTCCCAGCTCCTCCTAGATCCGTTCCCATCTTCCCATATTCTCCCAACTTCATATCCTCTTCTTTTGATTTTATAAGTATCCATGGAGTTCAACTGTGTTGCCCATATAGCCCTGTGTGTGAGGAGTTATGGCCCCTGGACCATTGTCAGTCTACCAGGGGCCATGCCTTCAAAGAAAATTGACTCTCCCTTCCCCAGAAACCATCAACTGTCAATAGCGCCTCAGTTATGGGTGGAGGCTTGTGAACCCCACTCCCCTCCATGCTGGAATGTCAACTGTCTTCATCTTGTTCAGGGCTTGTGCAGGCAACCACAGCTACTGGTAGTTTAAGAATGCAATGCTTCTGTCAATTCCAGAGGACATTATTTCACTCTGGTCCTCCCAGACTCCTGGCTTTTACAATCATTCTGTCCCTCTTCTGTGATGGTTCCTGAGCCTTGAGGTGGGGGAATTTTATATATACATTGTTGTGGGTTCCTCAGGCCAGCTGTGAAGACCCTGACCTGGATCGGGTCCCCTGTCGATTAGGGGGGGCAAGAGGCATGCAGGCAACACACAGGCACCGGGAGTCGAGTAGAAGCAAGCACTAGGTGAGGTGCTACAGGCTCGTTTAATGCAGGAGAGGATTATATTTCCCTTTTCTCCGCCCCCAAGTCCCTTTAGTCAGCGTTATCGTTTTCTGACTGGTCCATGCCACGCAGTCTGTCAGCAGTCACTGGGCTCGTGAGCTGGGTACAGAGGTGTGGGCTCCTTTTGGCTGGCTATTTGTGGACCAAGAAGTGAAGTGAATTCTCGTTGAATCCCAGGGCTTTGGGTCCATGCCATCTTTGGAGGCCTCCTGCTGGAATATATATCCCATTTGTAGCTGACTACTCCACTGACGCTTACTCTCTGTGCTTTGATTAGTTGTTGAGTTTCTGTGTTAACCACCGTCCACTGCATAAACTTCTCTAGCAAAGTTTGAGAGCTGCATTTGTCTATGGGGTAGAGAGATAAAAATTTAAAGGCAACCTGATACCACGTCCATTCAGCATTTTAATAATAGTAGGCACACATCTTTAGATGTGCAAGTATATACATTTTAAAAAATATTAAATTCAAAACCATTAAAACAAAATGTGAAGAAACTCAAAATTATGAGTTAAATTTAAAGAAACCTATCATAGTTTAGGTATGCTTGAAGACTAAGTTACCTCCAAAAGTTTCATTTATTTACACCGATTTTTCAGCATTTATATTTAATGTCATACTGTCAACATATGATTAGAGTGTGACCTAATCCAAGGCTCAGACACCACCATTTCTTATACGACAGGCAAGTTCCTTGTAATGGTCTCCTGATTCCATCACTGGCCCCACTCATAGAGTTGCAATGGAGTTTGGAATAGAGAGTGAAGAGAATGTTCTCAAATAGACTTCATGAACATAATTTTTATAAAAACATGAAGCATTTAGATCGCTCCAAGTAGAAAAAACACAAGGTAGAAACTGATTTTATTACTGTATTATGACTCTGAAGGGTATGAACTAATGTCTTCACTCAAATTCATGTTACAGGTTGAGAATACCCAGTAAAATGTCCGCAAATCTGAAATGCTACAAATTACATTTTTGTC
The DNA here is from genome assembly GCF_000622305.1 of Nannospalax galili. Lineage (NCBI taxonomy): Eukaryota > Metazoa > Chordata > Mammalia > Rodentia > Spalacidae > Nannospalax > Nannospalax galili. The sequence goes on along the minus strand of NW_008337640.1, from coordinate 2,908,622 downwards.
TGTCAGTATAAGATGGTAGAAGGACATAATTCCAAACCTGACCTCACACGACAGATCATAGTTAGACACAGGACTACTCAAAGTATTGTATAAAATTACCTGCAGGCTGTGATAGAAGAAATATATGAAACATAAATGAATTCTGTGCATAGAATTGGGTTCTATCCCCATGATAACTTATTATGTATATGGAAATAATCTAAAACCCCAAAATTCTGAAATATGAAACAAGACTTGTCCCATGTATTTTGGATAGGTTATAGACAACCTCTATATAGCTTTTCTGTTGGTGACGTTACTTGTATACTGTGTCTAACTATGA
>NW_008337640.1:2907103-2908028 GCF_000622305.1 Nannospalax galili | reverse complement strand
ATTCCAAGGCAATTGACATTGAGACGTTTTCACATGCATTTCTAATCTCTATATACATGACTATTACTGGTCACAGTCGCCCCCCTTCTGAGCCCCTCAGCATCTGAGCATGAATACAGACTCGTCAGGTAGACAGCCTTCCTTTCCCACTAGAGCCTCCATACTCCGCTATCCCTGCCACTGTCCACTATGCTGTCAGCACCCCCATCCATTCCCCCCATCTGCCTTTCTGGTAAATCTAGTCAGCCAGAGGTCCCTGTTCCAGGAGGGTCAGCTGTTCCTCATCTACGGCAATCCATTGTCAGTATTCCTTTGGATAGAATTGGGGTCTGCTGTTCATTTTTCCAGTAGTATGTTGGGTTACTATCTGGAAGAGCCTTTATCCATCCTGGCCAACAACTCGACTGAAGGTATCGCCTGTCTGGCTTTGCTGTTTGTCAAGTAACTTTTAGTTATATATATGTATACTCTTAAGAAATTATATTGGCCCCTTTAATCATTGGTTATACTTCCCTTTTGGGTATTTAAGGACATACCATTGGACCAGATAAACTGATTTGTTTTTACTCTTGAGGTCATTTGAGGATCTGTTCCTCAGGGGTCCCATGGGCTTGGGAGGAGCCCCTGGCTCCTTTCTTTTATCAGTTCCATCTATGTGAAGATAAGTCAAAGGTCTTACTCGACCATTGTTGGCTTCTCTTGGAAGCATGGAGGAAATGATTCCTCCATGTTGACCCTCCTCTTTATAGACTGAAAACTGGTTCAAGTCCATCTGGTGGGGTCTCCTTGGCCTCCTTGATCAAGAGGTCAGATGAACCACCACCATTACAGGACATTTTGCGAGATGATCCTAGTCCCTGGGAACTAATCGACCTAGGAGGGCAAGGAGCAAAAAGTGTCCTTTGTATCCCTCTGACCCAATTAG
>NW_008337640.1:2898815-2902626 GCF_000622305.1 Nannospalax galili | reverse complement strand
CTAGGAGTAGTGAACAGAGGGGGAGATGGAAGGGTGAATGTGGCTTGGGGATTCAAGGCGTGGAGGTCTGTGCTATAGACTTACCCCAAGTGGCCTGAGGATATGAGTGCAGGCTAGGAGAGTTAGCCGGCGGTGTAGGTCCAGGGACGCAGAGAGAGGTGGGGGGGGGCAGGACCAGAAGCGGTGCTCCTGGGGCCCAAGAAAGGCACTCAGTTGGTCTGGGTGAGAAGGATCAGGAAGCAGTATTGGTTCCCCAGGTGTCTGGGGCCCCAAGACTAGGAATGGCACAGGTCCCAAACTGGGAGTAGCAAACAGCAGGGGAGATGTAAGGGTAAATGTGGCTTGGAGAGTCAAGGTGCGGAGGGCTGCCTTATTTATTACTTTTATCTTTCATATGTATGCATGTATTGCCTGCATGTAGGTAAGTGCACCCATGTCGTGCAATGCCTGTGGAGGGCAGAAGAGGCTGTCAGATCCCCTGGAACTGGGGTTACTGACAGTGGGTTAGCTGGAGCTAGCTGCCATGTGGGTGCTGGCATTCGAACCTAGGTCTTTCGCAAGAACAACCAGTGTTCTTAACCACTGAGCCATCTCTCCAGCCCCTGATTTTTCTTTTAATTTTTACCATGATCAGCATTTAAAAATAGCTATTGCCTTTTCCTATTCGAAAAAAAAAAACTTTTCAATTGACTTTTGGGACTATAGAAAAATTTCAAATGAAATGTGTATATTTGTGTGTATATGTGAGTGTGAGGAAACAGAATGAAAATGTGAAGACATGAACAGGGCAAATGCATATTCCTTACTATGTTAGATGGATCACAAATCAGAGTAACTGTAAGAGAGAAGAAAATAAGAAAAGAAATTAGAAACTTCTTTAATTTGTATTCAATGTGCAATTATTCTTGAAAAATCATCACTTTTCCCATTTAAGAACACTCTTAAATAATGAGTTTTTAATGTTGGCAGAGTAAATATTGACTTAGTCTCAGCTAATAGGTTAATATGAACTGTAAAATTCAAGTTTTTATGGTTTAAGTGCACTTTCACTGAATCATTGTTTATCACTTAGGCATCTTAGGTAGGTCAAAGTTTCAGTTCAATGTTTACACAGAAACTGTTACCATTAACTTCCTGGCAGCTCTCAGGCCCTGGAAAATGACTTGATTCAGAGTCATTGGTAATTTGTGAAAAGAGAATAATTGTGAATCAGTTTCTTTTCCCCTTCATGGTGTTTATCCTGTCATTTCATTCAAAAGGCGTAGAAGTGTTCAGGTACTTTGATGATCTTCTGCAAGACAATAGATTTTAATGTAATCATGTATTAAAAAAATCCAGCCACTCTTCCCAGCCAATTGTATGCTATTTGGCCCTAATCACACACTGTCTCTTAGATTTGGGGAGGGCTAAAGTATACAATTTGGGGAAGGCTAAGAAGATAAGGCTTGACCTATGCTGGGTAAAGTCTTTCCAGTGTGCATACCCTCAGGTCATTCATAAACCTCAGCAACCCCTCAGTTATCTCAGTAATTAAGCTCAGTGAATTCACTGGTTCCCCAGTAAACCTTTAATCAAACATTGGTTTGACACTAGAACCTTAAAAGGGAATAAATATTGCTTAGTATTCCAAGGAAAAGAATTCTCACAACAGATGGAAAATTTATTTTTTAATGTTGTTATGTGTTATAAGTATTAAAAAAAGAAAATGAGAAAGTAAAAGATGTTAAAAGGATATGGGAATGGAAATATTTTCCAAAACAGACAAAAAATGAGAAAGCCTAAGCAAGCGATGAAGGTCTGTGTAGGTTTGTGATGATATATAAAGGATGAGACAAAAATAATACACACATAGTTTTAAAATTTCTTAGGTCATAGTTTAGTCAACTAGTTTAAGAAACAAAATATATACCTATCTAGTCAAGGTTTATCTGAGAATATATATTTTTTTTACCCAAGCTTTATCTGCATAGCACATGGTAATTAAAAGTACCGGACTGGTGGAACTAACCTTATTAGATGTCTAACAGCCATACTTTGAGGCCTATGCTAATCTGGTCAGAAGGACTTAAAGGACAGTTTTTGCCTCCTGCCCTCCAAGGTCGACTAAGCTTCAGGGGACTATGGAATATCTCTCAAAATGTCGTGTAACTGTGGTGAGTCACCTGTCCTCTTGTTCAGGGAGGCCACGGAGACCCCACAAGATGGACTTTAACCAGTGTCCAGTCTACAAAGAGGAGGGTCAACTCAGAGGAACCATTTACTCCATGTTTCCAAGTGAAGCCAGCCATAATTGAGTAAGACCTTTGACTTGTCTTCACATAGATGGAATTGGTAAAAGAAAGGAGCCAGGCACTCCTCCCAAGCCCATGTGATCCCTGAGGAACAAATCCTCAAATGACCTTAAGTGTAAATATAAATTGATTTATTTGGGCTAATTGTATGGTCTTAAATACCCAAAAGGAAAGTATAACCAAAGAGTAAAGGCATCAATATATTTCTTTAAGAGTTCAAGGGATTACACTTCTCAGACATTAGGCTTAAATCCATATAAAAAGTTATTTAGATAATTATTTCTCATTGATGATTTTTGTTCTGAATCAGAAAGTGCTGCTCAGATGTAACACTTCAAATCTTGGTCTGCAATACTGTAGTGCCCACCTGTAGCTCAGGGAGACAACCCACTATTGTAAAATGATGGCTAAATTTGTTTTCTCCTCCTGTCTAGAAGCCTTTGAGAGGGAACTGATACTGATTCTAATCACTCCAACAGCTATCAAAATGCCTGAAAGCAAATCCTGAATCCATCACTCTTGAATCCAGCCTTGGCAGACAAAAGAAAAATAAGGAGGAACCCAATAGAGGGATGCTTTCAGAAACCCTTGTCAAGAAATTCCAATGGATTCTCATATGAACATTTGCAATTTGCCCTGTTTTGACTTTTTTCTTGTAATGCTAGTTACTCTTGCCTTTACTTTTCCTTCACATCTCCTATTCACCAGTCAAGGACTTTCTTTGCCCCCTACAAATAAGAGTTATGTAATTTGAGAGTCTTTTAGATAGACCCACTGAAGGGGTACCCCATTTGCCTCATGCTGTGTCCCTGATCAGCATGGAAGAAGCCAGAGCAATCTGCATCCTGATTCCCTATCCACAAGCTGGGTAACCTTTTCAGAGGATGGTGTGATAAGAATAGGATGTAGGAATTTGATAGGCAGTTACTGTAAAAAGACCCCAAAGGAAAGAAGCCAGTTTCTTGGCTTAAAGTCAAAATGTCCTTGGGCCTCTTAGCAACATACTGTTCCAAAGGCCAAAAAATGTCAAAAGTATTTGGGAGCTCTTATCTAATCCTTAAAAGATTTTAGGGTTACCTCTTCAGAGGGAGGAATGTTAGAATAACACAAAGCCCCATAAAAAAGAAAAGTACATGAAGTTATCAGAAAAATGTGATGGGGAAATATGGGAGGAATTGGAGTGGGCATAGATTTGATCAAAACACCTTATATGCTTATATGCCTGTATGAACTTCTCAAAAAATTATTTTCAAAAAAATATTAATAGAAAAACAGAACCTAACAGAACAACAAAAAAAGAAATTTCATGAACATTTATACTCTGTCCATAATGTATCATAACATTAAGATTTAAAATAAAGTTTAATGGGTCATCAAAATGAAAGTTTCAGGAAGAGGAATTTTCATTGAACAACTTTTTAATAAAATGGAATTATAAAAAAATGCTGATAGATGTTACAAATTTAAAGTTAAAATGTTACTTTTTTCTTAATATATTTATTAAGTCTTTGAGAATTTCA
>NW_008337640.1:2856565-2897637 GCF_000622305.1 Nannospalax galili | reverse complement strand
TCAACCAGGCCTGATAAACCTGTTCCACCGAAGTTCCACACAAATAGCCCAGAATATCAACTTTCATTTGCATCAGTTTTTGCAGAAATGAGGAAAGTACTCTATGAAATTCTTATAGCATCACAAATTTAACCCAGTTATCAGGAGTGTGAGTGTGTGTGTCTGTGAGTGTGTGTGTGAGTGTGAGTGAGTGAGTGTGTGTGTGTATGTGTGTGTATATGTATGTGTGTGTGTATGTGTGTGTGTGAGTGTGTGTGTATGTGTGTGTGTGTGCTTTCTTGAAATATTCCATAAGGTAAAACAAAAAATAAGAAAAAAGAGAATATTTTCCTTGTCACCAAAAGGCCAGCATTTATTTTATTTTATTTTATTTTTGAGTCAGGGTCTACCCATAGCCCCATCTGGCCTGGAACTCATGTTGCAGAACAGGCTAGCCTCAATCTCACTAAGATCTACCTGCTTCTGATTCCCAAATACTGGGATTAAAGGTGTGCACCATCACGCCTGGCTTTTTAAAAATTTAAAACAAAATTATATGCCTTTAATTTTCAATATAGATTACTCTCTTTGTCATGAAAAATGTCTCTTATATTCTGTAATGATTCAGTCTTAGATGGGTCTTCTCTGATAAATTAAAGCATTCCAATGAACATTAAATATTCTTAATATACTTTAAAAAGGGCTTTAAGTCTAAATATTACCATTAATCTTTCTGTGTCTATCTACTGTGAAAGATACAAATTGGGTTTAAAACAGGAAAACTAAGACACATTGGACACTATGATAGGACTTTTTTTTTTTGTGTGTGTATCTTTTTGAGACAGGGTCTCCCTATAGCCCCAGATGTCCTGGAACTCACTATGTAGACCAGGCTGGCCTTGAACTCACAGAGATCTGCCTGCCTCTGCCCCCCAAGTGCTGGGATTAAAGAAAGGCATGTGCCACCATGCCCGGCTATAGGACATATTTTAAAAAATACTTTATTTTTGTTTTTGTGTATGAGTGTTTCGCCTGCATGTATCTAAGTGCACCATGTGTCTGCAATGCCTGAAGAAGACAGTAGTGAGCCGCCATGTGGTTTCTGGGAACAGAACCTGGGTCTTCTGCAAAAGCAGCAAGTGCTCTTAACTGCTGAGGCATCTGTCTAGGTCCTGATGGAACATATACATGTCAACTTATTTAAAAACTGGATATGTACCAAATTTATATAAAAGGCAAAATATTCTACACAAATTAAAAATATGAAAACATGCAAATTTATAATCACCATTATGTTTTAAAAATAGATCATAACTTTTAAAATATGTATGCTAATGTTAAACATGTTTTTTGACAATTTCATTGTGTGTTTGACATACCAGGCAAGTTCACCAAATAGGTCTCATTGTACCTTTCATTTCTGAAATTCCCTTGTAGTGATCCTCTGGCCAGGCCATCAGCTCTGAGTGGGTCATTGTCACATCTAAATCAAAGTCCAAAGCACTTCAAGACCTATAAGTCTTTCCTGTTCTTTCTTCAAAGTCTTGATTCTAGAGTGTTCTAGATTTTATGATAGAATATGGAAACTGTCTAAGCCTTTGGAAGGAAACAATTCTGGAGAGTCAGCAGGCCAGTAGTCAAACCAAGTGATATAAAAATACATTTTTACTAGAGATGTTTTTTTATTTTTATTTATGCATATCTAAGTATGTCTATGTGTATGTATGGCACGTGGATGCAGACACCTGCAAAGGCCAGAAGAGGGCATTGGAACCCCTGGTTTTATAGGAGGTTGTGAATCAATCACCTGATGTAGGTGCTAGGAACTGAATGGTGGTCCTGTGGGAGAGCAGCAAAGCACTGTTGAGCCATTTCCTCTTTCTCCAGAAACACATTTTCATGCACTTAGTTACTATACTTGTTCTAATGGAAATATTTAAAGGCAAAGCAACACCTGTATATATGAGGATGTTTTTGTGTACTTTGGTGTGCTGTTGTTTATATCATATAGAGAAAGTATTTGTAAAAATATATTTTAAAAGATAGGTGTTGTAGATGGAAATGGATATTTAAATGCATTGCTCTGAAGGACTGAGAAGCTAGTTTTGTTAACTCTCAGTCACACCAGGCACTATGCTCAGTCTTTGCAAGTTTGTCAGTTACTACACTAGCCTAGCAATAAGGTAAGTACTATTGCTGCTACTTGGTACAACTTTTAGGATTCATCAAAGTTACTTATCAAGAGAGAGCACATCCAAGATTGAAGCTCAATTCCTTTGTCTTAGTCTCTGGATTATTTCTTATTTAGACAGCTATAACTCAAATAAAATTTCCTAGTAGAAACTGATTATGTTATTAAGTAAACAGCATCTCCTCCTGTTTCTGTTTTATTTAAAGCAATTTATAGCTCAGCATGTTTATAAAAGAGATATTTCAAAATCCATTTTTTGGAGGAATCAGAAAGAATACATCTTAGCAAGATAACTCATCTATGGATTTCAAAAGCCTCCGTTACAGAAGATATCCAGAAAATTGATCAAAATATACTTCAGGTTCACATTTTAGGCTAAGACTTTAAATGGTAGTGAAGCATTCCCAGATGTAGCATCAAGAATTTAACAGCGTTTTCTTTTCAATACTGTTCCAGAACTCACGCTACAGTTTCCAATACATTCCCATAGTGTAACCTCTTGGCCTCTTAGTTTCTGTAAATTTCATTTACGTTATTTGAAAACTTTGATTTCATGCAAACATACTTATTTTGTGTTGATTTTTCTTCTCACTTATTCTTTCCAAATCTTTTAATATGTTCACTTACTTACAAGCACATCCCATGATTATGCAAAATATAGCCAGGGTATATCACTTAAAATAAAATGTATAGACTGAACGCTGTATTCTTTCATTTGACTTGACATGTATTAAACAGATGGTTTTAGTTATGAAGTTGAGTAAAAGTGAAGATAGAAATGTTTTGCTTCTGTATTGCACCTTAGTAGAGCAAATGCATCATGTCAGCATTCTATAGTCAATCTCCACTGCAGGTTTTCTGCACTGAGCTGAACTAGATACTAAGGTGAGTAAAGCAATCTTGCTTAATAGAAAGATTATTTCATTCAGTTGTTTGGTTTCATGGTTCATTACACTTGACTAAGACTTAGAAACACAGAAATAAATTAAAAAATACAAGACACATTGATCTTGATGTAGCAAATAAAGGTAAAGCCATAATCCTATTTGTAACCTGTTTGTCTAGGGATAATTTAAAATTATTGATCTGGAAGATGGCTCAGGGATAAAAGTACTTGTTTTCAAGACTGACCACTTGACTCCAGTCCCTGGATCTAACGTGGCAGAAGAAGAGGACCAAGAACAGACTCCGGAAAGTTGTCCTCTGACCTCTCTGTGTACACAGACACAGACACACACACAGACACACACACACACAGACACACACACACACACACACACACACACCTCACATAAACAAATAAGTTTAAAATTCTCCAACTGGACAACCTATTCTGTCTTGTATGTCCTATTTCAGCAGAACAGAACAGAGGTAAAAAATGTTTTCCTCATCACTTTTGAGACTGATAATAATTCTTTGAAAGTCATTCATTGCTTTTAATTATGTTTTTTGTGATATTACCCCTCTCCACAGCTTTTATTCTGTCACAACCAGCATACCTTCTTCAGGATTTACAGCAAACAGTTGTAAATCCCTTCAGAGCCAACTCTTATGGAATGATTTTTACCTGGAATCTTAGAAGGCTTCATATGGTTGTCTCTTGTGCTATATTTAATAGTATTTTATTTATTATTTATTTTATGTGCATGAGTGTTTGCCTACATGTATGTAAGTACACCTGGGTCATACAATGTCTGAAGACATCAGAAGAAAGCTTCAATTTCCTTTGGAACTGCAGTTTCAGATGGTTGTTAGCTGCAATGTGGTCTCTGGGAATAAAACCTGGATTCTTTGTAACAGCAGCCAGTGCTCTTAACCACTGAGCCATCTCTCCAGGCCCTTGTTGTGCTATTTTAATCACAACACTGAATTAGTACCATTGAAAAAATAGATGGATTTAAGCCTTGTACCTCATTATTGACCCTATCATCTCTGTTCCTCTGACCATCTCTGCTTTAACCTCAGGAGGCTAGCGCGAGAGATGGGGATGAGGAGGCAAGAAAGAGTGTTCTGTTATTGTAATGAGAAATAGCATTCCTTGACATTGGCTTAAAGGTCATTGCTAAGGCTTAATAACTGGCCCTTGGTCTCTCAAGTTCTACTAAAGTCAGTGGTATGATCTAATCTGTTTGGGTGGTCTTCATTCTGAAAATACCTTTTGGTCCTCCGACATTTCTTTTCCTGATAGGAGCAGACAAGGGTAGGTTTTAGTTCATATTACGTAAAAGTAACTAATGAATAGTCTATCAGGAGGAAAGTTTCATGACAATACCTCTTCTACTTCATCAAAGAGTATAATACACAAAGTGGTCAGCTATATTTAACGATGCCACTGATAGATTTTTCTTCTCTAGTTCATGTAGAAACTGGGATTTCAGCACCTCAGCACTATAGGATACAAGTCCCATGTTTTTGAAATCAGCTTCCTCACTGACCAACTATATAGTTTTGATGCTTTTACTTCCTCTTCCCCCACAACTGCCCCCACTCTATGGAGGGAGACTCACCTAACCCACCTTCACAGCTGTTTTGATCTAAATCGGCCTGTGACTCTTACCTGTACTCTTTAAAAATATTTATTTTTATTTTGTGTGTATGAGTGTTTGCCCTACATGAAGGCAAGTGCACCATATGTAGACAATGCCTACAGAGGCTAAAAGAAAGTGTCAGATTCCCTGAAACTGGAGTTATGGATGGTTGTTAGCTGCCATGTGGGTACAGGGAACCAAACCCCTGTCTGCAAGGGCAGTCGGTGCTCTTAACTGTTGAGTATCTCTCCAATTATGAATCTGAGTGATAGTGCTCCATGAGTAAGGTCCTCCCCCATCACATAGAGGAGCAGAGGAGAGAGGACATGACTTGATATTTGTTGTTATTATAAAAATTGGATGCTTTGAAATTTTAACCTAGAAATTCCTGTCCTTTGAAAAAATAAAAAAGAAGATCCTTATTTTAAAAATACTTTTGTCTATGACCATACCACCCTGGATGTACCTTATCTCCTCTAAAAATACTTATTTCTGAAGAGAAGAAGAAGAAAATCAATAACATCTTCCTGTTCACTTTTTATTTTGATACTAGTTTTAATGTTGATCTTTAAAAAAACATACTCCAAGCTAATCAATATAATTTTATAATAATGTTACAAAATTCAGTATCATCCAATATTTTATTTTATTTCAGCATATTTTATTACAAATGAAGGAATAGTTTCTTATTTTAAGATGTAATTTTTTTTATTAATATTCTAAGCTTTAGAAAGTAGTATTTCTCTATGGAGTTGGAAATCAAGAAATCAAAGGTTCAGTAAAGTTCACACCTGAAAGACATTTTACAATGCAAACATTTCCTTCATGTTTTTGTCTGCTTAATTTGTTTTATTTGGTTTCCCAGACTTGTCTCTCTCTCTTTTTATGACATGCTCGAAGGAGCAGTCAGCCCAACAGCAGTGTCTCTAGCTCCCTGTAGGTGGCGCTACAATCCTGCCAGAATAATAATGGGGCCACCAATAGGTCTCCATTATGGTTTACCCAGATACTGACTTGGGATTCCTTCAGAAAATGGAAATACCAGTGAAAAAGTTACTTGCATTTAACAAAAGCAAAAAGAGAAACATACTGAACAAACCTGGAAATATGGTCATGTGTAATGCACTTTAAATATGAACATTGCCCTCAACTCCTAAAACTCTATAGTTTTTTTCCTTCTGAAGGTCTTGGGCAACTTCCATTTGCACACACTGAAAACTGACAGTAGGAAAAGGAAGAATGGTTTGGCTGTCTCACCTGAATCTTCAAAACTGAGATATATGAAGACATAGAACTATCTGGTAAAACAACCGACTACACAGGGCCTATAAGGATATTATATTTGTCAAATGACAGAGGTATTTCTTCACATAAGAGCTTTAATATTTTCAATTCTTTTGAAACTGAAAGAGTAAAAATGAAAAATAAAAAAGAAAGAAAAATTATTGCACTTGGATTCAAATTTTAAATACATGCTTTGTAAACAGAGAAAGCATTCTTCAACATTTAGATAGACCTGGTACAGAAGGGAATGGCAATACCTACCTGAAACTTACAGCAAGGTTTCTCAAGTGTGGCATTAATGACATCTGGAAAAGGAGTCCTCCCACTGCCCCACCTTGTGGAGGACTGTTCTGCATATTGTTAACATGTTTAGCAACATCTCCAGACTCTACTGACTAGATTCCAATAGGATGCAGGCCACTGATCTTCCCACTCCCCCTAAGTTGTGTCCCATAAGCAAAAATATTTCCAGATATTTCTAAATGTTCCTCAGAGGACAAATTTATTCCTAATTAATTCATTAGTCTTCAGTCATGGCTTTTTTTTTTTTTCTTTTTTTGCACAAAGGAGGAAATGGTTTGGAGTTGTCTCTTGCATACAAGTTATTCTAAAAGTAGTTTCTTTCTAAGGAATTAATGTTATAGAAGACCTAGAAATTCTGTGCCTTTGTCAGCATGAACATGGTAATTAATCTCTTTCTGAATAGATCCTGGCATGTACACGTTATCTCCACTAAATTTAAATGAATGATATTTCTCTGTAAAAAAAGAAAATTCTTTGAAGTTTTTTCAGACACTTAAATGGTTACTGGCATTCCCACAGAATCAAAACAACTGTTAATATATATTATGTGTTTTGTTATGAGAGAACTACAATATAAATCTTCAAATAGTAGTGGTTAATGGCCTGGTCAGAAATTTTTCTTTTGAGATTTCATGTAGGATGGCATTTTAGAATCATTCAACCTGGTCTTCCATTTGAAGATGAAGAGCAGTCTGCTGAATAAGAAAAAAAAATACTATTCTTGGAGTCTAAATACTTTAAATAACTAAAACCATGAAAATGAAACATGAAATTGTGTTAGATGTCTGGAAAGTCTTAGTAGCCTTCAATTCTGTCACTTTAATGTGTAGGAGAAACCTGGTGTGGTAGCACAGGCTTTTAATCCCAGCACTCAGGAAGCAGAGGCAGGCAGATCTCTGTGAGATTAAGGCCAATCTGGACTACATAAGGAGTTCTAGGCTAGCTGGGGGTATAGGGAGACCCTGTCTCAAAAAGACCTCCCCATCCAAATAAAAACTCAGTGAGGACAAGTGCCCGGGTGTCTGATGCCATACCAAGGCTCCCTCTCCACTTGATCTAACATTTACAGGGGAGGTATGGCATTTCATTTTTGGTCTACACTGAATGGATATCTGTATTTGAATTTAGTCATAAGAATGTGGAAAATTCAGGGTTTCCTAAGTATAGCATCACAATAGTATTTAAGACTTTACTACCTATGAAGCAGTTCCTTTGTTCAGCCTTTCCCAGTCCCAGTCTTTCTTGCCTTCCCAGTCTCTGGTAACCACTACTTTGCTGTGTACTTCACATGAACTGGTTTTAGATGCCATAAATGTGTGAGATCGTGCAGGATTCAGCTGTCTTTGTCTGTGCCTGGCTTATTACACTCTCTGTAACATCTTCCAGACTCCTTAATTCCCCACATTGCATACAATGTACTGAAAGACCACGAATACCCTTGTAGTTGTACAACTACTTGTAATTTACAGGTCTTTTTTCTTAGTTTGGGATCCATTCTTTACTCTTCCATTAAATAAAACTGATGGCAAGCTGTTCTTCAATGTGTCTTTGAGATATTATCTGATAATTCTATAAAGCTGTGCTTATCACTTGCCTCCAGTAGTATTACTGAAATTTGAATGAATGAGTGGCTAATTTTCTTAGAAAAAGAAGAAAACTGTTTTCTATTACTTTATTGCTACACTTATTAAAGATCAATGGTTACTAACTGGCAGTGTAAGCAGGAGCAATGCAATGCGTTCCCAGCATGGGGCTGCCTGCCTTGTGACAGCTGCTGTTCAAGTACCCGACTATTACTCAGTTACTCCAACCGCTTTTTCTCCATAAATCAAAATATTAGGAAATATTTGGTCATATAGCTCTGAACCTAAGGTTATCTTATCAGTTATATGAAATGCAAGTGCTGAAATAATTACAAATTGGACCACTAGGTACTCCAAAATGTGAATGCATTACTTTTAGATTATTTTGTAATAAAAACTGATGGAGAAATATTCTGACAGAAATCCTGCAAGGCCTTGAGTGTTGGTCTTAAACATCGATGAATCAGGCTAACAACTCACTATATTATACCCCCTCCCCAATCTGTACCTCTCCACACACCCCCACCAGCTTTCAAGCATTATGTTATATATATTAAAGCCTATTGAGTCAAGTACCCAGATGTCCCTTGGTGGAAATTCATCAACTGGAGTCTGGTCAGCCTATCTAGAGTCATTCCCTTAAAGAAGATCAAATCTCCCTCACCCAGCAGTGATCAGTTGTCAATAGTTCCTTGGCTAAGGTTGGGTCCTGCTGCCCATTTCCAGAGTTTTACGCTAGATTTCTGTCTGATTGAGTTTGCATGGGTCTTATGCATGCTGTCGCCATTGCTGTAAGTTGATATGAGCAAGTTCTCAGAGGCCTGGAAGACTCTGCTTCCTTAAGATCTATGATTAAAATATGTTTTATGGAATGCACAAAATGTACTAGAAATATACATTGAAGAGAAGATTATATGTTTAGGTCTGACCATTTAGATCATCCCTTGAAATGTTTTTTCCAGCTAAATGAAACTGTTTCATTTTATTTGAATTGCTCTAACAGAAGGTGTTCTAGCAGTCTTTATATGATGCCCATATAAACCCAACTTTAAATGTTATGTGTTTATTCTCTGATGGGCTTATAGATTATAGGAAAAGGGAAAACTGAAACCTGGTATATATTATTTTTGAGATGAAGTGGATGAAATTTGAAGGATTTAAAAAAAATGGAATGATTGTGTAAAGACTTGCTACATAGTGTTTCTAATTCTAATAGCATATTTTTGTTTTCAATTAGAAAACTCTTGAGTCAATCACAATATTTTTTCAAGTCAGAGCTAAGTAGCCCATTCCTTTATGCATCATATACTTGATCCAATGGTGGTGGCAGGAAAATGAACCCCAAGTTTAGCACTTCAGTAAGTGGGAGCTGAGAAATGTCTGCTCATGGTGGTCTTTCTAAAAGTGAAAACTTGAGTCACCATCTATTTATTTCATGGGGAAAAAAAATCCTACAATTTTTATTTAGCTGAGAAAACAAAGAGCAATTACTTGTCAATACTTGTGGAGAAAACTGTGATCTGAGAAGACGATCTGTTTGTCAGTTACTCCATATGGTGGGGATCAGAGCTGTCACTCAGCAGATGTATTCATTCATTTTTGGCAAGGGGCTGATTTGGACCTTGTGATCTCAGCTTATCCTCCCAGATTGGTGGTGACCTTGATTGCTTCATTTAAGAAGAAACAATTTTAGAAGTATTTTCCTAGGAGGGACATGGAATGAAGACAGTGTAAAATGCAATGTTAGAGAGAGAGAAAGGCCAGCTGTCTCCTTCCTGTACTCTCACAGTGTGCTCTCAGCGAGCATTGGCCTTTTAGACCTACAGGACTACAGGGACATCTTCAAAATGTTAATTAAAGTCTTGGGAAGGAGACTCATTTTCTATCATGACTGTAGAAAGACAACTAGAAGAAGCAAGGTAAGCTCTTGAATTATTGCAGTCAGGTTTACTACCTGAGGCAGTAAGTGAGTCATGTAAACTGACTAAATCTTAATTCCCACAAATGGAAAATACATACCTATCAAACACATATATACATTTGTTAACAATCAACAAAAAGTCTAAAACCTAGAAAGCATAGGGGACTTCTGTGGATGCTGAATCTTAAACTCCCTTTTGCTGTCTGGGGCGTGCGTATGAGAAGAATTCAGTTCTTCCTCTTTTATCAGTTCCTTGGAAGAACTCTCTTACTGATACAGTCTTAGATTCCATGTTTCAACTTCACTACATATTAACTTTACGATCTCAGCAGGATTTTGAGCTATAATTTCCCATTGTAGGGCTTAGAAATTGTGGATATTATTCTTGTGACAGAACCTAAAGAAATTCAGAGCCAGAGGTGGTGGATGAATACAAGGAAATCATGTTTTCTGGACACAACAGGGCAGTTGCACATTTGAATGCACAACACTTGTAACAGCATGTACCAGACTGACCAAAACCCAGCATGGATGGTGGTGGGAAAGAGGTTCTATTCTTTCTGTGTAACTACTAACATTTGATAGCTTCTGGAAGAGGGATACCAAGTTGTTTTTAACGGTGTGATGTTCTATAGGTTGATCGGGGTCTAGGGGATGGACTCCCACACAAGAACGTTTGTGGACATAAATTACACTCAAAAGGTCTTATAGAGTAATAGATGGAATGATGCGTGGGAGGTGAATGGAGATGGGGGTGGATCTAAGAGGAGGTGGGGGAGACGGTCTGAATATGATCAAAATACATTGCATGAAATTCAACACAATAAAAAATATTAAAAAAGACACTCAAATTAACAACAATAACAAAAACACTCAGATGGCCATCACAGAGGATTCACGCACATAGAGGAGCATGCTGGACCAAATGTGTGGATGTGTCTGTCATTCTTTTCTTCTTTTCTTTCTGTTAAGGTACACAACTGTCCACAGTTATTTCAGAAACACACTGTCTGATGTTTGATTGCCCTGACTGTGTGGATAGTATTATTTATTAACTGTCATAAAACAAGGCAATAGGAGTTTTATTTTCCCATCTCTTATTTAAGATGGTTGGCTATCATTGATTTCTTTATATGCTGAGAAAGAAAAGTAAGAGCAGGATCTGCCTCTTTTGTCTTCCTGATAAAAAAGTCCAGTAAGAGCTAAACCCTAAAGATGGCTAGTTGACATTTACTATGTACAAGTTCTAGAACCAGTCTGATCCCTATAATTCTAGGAAGAAAAGTAGATACTGATATTTTCTCTGAATTAGAAATGAGAAAATTCGTACAGTGGGTTAAGTTATCCTACATATTATTAATGCTTTCCTCTTATACATTTCAAGATTGACATGATTTTATTTAATTTAATACTTTTTGACTTATAAGTATAAAAGTTTTCCTGCTGATTAAAAATGTTTCAAAATTGACTGGTAAGATTTCTCAGTTAGTAAATTACTTGCACCACAAGCATGACCACCTGAGTTTGACCCCCATAACCCAACCAGATGTGGTGGTGCAGACTTCTGACCTCAGTGCTAAGGACACAGAGACAGGAGGATCTCAGGGGTCCATTGGCCAGCTAGCCCAGCCTAGGTGCTAAGCTCCAGATCAATGAACAGCCCTTTCTCAAAGGAGGTGGGTGGTGGTTCTGTGGAATAACACCCAAGATTGTCCTCTACTGTCCATATGCACAGGCACACATGTCAGTGTGCACACACATGGAAAAAATCCATAAACATATAAACCTGCACACGCAAGAACATGAACATATACACACATGTCTAAAAATGTTTCCAAAAGAAAGCGGGATGGGTTCCATACTTTATGGTTACGTGTTCAGAAATTTAGTCAACAATTCCTCTGTGGCTGGGTATTTTAATTTTTGAAGGTTTTGTTAATATAAATAAGATTGGCATGAGTACTATAATAAAAATTCTTGTCTATATTTATAATTACATTCACAGAAAAGTTATTGTGTGATTGGTTTTAAAGCCTTTGATTGCTTTCTAAGAGGTGTGTCACAAGTCACAGTCCTTCTAACAGTGTTGGAACTGCCACCACATTAAATAAAAAAATGCGAGAAAGAAAATGACTAGGTATATATCACTGTGATAACTTTTTAAAACTACAATTAATGATGGCTGTCAGGGAAGGGACTGTCAGTTTACTTCAGGGATGGGACCCGGATAGGTTTCCCATACTCTAGGAGATGGCCTTACTCCTGTGAACATA
Source organism: Nannospalax galili (assembly GCF_000622305.1). Classification (NCBI taxonomy): domain Eukaryota; kingdom Metazoa; phylum Chordata; class Mammalia; order Rodentia; family Spalacidae; genus Nannospalax; species Nannospalax galili. The sequence continues at coordinate 2,885,575 of NW_008337640.1, read as the reverse complement.
TCAGCATAATTAATGGGACCCAGTGGTTAAAGAATAAAAGGGTACATGATGTTGTGAGGAAGGTGTGGTGATGGGCTCTGGGAGGAGTCGGAGGGTTGGTACTAGAGGATGAATTTTATCAGAGCCTACTATATATGTGTAATAAATGGAAATGTTTAAAAAACTTCAGTTGAGTGATTATTTTTAAATCAAACTATATTTTTATTTAAAGATGTATATGTTTGTCAAATGTTTTTGTCAATGTTTTCATTAATCCTATATATTCAGTATAAGCCATTAATATAATGGTGACTTTTTGTCAAATTTACAACAAATTTTGTTAGTTTAAATTTGATTTTTCAATATTGTATTTATTATTTTTATTTTATATATACGTGTATTACCTGCATGTAGGTAAGTGCACTCGTGTCGTGCAGTGCCCGCATGACAGAAGAGATTATCGGATCCCCTGGAACCGAAGTTATGGACAGTTGTTAGCTGCCATGTAGGTGCTGGGAATCAAACCCAGGTCTTCTGCAAGTACAGTCAGTGTTCTTATCTGCTAAGCCATCTACAGCCCCATAACATTTACTTTTTCAAAAGAAAAGGAAATCAGGTAGGATGGTATGCTGATGTATGCCTCTAATCTCAGCATTTGAGAGGCAAGGACAGGAGGATTTCAAGTTCAAGGCCAGTCTGGGCTACAAGAAAGGTTATGTCAACAGAACAAAGCAAAACAAGGCAAAAATCAAACTAAATAGAAAAATCAGATAAGTCATTGCACGATTCTACCCTCATGTAACTATGCTCTATTTACAGTCCCTGCTGATTAACATTTAGTAAGTTACATAGTAGTAATATAAAATTCAATACCATATTCCTTTAAACATTTCATAATTTTGTACACCAAATACAATATCTTTTTAAAAATAATTCATAAACAGCTGGACAAAGACACACACACACACACAATGAAAGTATGCGATTCTAACTTTCCAAAGTTGACTATTTAACCATTTTCTGCCTGACCTTGAAAGCTCTATTAATATTGCTTAAACAATTATGTTTTGATAAATTATTTCACTTCTATGGTTTCTCTAATTTTGAGCCAATATTTGTCTTCTGTTTATAATTGTACATATTAGTTTCCATCACAACTTAGGAATTTAAGAAATATAAAATGTTCTATTTATAAGCACACATAGATAAACATTCATACTGCATAGCTGGAAACGTTTGAAAAGAGATGATCTCAATTTTGTGGGTGATGTGCAGCAAATGTTTTGTGAAGCAAACTGGACTTTGCAATCCAAAAACACTGACTCTATCATGTGCTCAATTTTTATTCACTTTTCAAGAAATTATAAACACAGTATGATGAAAAGCTGCAGATATTATATTAAAGAAGATAAACAGACTTAAAGATGGCAGCTGACTGAAACCCTAGCTCAATGAAGCAAGAAAAGAGACTTTTTAAACAAAGCAATTATAATTTAAATATATGTGCTGGATTTCCATATCTGTTTTAGTTTAAATAAATAATTTTAGCTGAAAATGTCTGAAAAGATTTGAAGATAAAATCCAAAACTTCTCTGGATTTTGTCCTTTTATATAGTGTGGTTTCTTCAAGTCACTAAGGAATCTTTTACTCCAACTCAAAGTCCAACAGAAAACTGATCAATGCTGACATTGCTTTCCCATGTCTCTGTGTATTATTTACCTGAAGTGTAAACCACAATTTCAATAATTGAATTCATCAGATAAGAACACAAATTAAGTAAGTCTGAAAGTTCTAAGTAAAATGCAAGTAGTCTGGCTACATTCCCTTCTTACAAGAAAAGTGTGCACAGGGAACAGTATGAAAGAAAAAAAAAGGAAATGGCTAACAATGTAAAAGACTAAAATTTAAGTCCCCCAGTTTTATTTTATGACTTCAATTAACAATCAATTTAGAAAGCCTTTCTTTTCCCATATGTAACATGTATCATGTGTGTTTATATGTTATAAATCTATGCATGTGGTGAGTGTTCATATGTGTGTAGATAAGTGTGCCAGATAGCAACTTAAAATGTTGTTCCTCAGGTACTATTCATCCTGTTTTTCTTGAGACAAGGTCTCTCACATGGCCTGAACTCTCTGATTAGGCCAGGATGGCTTGTCAGTGAGCCCCAGGGATCCATCTATATGTACCTACCTACTGCTGGGATTACAAATTTGTGCACCACCAAGTTGGGCTTTTTTAAAAATGTAGATTGTGCAGATTAAACTCCTGTCCTTATGCTTGCATGGAAAGAACTTTACTGAATGAGTTGTCACGTCAGCCTCTAACATGTACCTTCTAATTTATTTTTCCCCAGGTAAGGAATATGGCATATTAAGGCAGATGCAGCTCTATAAGCTACATCTTCTGATAGCCTTACTAAGTGGCTGTGATGTAATCCATGTCCTTGAGTTTGAGACCATTTATATCCATATCTTTACCTCTCAGCTTACACTGTGCATGCTCCTACCCACCGAACTTCCTTGCAATCTATGTTCTCGTGACGCTGCCTTACCTCAGGTTTGTTTTGAAAGGAAAACTGCTGGATATGCTTTGTTTCATTTTTGCTGTGTGATTTTCAAGCCAACCCGTGCTTTTCTATGAGCCGAAGCCCAAAGCTTCATGAGAGTCCTCTCAAATGAGATGATCATAGTGGAGGATCTGTGACAGGCATTTAATGAAAATCATTTCCAAGAGCAATCAGAAATCCGGTAGAGCAGACAGGTAAACCTGATGAATTAAAGTGTGTATATTAACCACTAACTCTATTGATTTCTTTGTGAAGAGAAATCTGTTCTGTCAAGAGCCCTTTAAATAATTGTGCCTGTCTTGGTGCACATTCAGAGCACAGGTCACCATGATAAGGGAGAGCATATTAATAGCCTGTAGAATATGTGCCCCAGTCAGAGAACCTTGTGATTGTTATGAAACATATAACGAAGACTATGGATTTTATTTCTAGTAAGTCCTTTCTTTAACCAATTACATAGCCTTGAATTAATTAATTAATATTCTGAAGAAAAACATGGGAACACAATGACAATAAAGACACTGAGGCCAACAGTTCCTACAATTCAAATCTTATTCACTTATTTTTACAAAAGTATACTTTATTCAGCTGGGTGTGGTGGCGCACGCCTTTAATCCCAGTACTCAGGAGGCAGAGGCAGGCAGATCTCTGTGAGTCTGAGGTCACCCTGGTCTTCATAGTGAGTTCCAGGTCAGCTGGGGCTACAGGGAGACCCTGTCTCGAAAAGACTATATATATACACAGATATATAATTTATAATTTATTATTTATTACCTTTAGGTGTGAGCATATTGTTTGCATGTATGTAAGTACACCCATGCTGTGAAATATCCATAGAGGTCAGAAGAGGATGTTGGATCCCCTGGAATTGGAGTTAACGACAGTTGTTAGCTGCTATGTGGATGTTGAGAATCGAACTTCAGTCCTTGCAAAGGCAGCCAGTGCTCTTAAGTGCTGAATCATCTTGCCAGCCCTTCAAGTTTTATTTTTAATTCTTCTTATGTCAAGTTTGTGGCAAGTTGTGGATTTTATTGTTTTTTCAAAACTGGAGAATTATATGAGATGTATATACTGGCTGGCAGTTGATAATAAACACATGTACTGTTAATATATTTGGGATAAAAGTATTTTTATTGCTTTTTTGAAAGATAGAAAAGCTAAGAATATAATTTATGACCAATATTATTCACTCTAAAATTTCAATGACCACCTGTTATCCAAATATACATAAAGACAAGAGTTCATTAGTGCTGAGACTATGAAGTGCAGCAGGCATTCTTGAGAGAACTCAGAACTACTCCATGAAAAAGGACTGCTGCGGGGTGAAATCCGTAAAGTAATTCCCCCAGCATTGCTCTTTGCACTCAGGGCTTCTTTGGCCATCTGGGGACTTTCGTACTTCCATAAGAATTTTAGGATGTTATTTTCAAATTCTGTAAAGAATGTTATGAGAATTTTGATTGGCATTGCATTGAATCTATAAATGGCTTTTGGTAGCGTGGTCATTTTCACAATATTAATTTTTCCAATCCATGAGCATGGGAGGTCCTTCCATCTCCTGGTGTCTTCCTCAATCTCTTTCTTTAAAGATATAAAATTTTCATCATAGAGGTCTTTAATATCTTTGGTCAGTGTTATTCTGAGATATTTTTTTGAGGCTATTGTGAATGGAAGTGTTTCCATGTACTTTTCTTTGATTGCTTGGTGTTGGTATATAGAAAAGCTACTGATTTTTGTAGATTAATTTTATAACCTGCCACTTTGCTGAAAGTGTTAATTATTTCTAGGAGTTTTCTGGTGGAATTTTTGGTATCTTTTAGATATAATACCATATGATTCTCAAAAAGGGATGATTTGACCTCTTCTTTTCCAATTAGTTCTCCTATTTTATTACTCCTTTAATTTCATTCTCTTGTTTTATTGCTCTTGCAAGAGTTTCAAGCACTATGTTAAAAAGGAGTTGAGATAGTGGGCAGTCTTGTCTGGTTCCTGATTTTAATGGTAATGCTTCCAGATTTTCTCCATTTAGAAAGATGTTGGCTGTGGGTTTGTTGTATATGGCTTTAATTATGTTGAGGTATGTTCTCTCCAGTCCTATTCCCTCTAGGACTTTGAACATAAATGCATGTTGAATTTTGTCCAATGCTTTCTCTGCATCTATTGAGATGACTATGTATGTTTTTTGTCTTTGAGTCCATTTTTATGATTTATGATGTTTATTGACTTATGTATATTGAACCATCCCTGCATCCCTGGAATAAAGCCAACTTCATCATAGTGGTTGATCTTTTTGATGTGTGTCTGTATGCGGTTTGCAAGTATTTTTTTGAGAATTTTTGCATATATGTTCATTAAGGATATGAGTCTATAGTTTTCTTTTTTGGTTGTATCTTTACCTGGTTTTGGTATTAAAATGATACTGGCTTCATAGAAGGAGTTTGGAAGTTCTCTCTCTGCTTCTATCTTTTCCAAAAATTAAGTAGTATTGGATGTAGATCCTTTTTAAATGTGTGGTAGAACTCTGCTGTGAATCCATCTGGGACTGGACATTTTTTAGTTGGGGGCTTTGTATTACTGATTCAATTTCCTTATGTGTGATGGGTCTGTTTAAGCTGTTGATCTCTTCTTGGTTTAGCTTAGGTAATTCCCATGATTGTAGATACACATCCATTTCTTTTAGGTTTTCAAATTTAATAGCATCTAAGTTTTTAAAGTATTCCTTCATAATATTCCTAGATCTTTTGGGTGTCTTTTGTGATGTTTCTCTTTTCATCTCTGATTTTGTTGATTTGGAGTTGCTCTTTCTTTCTTTTCATTAAATGGGCTAAGGGTCTGTCAATCTTATTTATCTTTTCAAAGAACCAGCTCTTGGATTCGCTGATTCTTTGTATTGTTTTCTTTGTTTCTATTTCATTAATTTCAGCTCTGATTTTTGTTATTTCTTCTTGTCTTCTGGATTGGAGTTTCATTGATTGTTGCTTTTCAAGTGTTTTGAGTTGCAATGTTAAGTCATCTATTTGTGCTCTTTCTGATTTTTTTTTAATGTAGGCACTTAGAGCTATAAAGTATCCTCTTAGGACTGCTTTTAAACTGTCCCAGAGGTTTTGTAGCTTTGTATTGTCCTTTTCATTTAGTTCCATGAATACTTTCACTTCTTTCTTAACTTCTCCTTTGACCCACTCATCATTCAGGAGTGTGTTGTTTAATATCCATGAGTTTGTATAGTTACTTGGTTTTCTTCCAGTATTGATCTTAAGCTTTATTGCATTGTGGTCCAAAAGAATGCATGAAATTATTTCAATGTTTTTGTTTTTGTTGAGATTTGTTTTGTGTCCCAGTATATGGTTGATTTTGGAGGGTGGGGACAGCCAGGGAAGAAGGTTTTGGGAGTCAAGGCACAGTGGGCAGGGTCAAACTTACCAGGGAAGGAGGCTGGTCTCAGGAATCCCAAACAGATTGGGTGTGGGAAAAGCCTGGAAGAAGGCTGGTCTCAGTTGTGCAAAGGCAAGTTGGGGGTTGGGGCAGGCTGAGAGGTCTCTAGGGAAGTAGACTGAAGAATTTGGGTTGGTCTGGGTAAAAAGGATCATGAAGCAATGGGGGTATCTGGGCCAAAAGGGAAGTCCAGAGGTCTGGGGTGCCAAGAGAGAAGTGGGCCTGTGCCCAGGTCTAGAATGAGAATAGGATGTGGGGGCTGGGAGATTGAATCAGGTTGTGGGAATCAAGACATGCTGATCTCCTTTAAGAGAATGATTCTAGATAGGCTGATTAGATTCCAGTTGATGAACTTGCACCGAGAGCTATCTGGGTACAATAGCTTGATGCAATACCTTTCAACATATATGGCAGAATGTATGATATCTGGTTGTGGGGTCGGTATGTAAGGGTGTGGAAGGGAGGGTGTCTCAATATGATTAAGGATTATTGTATGAAATGCACAAAAACTTCAGTGAAAATTATACATTGAAATATAATTTTAAGAATTTTAAAAAGGCACACACATTCGTCAAGACTTACCAGTTTTACTCTGTGTATTGCAGATGAGTCCTTTGGATGCAGGTTAGAACACATTTTTGACAGCATTGTTTGGACAAGAGGCACTGAAGGCAGTCACATTGTTCATGGGACTCAGAAGTTTAAAATGTAGAATATGTGTGTAATGGAATACTATGGATTATTTCAGAATAAAAATTGCTTTTTATATAGTAACACAGAAATGAAAATATTAAGAAACAAGGTCATTAAAAGCAGTATCTCATATATGGAAAGGGCCATACATATTCACTTATATATGTTTCCAAATGTATGTATTTGATGTACGTAATTGAAGTAATTGAGAAAGAAGTAACTATGTCACAAAAGAAAGATGAAAGGAAACAGTGCTAAGCAAAACTAAGAAAAATATTATTTGAAAAGTAATCATTGAATATTATGAGAGATGTTAAGTCAATAACATCTATAATCACCCAAAAAAGAAAAATAAATTAAATGAGTGTTGGGGCTAGAGAGATGGCTGCTCTTGCAGAAAATATGGGTTCAATTCCCACCGCCCACATGATTCCAGGGGAATCCAACAAGCTCTTTTGACCTCTGAGGACATTCCATGACATGGGTGGGCTTACACATATGCAGCAATACACTCATATACATAAAATAACAATAAATAAATAAAATACTTTATAAAAATTAAATGAGCGATTCAAGCATGCATTTATAAAAGACAACATAATAGATCATTACCAAGTATTCTTCATGGTGGGGAATGAGTGGAGAAGACGATTTTTGTAATCTTATATTTAGCTGATGGTTTTCAGTCAAAAAATTTTTTTCAGGATGATATAATACTAAAAGTAGATCTTGAAATACCAGTAGACATTAACATATTAAGCAAAGTTATGAAAGAAAAGAAAATGTAAGAATGAAGGGGTTGTATTTTTGTAAAAAATACAGAACAGAACACACTCAGGGAAATCTTTATAGTCACTATGTTGGGAAAAAAAGAATGGGATCTCAAACCTAGGTAAGGAGATCACAAAAGGCATGAAAGGTGAATTGTGAACCCGTTCCTGAAGAAAAGCCTCTTCACAAGTTAAAGTGGAATGGTGATATGCTCAGATGAGGTGCATATGGAGTTTAGGAAGCCAGTTACCAAGCTTGATATGGTGAAGCCATTTTATAATCCTGTAAAGAGATAACAGAAGTCAAATTCGGTAAAGATAATGAAAAGTCAGAGGCTGAAGAAGCAGAATCCACACGCTTAGGTTGGGAGATCTAACAGAAATCTTCGTCAGTAATTAGAATGTCCATTACAGGGGTAGAGAAAGACAAATCGAAAGGATCTCCAGGTAACAAGGGACCCATGATGCTTTAAATCTCCCTAAGAGGTACAGAAGTGACTAAGGATTTGGCACAGTGGAGGATGGAATTCTGAAGCAAGTTCTGAGTGCAGCTCTGAGATTTGATCGTCAGCTATGTGTGACATGGTGTCGATGAGATTTTTTTATGATGTTATTTGAAATATGAAGCAATACTCAAAAACAGATAATAAAATCAAAGGGAGTATTAATTAAGCAGCAGGAGATAGATGACTAACAGGGAAACTGAGTGATCAGTCTGATAGCTCCAGAAAAATAAGTCCTGCCAATAACCAACTTATTGGAAGATTCAGGAGCCCCAAATGGGAATCCATACTCTTCCTTGACCACTACCTTTTTAACATCTTAAGAAATATTGACACCATGTGAATGCAAGGTGTCTACTCATGCCCATCATCCAGCCTACAGAAGCAGAGGTAATTACCATGTAATATTTAAGATTGCTAAGCTTGTGACCACTTCCAATAGACCAACACAAAGTTAATTTAACTTGGAAGTACATTCTTTGCTTGAGTGTATGACACAAATTCAATTGAATATATACACAAATTCAATCAGACAGTCCATCTGACTGCAGGAGATACTGGGAAAAGTGAATTTGCTTGTTCTTAGGATGAAATAGGTTGTGAGCACATATCGATGATCTTACTACTGTCATCTGTATTAGCCAAACCCAACCCAGCTAGGTTCTTTGGGGTCTTTAAAATAAGACTTCTTGAGGCAGGTGCATGCCTTTAACCTGACACTTAGGAGGCAGAGACAAGATTTCTGTGAGTTCAAGACCAGCCTGGTTTACATCGAGAAACCTCCTGTTTCAGAAATAGATAAAACAAAATAGACACCTTGATATTCACATGGTATGTAATTTGATTCCCTTATTTCATTTCTTATGAAAATGATAAATTCAATAAGGATAACACAGGATCACTGGAAAGCAATGCCACACACATTTCATTATAATATACTGGTGGACCTTTACCCAGCTACTTGGACAATCCACTTCATTGCTGTTTCTATAAAACTGCTGTAGACAGTCCAAATCATACTAGAAAGAACAAAAGCAGACCCTTTCAGAGAGCACTTGGGAAGGAGGACTTTGAGAGAGATTAACAGGCTGCTCCCTACTGTGTGTCTTCAGTGACAGTCAACACACCCTATTGCCCTTATGAGGAAAATCAGTGTGACTGAGGCCTGGGATCACTATTCTCTCTCTTATTTTGTCCCAGGAAGCATTTAAAATACATTTAATGTATAGAAGTGTAATTTGGTCATGGCTTTTGGATCATTTTATTCCTAGACATTTTCCTAACAGACTTTTCCATAACAGTTTATTTTATCTGTCATCTGTGTTGTCTCCAGGTCAGATAAATATTAAGGCGCAGACCCTTATAGTCAGTGTTCAAATCAACATTTGAAACCTTGATGCCATTTCGACTAAACCTGAACTGTTTCCTTGTTGGACTCTGCGTTTCTTTTTGTTGTTTGTCTGTTTGTTTTCTGACACAGGATCTCCTTGAAGCCCCAGCTGGCCTGGAACTCACTATGTAAGCCAGGTTGCCCTTGAACTCACAGAGATCTTCCTGCCTCTGACTCCTGAGTGCTGGGACTAAGGGCGTTACCACCATGCCCAGCTGGACCTTGTGTTTCTTATGTTATGCAGCAGTAAATCATCCATCCGGTTTTCAAAGTCAAATGCTTGGACGAAACTAAACTGTTCTTTTTCTTTTACTTCATGCAAGTTGCCATCAAGTCCCCTTTTCTCTATTTTAAAAATAACTTACAATCTTTTGTCCTCCATTTTGAGTAGGTTCCCTTGACTTGGGCTGCCTTATCTCTTTCTTAGAATACTAGAAACATTTCTGTTTGATTAAATGGCCCCAATCTATTAGATGGTCCACCACACAACAGCCAGTGTGATCACTCTAAAACAGACATCTTTTAATAGTTCTTTAAAATTCATCCAGGAAGTCCTCTTTGCATGGGAGCAAAAGTCTAACACTGTTGTTGTGCTGATGGGGACACACATGATTTGTCGCTTTATCACTTTTCCATTTTCATTAATTGTTATGAGCTCAAAAGATAATTTGTCCAGCTCTGTAGAAATTCTCCAGTTTTCTCAGAGAGGTACACTTTTGAAGCTGATTCATTTCAGATACTGCTCCTCTTAACCTGGAACTTTTCAACCTTCTTTAGCATTTTCTCTTAAAGACTGAGTTAAAGTATTACCTTTGTAAAGTTTAAAAAATATTTTTATGTTTTTAGTGTATGTGCGTGCATGTGTGCCTGTGTGTGCGCATGCGTGTGTGTGTGTGTGTGTGTGTGTATGATGTAAGTGGGTGAATATGTCACAGAATGTATGGAGGTCATAGGATAACTTTGTAGAGTCAGTTTTTCCCTTTCACCTTTATGAAATTGCCAAAGATTGAACTCAGGTCAAGAACGTACTGTGGCATAGATTTTTATCTTTTGAGGGATCTCACTGGTCTGGCCATTACCTTTTAAAAGTTTTTTTCTAAATTTCTGAGATTACATTAGAGGTTCTATAGAAATTTAAAAAATAAATGAGGAACAGCTGACCCTCCTGGAACAGGGACCTCTGGCTGACTAGACAGGGGGGAATGGATGAGGGTGCTGACACACAGTGGACAGTGACAGGGATGGCAGAGTATGGAGCCTCTAGTGGGAGAGGAAGGCTGTCTATCTAACGAGTTTATAATCATGCTCAGATGCCGAGGAGCTCAGTCAATTTCAATTGCCTTGGAATAAATTTTTCTGTAAAAAAAAAAAAAAAAAAACACCAAGTATCTTCTTGAAGTCCCTCAAATTAAGGTAAAGAATAAGAACAAATCGTTCTGGAAGAACGCAAAGGAAAATAGCTTTAGATACTTAAGTGACAATAGAATTTATTCTCATAATTGTTTTAATAGCTTTTGTATAATCCTCATCACTATTATGAGATATAAAATGTATTTATAAAAAATATTTATTTATTTACTTTTTATTTTACGTGTATGAGTATGTTACCTGATTGTATGTAAGTGTACCCATGTCATGCAATGCCTGTGGCAGTCAGGAGAAAGCATTGGATCCTCTAGAACAGAAGTTACAGACAGTTGTTAGCTGCCATGTGGGTGTTGAGAATCTAACTTGGGTCAGTTGGAAGAGCAGTCAGTCAGTCAGTCAGTCACTGAGCCATCTCTCCAGCCCTCTATAGAAATATTGTAACTCTATATCATTGATGCATGTATTTATAGTTTTGCCAATTATGGAATGTCCCCTACCATTGCTGCAAGGATTTGGGGGGAAGTGAAATTAATAATTATTCAATATCTGTTTCTGAGATTTTTTAGCCCTTCAAACAGGAATGACACTGAAAAAATGTTCTGCATGGACAAATAAATGAAATGCAGGAAGCAGTTGCTTCGAATTGAAATGTGGGGGAGAATCCAAGGAACAGACAACAGTGCTATCCACTTTTATTTCTTTATTTTGAACGATATATTTTTATAGTCCACCAAAATGTATATAAACAGTAATTTTATGTTGGGTTGATCAAATGGAAAAATATTATATTGAATTTTTTAAAAAAATATTGTAATTCAGGGCTGGAGAGATGGCTCAGTGGTTAAGAGCACTGACTGCTCTTGCAGAGGACCTGGGTTCGATTCCCAGCACCCACACGGCGGCTACAAACTGTCCTAATCTCCAGTTCCAGTGGAATCCGAAGCCCTCATCTGACCTCTGTGGCACTGCATGACACGGGTGCACCCACATACAGGCAGGCAATACACTCATATGTATAAAATAAAAATAATCAAAAAATTAAAAAAAAATGTAATTCATAGTATAAAGTTAAAAGGATAAAATTTGGATTAATGTGTTGAATTTTTATTTTAACTAATTTATATATAAAGGCAAGGAAGGGAAATAATTGTAATTTCTTATTTAATAGAACAAAATATTTCGCACAAACTTTTTGGGATAATTTTTTTAAAGTTCCTTTAAAAATTAAAACAGTTAAACAATTCTTCAAAAGAATCTTTTATTTTCCTATACTTAATTACAGATTGGAAGATATGGTAACTTGCTGTGATATCCAGTTAAATCTTGTAAATAACCCTTCACAGAAAGGCAGACAGCAGAAGACTGGCCTGGTATTTCCTCCTTGTTTTTGAAAATTGAAGACAGGTTTTAATAGTAAAGCTTCCTCTGAAGTTTCTATTTTTTTTTTATCAAACACAACTCTCTATAACACAGCACCAAAACAATTAATAGAGAATTAAATCTATGCACACCTGAAACAGATGTCCCAAGATTGAGATGTAATGTTTTGCCTATGGGTCCATTTGTCTGAAGTTATGGTAAGATTCATCTTAGAGTTGAAAGAGAGCAGGAAAGGGGGAGAGAGGAAGACAGGGAGAGAGGGGGTGGGGCAGAGGAGGGACCGAGAGGAGTAAGAGACACACCTGTATGTGTGTTTGTGCATAACCTCTCTACTTTCATGTAAATAATGCATGTCATACCCTTTCAATGAGTTTTTAAAAATTGTCCATAATATCCATTAAATAAAAAGTCTTGTTATTTTCCTTTACCTTTATTTTCTGTATATAGAGTTTGAGCTGCACAAAAGTGAAATTTGACTCAAAGATTAAACACATAAATGCCCATCTTCTCCCTTTGAACTAATTCACTACGCCAGAATTGGAAGAAGTTTTAAAATTCCTCAGTAGACTTTAACGTTGTTTTAGGTTTTCTGATTTTATAAACTCTGGATTTCTTTTTAAATACAAAGAGCGACTTAGCTTCATAATATGTGATGTGAAATGCTATATGTTTTCCTTCCCTGCGCCTCATTTTCCTGCATTCCTAGTGTGTGATGAATCCTGTTCTCATTTTACAGGTATGTGGACTATTTTGGGTCATGTCTAAGAATTTAACATTTTAGAAAAGGCGGAAATGTTTTAAAAGGGCCTCTTCATCAGAAACCTCCAAGATTTCAGAATCATACACAGAGGAGAGTTAGTCCCACTCGAAGTAAACTCTTTACCAAGCATTCATTTACCTGAAAATCCTATTTATTGACTTTAACCTTTCTTTGTGTGAAGAAAACTAAGCTAAAAGGCCTCCCAGTTTAAAAAAAAAAGTTTAAATAACGATCTACATTTGGTTGTGAGCACGTGTAGACAAGGTCTTAATATCTACTGAGCCCAGTATTTCAGTTGAGCTCATTCTGTTTTGTACGACTCTCTAAAATTATGAGAAGTAAGTGCTCTTAGTTACAGATTGAATTTTTCCACGTATAGACCATTTTCTTTTTGATAGCATCAAGAAATACAGTCGTTTAGGGGTGTATTTTATGTTTCTTTACATATTCTTTGTAATATCCTCTGATACCCATGAGGCTTATTTGACAAGTTAATGGTCTTTAAAAACAGCCTTGCCAGAGCCTCAAGCAAAAAAATGATCAAAACAATAGCAGGGCATAGATTTACTTAAATGAATCAAAAATCTTTTAAGTTACTTTTTTTTAAATAAATTTTTGTGATTTTTGTATAGTATCGTTTGATGGTATTTAGATTCGCTTCCCTATCTGCACTTTCCCACCTTGCCCTCCCCGCCCCAGTTTAATGTACTCTTTTAAGCTTCTAAGTTGTATTATGTTGGACTTGCTAGTCAGTAAATAATTTACTGTCTTTGGTGACATTCTTGAAAATGAGGCCATGATGCTTCAGTAACAACTGTGCATGGAGAGTTCACTGTTAGAGCTAGCAATCTCTTCCCACAGTTGTTCTATTTTATAGTATTTCATAGTAACATTCATGGCCCAAACATGTACTAAGCATGATCTGCAATACAGTATAATAATTTTTTTAAGTAAAAACATTTTGTTTGGTGAACAGTCCTAGGTAAAGTTGTATCTTCTATACATGCAGAATATATTATCATGTTAGGTGAGACGCTTGAGGTTCCCGCATACTCACTGGGTAGTAGCACACTGAGAAACACTGTTGCCAGTAGTGGTTACAGATGCTGGATCATCCTCCAAGACAGGTGGAGCAGGCCAACATTCATCTGTGATCCATTTTATAGTAACAGTTTTGTAATTCTGAATGTAAATTGATACCAGCCATGCCCTTCTGTTAATAAACCCTTTACAAAATAAATGCTAAATGTTATCTTTCTTTTTTCCCCTTTATATCAAATGTTTATTGTCATGTTGAAACACGACTATAATTCATAGATGTCTAAAAGAACTCTATATCTGTTATATATGAAACTTGCAAAAATGGTGTCTTACATCTGTAGACCAGTTTTTCTGGTCACTAGTCTCTAAAACACACATTCATGCACACATTCTCAACTGTCAAACACATTCATTCTGCAAAAATAATAAATAATGCTTCTGATACCAAGGTATGACACTGGAAAAAAATGCAATGAATATTGTCAATAATCGGTCACAAATATTTTTTAAGAAAGTGTTTTTGTTATTTGGTGAATTATACTTTGATAAAGGCAACTAAATAGTATCTTTCTTGAATTAAAAATTAAAGGAAAGTAAATGACCATCCTTTCTCCCAATATTATGCCTGTCCTTTTCGTCAGTGCTTACATAATGTAATTTATATATCAGCCATTTTAGAGGCACACATTTGTATATTCTTATACAAACCTTTGATACATACTACTATCCTCACTTTAGAGTTTAGATATTTATTTTTGTTTTAATTATATTGGATAAAATATAGTAGCAAAGATCTTAAAACAAATAGAAATTCCTTATGAGTCTGAGAAGTTGTCAGAGTCCACATAGGGAAATGTGAGATTTATACACTAAACAAAACAAAGAAAATAGTAAAATAGTTATTTAATCAGGTTTTACTATTGATTTTATTTTTTCTGTTAACAAGCTTATTTAAAAACTTCACTTGCTTTTTCTTCCTTCTTATTTTCTCGCAGTTTCTTTCTTCTATAGCTGCTCTTCTTGATATTTTACTTTTTAGAAAGTCAGTTTTAATTATTTGTTTTCTTCTTTGACAGTTTCCTACATGCATACCCTGAAGTTCTTATGTCCTGCTGCTCTGTCTCATACTCCCTTCCTCTTCCTATTGAAAACTTTCTTCTTCAATGCAAATTGCTATCCTATGTGTGAGTGTGTGTGTGTGGGGGGGGGTGTCTGTGTGTCTGTGTATCTGTGTATGTGGGATATGGATGTTCTGTTTAAGGCCTGAAATTCTACAGTCATTTATTTTATAAATTTCAAGCATTTATAAGTCGTCATGTTAATGCTGTGAACTGAAAAAAAAAAAGATATCTGATGAAGGCTGAGAGTTGCACTGATCTATGAGTGTTTAGAAGTTGGTTTATTTAGCAAAATAATGGAAGATTCTCCCTGGGGTCTATGACATCCCTAGTCATAGATTCTTGGCCAGATTTATATATGGTACTGGGCATGAGTTCTGGCCTGTGAAGGAGGTCTTAAATCCAATCTGAAAGCTGTTGGTTACCACCATAAAAGTCATACCATGCCTTGCCAGAACAGTCATTATTATAGCTTTCAGGGTTCACAACTGAGGAAGTCTGTTGATTGCTTTTCCATCCCAGCAGCCACACAATACCTTCCTTCATCTAACAACTAGCCAGCAAAGAGGAAGCTTCAGGTCATGACCAGCTCCATTTATATTCATAGTTGTTGGTCAAAGTTTGTGGAATCTTCAGCAACAGTTTCTTCCCATCAAGTTCTGGTGAGTAACTAAAAGCAATGGCAGTAGTGGGTATTTTGTGGAGGTCACTGTGATCCCCAGCCAACAACTCAAAGGGAGGTATCCCATGCCTGATACTGGCATCTTTGAAAAAGATTTAACTGAGTATTTTTACAATTTTTATAAAATATATTTTGGTCATATTTAGCTCCCTGCCTCTATCTGCACTCCTCTGGTAGTCATCCTGCTTGATTCATGTACTCTGTCATAAGTGCTAAATCCTATGAAGTGACATTTGTGTCCTCAAATGTCCTTCGGTGCATGTCCATCCACTGAGACTGGTTAACACACCTGTCTAGCATCACATCTTTTTTGTTTGATTTTTGTTTTGTTTTGGTTTTGGTTTTTTGATACAGGTCTCCTTGTAGCTCCAGCTGCCTTGAACTCACTATGTAGACCAGGCTAGCCTGGTAGTCTGTCCTCGATGTCACAGAGATCTGCCTCTTGAGTGCTGGGATTAAAAGCATCCGAACTGTGTCATATCTTTTTCAAAAAATTTTATTTGTTATTTTTATTTTATGTGCATGAGTGTATTGCCACATGTATGTAAGTGCATCCATGTCATGCATGCCCTTGGATGTCAGAAGAGGGTGCTGGATCCTCTGGAACTGGAGTTAGGGATGGTAGTTAGCCACCATGTGAACCAAACCTAGGTCTTCTGCAAGAGCAGACACTGCTCTTAACCTCCGAGACATCTCTCCAGCCCCGTAGCTTCACGCCTTCATTTAATAACCTATGGCTTTTGGAGAAGCATTGTTACCCATATGTCTTTTTCAAACATTCTTTGTGCTGATTATCCCTTCTCTACGCCTACTCTGTTTTTGCCCCCCATTATTCCTTTCCCCCTCTTTATACCACCTGTACCCCAATTTTTCTTTACTCTTGAGGTCTTTCTTCTCTCCAGTAAGTGGTCCCTTTCCTGTTTCTATAGGTTATCCAATTTAAGCCCATGCATCTAAGGATTTGAAACTAGAATCCACATATACAGGAGAGCATGTGCCATTTTTCTTTCTGGAATTAGATTACCTCATTCGGGATAATTTTTTTCAGTTTCATCCATTTACTTTAACATTTCATGATTTCATTTTTCTTTCCAGCTGCATAAAATTCCATTGTGTATAAATACCACATTTTCATTACCCATTTGTCAGTTGATGGATATCTAGGCTATTCTGTTTCCTAGCTATTGTGAATAGAGTGGTAATGATCAGGGGTGAGGAGGAAATAAGGGCTTTTTGTTGTCCTTTACATTTGTTTCTAATTAAGGTTAGTGAATATAAAGTATGTCAAAATTTGATTTCTGTTTGTATAAGTTATCACCACTCAAAGAATATTTAATCATAAATTTATATAATTTTTGTAATAATTCAGAGCAACTAAGTAGTCTAAGACAAGTATAATAGTTATAGGTCAGAAAATGTATTTATGCAAATATATCAGGATTGATTTCTAATATTTGTTTGAGACAGGGTCTCACTATATAGCTCTGGTTGGCCTGGAACTGGCTATGTAGACCAGCTTGGATTGGAGCTCACAGATATCTGCCTGCGTTTGCCTCCTGAGTGCTGGGATTAAAAATGTGCACTGCTATGCCAGGCTGACTTCCAATATTTTTTAACATACCATTTGTGTATTTTCTTTTCCTTAAAACCAGTATGAATGAATTTTTAAAAACTTTTTAACTGAATATCATTATATATTTAAAAGATAATTACAAGAAATATTCCCGATTAAACAAAGTGTCCCCACATGATTCTACCTTGTGCTTAATTATGAGATAATATAGGCCTTCCTGCTTTTGAATAAATGCCTAACATTAATTTGCCTAAACTGGCAAAAGAAAGGGTCAAGGACAATGGACCAAGCTGGAGGGAGGGGATATCTACAAGTATAGTCTAGATGATGATGACTACCTTGATATTGATATTATCACCAACATTATAGCTCTCCAACTCCCATCTATATGGATTTATATTTCATCTTTGAAGAAGACTCTAAAATTCAAACCACTTCATAAAATCTCTTTGGGCACCTGTGAATACAAATCAACATGCATGAACTCTATAAAGTTGATGCCAAAACCCTGACAGAGAAGGAAAGCATTGTCAGCTATAACATGATGTATGGTTTTCTTCTTCAGGTATTGACACTTGAAGCAGGATCCATGGAGAGTGTCTATGTGAGGGGCAATAGGGAGCGTCTAAGGGGGGCCATCACAGCCTGGACCAGAGCAAGGGCTACTGGTTTTACAAAATCCTTCCCAAGTTCTGAGATAAAGAATATTTGTGAGCCTTCTTGAACAGGCCCAGAGATAAGTTAGGGAGGTCAACAGATGTATATTTGTTTCAGAATTTAGAAAATATGGATAAGAGCAGAACATAATAAACATAGTTTAGAAATTTTGATATCTCAGTTTTATTCTCAGGTTGGAGTGGTATAAAATACTTATAATTGTCATTTGAAGTTATAGGTAAGTCTTTATCATTTCTGAAATTTTTGTAATGTGGCTTATTTCCAAAATAATATTCTAAAAGAATGATAAAAATGTATAGTATTCTATATTGTTTCAATAATTCAGTATGTTAATCAACTTCTGTATATGGAATTAGATATAGATATACTTATGTACTTATAGCAAAGCTATATATGAATATATAGTTCTAACATATTTTGTGTTTACCCATATCCATATATATAATTATTATCCATAAAGAGTAGTTATACTCATTTAGTAAAAAAACTTGAAACTTTTGATTTGTCCATATTTCCCCATAAAAATAGAAATCAGATGTGGATTAGAATCATCAGTTCATCTAAAATTAACCTTTTTAGCTCTCCAAGATAAAAAAAGTTCAACTTAAATAGAAAAAGAAATTTTTCACAATAGAGAAGAATGTAGCATGTTTTTGTTTGTTTTGTTTTTTTCTGAAACGAGAAACTAAAAGAAATTGTGGAGCTAATTGAGAGCAAAAGCACAGCCAGGGTAGTAGGGTCTAGAGCACAGCAGCCAGAGTAGTGGGGTCTGTCTAGTAACCTTTATTTCCCCTTCCCTAAAGAAATTATTCAAGTGTGTTTGGTAATTATCTTGATTTTCACTTTCTTGACCACTGTTAATATCACATAGACATTACTAGTATCATATTATATAGCAAGAAATGTTAAAGAAGAGAGATTTTTATGAACCTAGGAACCTCAGCAGGATGAAAAAATAATGTCCATAGATGTGTCAGAACAGCTTAGCAAATGTTTTCTCAGTTAAAATGAGATTAACGTGCTTATTTACCTCAGTGGAGTTAAGCCCGTAAACCCAGTAATAGTAATTTTGTGTATTGTTTAAACTCTCCAATTTTGGGAACTGGGTCTTTAACACATCCTTTTGTGTCTTTGGTAATTATCAAATGAATGTGTGTGTTATTGCATATGTGAACAGAAAAAGCACTCTGGCTGACTCTGTAAAATGGTAGCTAGGTTTAGTTATAATGTGACAGAGAAGGATGATTATCCTTTTCCAAACTATATAAGATTGTGCTATACAATGAACCCACATGATACAAAATCTGGGCATTATTGGAGTGTTGATAGCAACTGAAAAGCAGAAAAGAAAATACTGTTGCAGACCACTCAAGAACAGTTCAATCATCCTGCTTATAGCTACAATCTGTAAGAAATATAATTATACAGCAAGTTTTGCAGAGTATACATGCTGCTAATGAAGGATTCTATATTATATGAAATGGAGGCATTGAACATTAATTGTCAATGACATAAACATTCAAGAATCAGGCATCTGGCATTGCTTTTCCCAAGATAAAAACAAGTAATACACACAGAACACCGTTTTCACAGAAAACATCGTAATGTTTTTGGAAAGCCAAAACACTATATCCTTACTAAATTCCACCTATGCTGTAGAAGAGTTCTACAAGGAGAACCCCTAGAGATAACCCAGGACACTGAATTTAAAAGAACAATCATAAACATGATCAAGGAATTCAATGAACAAACAAATCAAAGAACTAAAAGAAGTTAGGGATAAACTTCTGAATGAATTCACAAAAGAGAAACATTGAAGAAAACTCAGGTAGAAATGTGAAACTCAATAAGCCAACTTGAAACAACAGGAGAAAGCCTCACTGCTAGAATGAATGAAATGGAAAACAGAATATTAACATTGGAAGATAAAGTTGAAGAATTGGACCACTCAAACAAAGATTATGCAAAAATTTAAGAAACACAGGAATGGAATATACAAGCGATGTGGGACACCATGAAAAGACCAAATCTATGGATCATAGGAATAGAGGAAGGAGAAGAATTTCAAGTTAATGGGATTGACCAGATCTCAAACAGGATTGTAGAAGAGAATTTCCCATACAAATATAAGAAGAACACAGAACACCAAATATTCAGGATCAGAAAAGAAATTCCCCAAGACACATCATAGTAAAAACACTAAATGTACAGAACAAAGAGAGAATACTGAAAGCAGCAAAAGAAAAAACAACAAGCCACATGCAAAGGAAAGCTCATCAGAACTACAGCTGACTTATCAATGCAAACTATGAAAGCCAGAGGAGCTTGGACCAAGGTATTTCCAGTTCTATGACAATAGATACTAGCCCAGAATACTTTACTCAGCAAAAATGTCTATTGTAGTTGAAGGGGAATGAAAAATCTTCCATGACACAAATATCCTGAAAGAATACATTTCTACAAAATCAGCCCTTCAAAGAAAACTTAAAGCAACACAGAGAGTAGAGAGAGAAACAACTATACTACAGGGGCAACAAAAGAAAATAAATAAAGGTATAATCAAGGAAACAGAAAATTAGACAGAGAACACAAACAGCAATCAAAACACACCAACCAATACACATCTATCAATAATAACATTAAATATCAATGGACTTAACTCCCCAGTCAAAAGACATAGGCTAAATGAATGAATTAGGAAACAAAATCCATCTCTTTGCTGTCTGCAAGAAACTCATCTCATCTTCAAGGACAGGTACTACCTTAAGGTAAAAGGATGGAAAAGAATATTCTAAGCAAATGGCATTAAGAAACAAGCAGGGTTGCAATTCTAATATCTGACAAAATGGACTTCAAAGTAAAACTAATCAGAAGAGATAAAGAGGGTCGCTTCATTCTGAACAAAGGAACAGTTAACCAAGAAGAAATTACAATCATTAACATATATGCACCAAACTCGGGTGCACCCAAATTCATAAATACAACACTACAGGACTTTAAGACACAGATTAGCTCCAACTCAGTAATAGCACATGTCCTAGTTTGTTTCTCTATTGCTGTGACAAAACACTCTGACTGATACCAACTTGGGGAGGAAAGGGTTTATTTGGCTTACATCTCCTGGGTCACAGTTCATCAGGGAGCCCAAGGTAGAAACTCAGGTCAGGAACCTAGAGGCAGGAGCTGAAACACAGGGCATGAAGAATCGCTGTTTACTGACTTGCTCCCCTGGCCCCTACTCAGCCTGCTTTCTTATGCAACATTTTGTCCCCAGAGGGTGGTGCTGTTTTGGGAGGTCATAGAAGGTGTGGCTATACTGGAGGAAGCATGTCACTGGGGGTGGGCTTAGAGAGTGCTTAAGCCTTGCTAGATCTCCATTCACTCTCTTGCTTCCTGTGCCTGCATGATGATGTGAGAGCTTAGCTTCTACTGCTCCTGCTCCAGCCACCTTCAGCCACCATGCCTCCCTGCCATGACAGACTGTAATTCCCTGGAACCATAAGTTCAAACTCTTCCTTCTATAAATTGCTTTGGTCAGTGTTCCTATCACAGCAATGGAAAAGTGACTAGTACAGTTTAATAGTAGGGGATTCCATACCCCATTGTCTCCATTATATAGGTCAACTGGACAGAGAATAACAGAGAGACATCTGAATTAAACAATACCATACATTAACGGAGCTAACAGACATATACCGAATATTCCACCCAAACACCAAAAAATACACTTTCTACTCAGCACCCCGTGGAACTTCTTCAAAAATTGACCACATACTGGGCCACAAAACAAACCTCAATAAATAAAAAAATTGAAATAATTCCATGCATTTTCTTGGTCCACAATGCAATAAAGCTCAAAATTAACACTGGATAAAGCCATAATTACTCCATGTACTCATGGAGATTGAACAACACACTCCTAAACAATCAATGGGTCAAAGGAGAAATTAAGAAAGAAATAAAAGAGTTCCTGGAATTCAATGAAAAGGACAGGACAACACAACACAACCTCTGGGACACTTTAAAAGCAGTCCTAAGAGAGAAGTTTATAGCTCTAAGTGCCTACATTAAAAAAATTAGAAAGTGCCCAAATAAATGAACTAACACTGCAACTCAAGACATTGGAAAGACAAAAACAAAATATACTCAAACCCAGCAGAAGAGAAGAACTAAAAATCAGAGCAGAAATTAATGAAACAAAGAAAACAGTACAAAGAATCAATGAATCTAAGAGCTGGTTCTTTGAAAAGCTAAACAAGACAGACCCTTAGCCCAGTTAACCAAAAGAAAGAGCAAATCCAAATCAACAAAATCACGAATGAAAGGGGAAACATCACAGCAGATACTCAAAATATCCAGATTATAAGGGAATATTTTAAAATCCTGTACGCTACTAAATTTGAAAATCTAAAAGAAATGGATGGATATCTAAAATCAAGGGAAACCACCAAAGCTAATCCAAGAAGAGATCAACAGCTTAAACAGAACCATAGCATTTATAAGGAAATTAAAACAGTAATACAAAGCCTCCCAACTAAAAAACCCCAGGCCAAGATGGATTAACAGCAGAATTCTACCAGACATTTAAAGAAGACCTCCAATTAATACTACTTAAATTATTCACTCTAATACTCAAACCAGGTAAAGACACAATCAAAAAAGAAAAAAACAAACAAACTATAGACCCATATCCTTGATGAACATAGATGCAAAAATTCTCAACAAAACACTTGCAAATGGCATACAGACACACATCAAAAAGATCATTCACCATGATCAAGTTGGCTTTATCCCAGAGATGCAGGGATGGTTCAATTTCCACAAGTAAATAAACGTCATTAATTATATAAATGGATTCAAAGACAAAACCCATATGGTCATCTCAATAGACGCAGAAAAGACTTTTGACAAAGTTCAGCATGCATTCCCATCAAAGTCCTAGAGGGAATTGGAGGGAACATACCTCAACATAATTAAAGCTATATACAACAAACCCACAGCCAACATCATTCTAAATGGAGAAAAACTGGAAACATTCACATTAAAATCAGGAACCAGACAAAGATTTCTACTGTCTCCACTCATTTTCAACATAGTGCTTGAAACTCTAGCTAGAGCAATGAGACAGGAGAAGGAAATTAAAGGAGTACTAGTTGGAAAAGTCGAGGTCAAACTATCACTTTTTGTAGATGATATGATACTATACCTAAGAGATCCCAAATGTTCCACCAGAGAACTCCTAGAACTGTTAAACACTTGCAATGTAGTTTCAGGTTATAAAATCAATCTGCAAAAATCAGTAGCCTTTCTATATAGCAATAACAAGAAATTGGAGAAAGAATACAGGGAAATGCTCCCATTCAGAGTTGCTGAAAAAAAAATATCTTGGAATAAATTTGACCAAAGACACAAAAGACCTCTACAATGAAAAATTTAAATCCTTAAAGAAAGAGATTGAGGAAGACACCAGAAGATGGAAGGACATCCCATGCTCATGGATGGGAACAATTAATATTGTAATCCCAATCA
Organism: Nannospalax galili; assembly: GCF_000622305.1. Taxonomy (NCBI): domain Eukaryota; kingdom Metazoa; phylum Chordata; class Mammalia; order Rodentia; family Spalacidae; genus Nannospalax; species Nannospalax galili. The sequence goes on along the minus strand of NW_008337640.1, from coordinate 2,862,109 downwards.
AAATCCCCATGATATACTTCACAGAATTAGAAAGAACCATCCTTAAATTCATATTGAAGCACAAAAGGCCCTGGATAGCCAAAGCAACCCTGAACACAAAGTGCACATTGTGGGGGGATTACTATACCAGATCTCAAAGTATACTACAGAGCTATAGTCATAAAAAGAGCGTGGTACTGGCACAAAAATGGACACATAGATCAATGGAACATCATTGAAGATCCAAACCCCGAGTACATGAAATTTCAGCCACCTGATATTTGACAAAGGTACCAAGAACACACAATGGAGGAAAGACAACATCCTCAACCAATGTTGCTGGCAAAACTGGATTGCCACCTGCAGAAGAATGAAACTAGATCCTTATCTTTCATCTTGCACAAAAGCCAACCCCAAATGTATCAAAGACCTTAATGTGAAACTGGAAGCCCTGAAGCTATTAGAAGAAAATATTGGCAGTTACAGGACATAGGTGTAGGAAAGGATTTTCTAAATTAGACAGACGTTGCTCAGGAATTAAGATCAGCAATCAACAAGTGGGACCTCATTAAATTAAAAGCTTCTGTACATCAAAAGAAACAATCAAAAAAGTGAAGAGAAAACCCACAGAATGGGAAAAAATCTTCACCAGTGATACATCTGACAGAGGTTTAACATCCAGAATGTATAAAGAAAACAAAAAACTAAAGAATTGAGAAAACAAATGACCCAATTTAAAGATGGGCTAAAGATCCAAACAGAGAGTTCTCAAAGAAAGAAATAAAAATGGGTAAGAAATATCTCAAAAAGTGTTCAACATCATTAGCAATTAGGGAAATGCAAATTAAAACCACCCTAAGGTATCACCTTACCTCAATCAGACTGGCTAGGATCAAGAGAACAAATGATACCAAATGCTGGCAAGGATGTGGAGAAAGGGGAACGCTCATTCACTGCTGGTAGGATTGCAAACTTGTGCAGCGTCTGTAGAAAACAGTGTGGAGAACTCTTAGAAAACTAAAAATTAACCTACCATATGACCTCTTTGTACCACTCCTTGGAATATACCCAAAGGACTCATCCTATTGTAGAGACACTTGTACAACCATATTTGTTGCTGCTCTTTTCACAATAGCTAAGAGACAGAAGCAACTTAAGTGCCCCTCAACTGACATGTGGTTAAGAAAAATGTGGTATACTTAAACAATGGAGTTCTATTCAGCAGTAAAGAAAGATGAAATAATGAAATTTTCCAGCAAATGGATAGATCTAGAAACTGTTCTACTAAGTAAAGTAACACAGACTCAGAAAAACAAATGACATATGTTCTCCCTCATATGTGGATCCTAGCACCAAATCCTTTTAAATTCTAGGTCCTTTTAATAAGACGATGCTATACAGCAGCCCCTTCTGCATGAAATAACTACCATCATCATGACTTTGACTGAGCCTGATTGCTAAACATCCTCAAAATTGGGCTTGCTGACAGTTGTGCTCATTCATTAAAGGAGCACCATGCAGGGTCATTGGACCCTCACCAGAGTATCCAACCACCCTTCCCAGCCAACTGTATATAATTCAGCCCTAATCACACATAGCCTCCTGGATTTGGGGAAGGCTAAAGTATACCATCTGGGGAAGGCTAGGAAGAGAAGGCATGACCCATGCTGGGTAAAGCTTTCCAATTATCATACCCTCGAGTCATACATACACGTCAGCAACCCCTCAGTTATCTAGGTAAGTAAGCTCAATAAATTCATTGTTTCTCCAGTAAAACTTTAATCAAACATTGACTTGACACAGAATCTTAAAAGGGAATAAGCATTGCTTAGCATCCCCAGGAAAAGAAGTCTCACAACAGATGGAAAATTTGTTAATGCTATTATATCTTATAATTATTTAAAAATAAAGCAAAATGAGAATGTAAAAGATTTTAAAATGATATGGGAATGGAGATATTTTCCAAAACAGACAGAAAAATGAGAAAGCCTAAGCAAGTGATAAAGGTCTATATAGGTTTGTTATGATATACAAAGGAGGAGACACAAATAATATACACATAACCTTAAAATTTCTATGGTCATAGTTTAGTCAACTAGGTTAAAGAACAAAATATATATCTAGTCACAGTTTATCTGAGAATATTTATTTTTTTTAACCTAAGCCTTATCTACATAGCACATGAATATTGAAAGTACCAGACTGATGGAACTAATCATACTGGATGTTTAACAACCAGGCCTATGCTAATGTTGCCAGAGAGACTTAAAGGACAGTTTTTGCCCCTTACCCTCCAAGATCGACTAAGTACCAGGAGACTATGGAACATCTCTCAAAGTGTCTTGTAACTGTGGTGAGTCACCAGCCCTCTTGTCCAGGGAGTACATGGAGACCCCACAAGATGGACCTGAACCAGTGTCCAGTCTACAAAGAGGAGGGTCAACTTACAGGAATCCTCTCATTCATGCTTCCACGTGAAACCAGACACAGTCAAGCAGGACCTTTGACTTATCTTCACATAGCTGGAACTGGTAAAAGAGAGGAGCCAGGACCTCCTCCTAAGCCTGTGTGACCTTCCAAGAGAAGCCAACGATGGTTGAGCAGGACCTTTGACTTATCTTCACATAGCTGGAACTGGTAAAAGAGAGGAGCTAGGACCTCCTCCTAAGCCTGTGTGACGACCTAAGTATAACCAAAGAGTAAAGTCATCAGTATACTTCTTTAAGACTTCAAGAGATTACACTTCCCTGACATTAGGCTTAAGTCTATATAAAAAGTTATTTACATAATTATTTCTCATTGATGATTTTGTTCATAACCAGAAAGTGCTGCTCAGATGTAAGATTTCAAATCTTAGTTTCCAATACTGCAGTGCCCACCTGTAGCTAAGGGAGACAACCAGCTATTCTAAAATGATGGATAAAATTGTTTTCTCTCCCTATCTAGAAATGTTTGAGAGGGAGTTGACACAGATTCTCACCAGTCCAAAAACTCTCAAAATACCTGAAAGCAAATCCTGAGTCCATCACTTTTCCTGAATCCATCACTCTTGAGTCCAACCTTGGTAGACAAAAGAAAAATGAGGAGGAACCCAATAGAGAGATGCTTTTGGAAGCTCTCATCAAGAAATTCCAGGGGACTCTGATATGAGTGTTTGAAATTTGCCCTGTTCTAACGTTTTTCTAGTTCCCTGTCTAGAACTTGAAATGCTAATTACTCTTGCCTTTACTTCTTCACATCACCTATTCATGATTCAAGGACTTTCTTTTGCCCCTAGCCATAAGAGTTATGCAATTTGGGAGTCTTTTAGATGGGGTACCCACTGAAGGGGTACTCCAATTGACTCACCCTGTGTCTCTGTTCAGCATGGAAGAAGCCAGAGCAGTCTGTGTCCCTAGTCCCTATTGGCAATTAGGGTAACCCCTTCAGAGGATGGTGTGATAAGAATAGGAGGTAGGGATTGGCTAGGCAGTTAGGATAAAAAGACCACAAAGAAAAGTAGCCAGTTTCTTGGCCTAAACTCACAATGTCCTCAGGCCTCTTAGCAACATCCTGCACTCTAAAGGCCAAAATTGTTGAAAATCTTTGGGAGCTTTTATCTAATCCTTAAAAGATTTTAGGGTTACCTCTTCAGAGGGGGGAGTGTTAGAGTAGCCAAAAGCCCCATAAAAAGTTCATAAATCAAAGAAGAAGAAAGAGTACATGAATTTATCAGAAAAATAGTGATGGTGAGATTTGGGAGGAATTGGAGGGGAGGGAGTGGGCATGGATTTGATCAAAACACCTCATATGTATGTATGAAATTCTCAATGAATTATTTATTTAAAAAAATAAATTCTGTATTTTTCTAACGTCACTCTTATCAAAATGTTTTTGCTTACATATTTTGAGTTTATTAGATTTTAAATGAAATTAGATATTGAAAATTCCCCATTGACAGGATGACAGATGCACATGAATACAAATAAGGGAAGTTAAGTAGTTGGACCTCTCAGACCTTGGGTACAGCAAATATTGCAAAGGGTACTGACAAGAATGCAAGCTTCTGTTTCCCAGAAATCAATAGGTCTTCATGGGTACAAGAATAAGCCATTAAAAGTAGTGCATTCCTAGCTGTCAATCTTCAATGAATACTAAACAGGAAAAGGAGAGTTATGCTTGGTTCAATATGTTCACAAGAAGGGAATTCTACTGATGATGTAGGGAGTCCTAGGAGAATGCTAGCTGTTGGATATCACTGTGGAGTCTCCTGGTGTAAAAACTGCAGCTCATGGCAGCTAAAGATCTTTGAGAATAGAAATACAGTCAGTGAAACTACAGTGCTTAAGAGCTAAGGGGAGACTTCATTTGGGTGTTTGCTTTCCTCAAGTTCTTGTGGCTTCGCTTCCCAGCTTCCTGGCCAGAAATTGTATGCAGATACGATTTTCCCTAGCCTGCATCTCACAGGACCCTCTTCAATAAAAAGGCCACCTTTTTTGAGGAAGGTGATATGTGTCTCATTCCTACCCCAGCCCACTATAGCACATTTAGTCCCACTCCTTAATAAAACACATTGCTTTGGGGGAAAAGTGTAGCAACAACAAACACCAAATAATCAGCTTCTATACCCACTTGTCTCTGTGTTCAGGGTCCTCCATATGACCACTTGAGAAGCTCAAAGGAGCATCAAGCCATGAACCTGGCTGGCTGTGCTATATGAATGGTAAAGGTAGATGGAAATGCAGCCTGAAAGTGAACCAAGGTAAAAAGATTTTATGTAGAATGCTGTGTGTGAAAGCCGGTGTCTACAATAATATACATCATAAGAACACTGTGGTTGTATTGCTAAGCTTTAGCAGGTCACAATTCAGCTGAAATATCTGGTTTCAAAAGGCACTAAAAGAATGCCAGAAAGGTAAGAAATGACCTACAGAGTGAAAGACTATGTATAATTCATGCATCTGGTATCATCTATGTAATCTAACATGGGAGGGTAGTGGTATTATGTGTTTTTATCAATATATTTTAATTTAAAATTCTCATTTTTCTTATTGAGGCAATTCAGATTCAGTCAAAATTTCTGTGTCTATCACTGCATTACATGTATTCAGTTTTAACCAAAGATAAAGAAAAAAAATCCATAAAATGTGTGACTAAATAAATGACTAAATTAGAAAATACAGCAAGTTAAGAACACATTTATGAATTTAGACTGCTAGTTTTAAGAACTAATATAGTGCCAAAATGGTAGGTAGAAAGGATTGCAAATCTATAAATATTTATAATTAGATATGATAGCGATTTAACTATCTAGCTTGTAAAATGCTATTTGGCAGAAAACTGAGGTAAAATATAGTCCATTCCAAGGCATACCTTTCTTCCCAAACTCTCCCACCCTGCCCTTCACTTCATTGCTAACTTTGGTGATGCAGTCTGGCCTCCTGGATTTTCCTAAGACAGTTCAGTGTCTTTCATCAGCATTCTGTCATTCTATTTATCTGTCAAGAATGATCCTTTCCTTTTGCATAGCTGGACTTTCTCTGCTCATCCTCTCCAAAGTGGGTCCACATCCCCTCCTTCCCCTCC
>NW_008337640.1:2852431-2856479 GCF_000622305.1 Nannospalax galili | reverse complement strand
CCTCCTCCTTCTAGATAGGCTCTTCTTATCTTTCAAATTTAAAAAATTTATTGAGATTTTTGTGAATTTCATACAATAAGTCTTAAATCAAATTTAGAGCCCCTCCCCATTCCCCCCAAGAGCCTCCTCCCACCCCACCCATACCACCATTGGATTTCATACATTCTGTCATGTATGCTAAGTCCTATCTGGTCAAGCATTTATACCCAGATGCCCCATGGTGTAAATTCATCCACTGGAGTCTCCTTAGTCTATCTAGAGTCACTCCCTTAAAGAAGATCTGCTCTCCCTCACCCCATGGTAATCAGTTGCCAATAGTTTCTCAGGTAAGGCTGGGACCTGCTGCTCATTTCTCCTGTTCTATACTGGATCAAATTGAGACCATGGGTGACCCTATTCCTGAAGACAGGACATACTTCGAACACAGGACTTGGAGAAATGGAGGTGGAACTGACCTGGAAGCCTTCTCTCTGAAAAGTAACTCTCAGAGCACTAGAGAATTATATGCAAGCTGCTAAGAGAGAAAAATCAATCAGTGGTCCAACCCAATAGTAAAGCCCAATAACCACAACGAATGGCAGAGCAAACTATCTCTATTGGTACAATAGTGGCACTTTTATGTTGGGGGTAATCAGTCCTATCTAATCGGACTTAAAGCCCTTTCGATGGGAGGGAACTCATGGGTGGCACTCTAAGTACAGCCAAACACACATGGCTGAAGAAGCCACAGATCCTATAAAAACCTTACCTCTGTCATATTTCTAGACAAATGAAAAATCTTACTGTATGATAAATATGAATCCTGTATTTACAGACAAGTATACCATATACCACTAATCAAAGAAGCTTCTTTTTTACAACACATGGAGGCCATTACAGATTCCCACAACTGGTCACGCACAGAGAATGTATGTTTGAAAGGTGCCCAGCCCTACGTGACACATCTGCGGTGGAACCTCTACACCTAACGCTCATGGAAAACAGTGGAACTGAGAGTACAGAGAATGCTGATACATCCCTCAGTTCTCAGCAGTGACGCTTCCTTATCTCCTTCTTAACACTGAACAAGAGCTGTAATGACCTCGGTTATTCTGTCACACGCACGGCTTCACCAGCTGTTCTGTAAGTGTCTAAAAAGATATTTGTTTCAAAGACCTGCTAATTTTATGTTTAACACAGTGTCAGATGTTCAGCAATTGTTCTAATCAAATGAACAAAAAACACAGTTTACAGTTATGGTTTTTCTCTTGTGTTCTTGGAAACCTGAGTACAAATTCCTGAGCCTTTCTAGCTTTAATTCCTAATTATATGTGTAGAACCATATGGCTGTGCAGAGCACTTTTAGAGCCTTTATTTGCATGCACAGCACAGTATGTCTAGTGTATTATATGTGCTTACTCATACATATTTTTAAAAATCAGGACTAATATTGACAGTATTTATATTCTGATTAATCAGATATTAATAAGTTTGTTGATTTAAAATTTGTGTAAATTAGGACTGGAGAGATAGATGGTTCAGTGGACACTGGATGCTCTTGCAGAGGACCCAGGTTTAGTTCCCAGCATCCATATGGCAGCTCAAAACTATATCTTCAGTTCCAGGGGATCTTATCCCCTTTTCTGGTCTCCAAAGGCATTGAGGACATAAGTGCACTTGCATACATGCAGGTATAACATAAATATAAAATAAAAATAAGTAAATAAAACATTTAATTGAGGAAATCTATAGGTTTTATGTCATGCAAATAAAATATATATTATAAAACATATAACCTAAGTTCAACTGTACAAAATACCTCTCTATGAGCAAACGAATAGTGTTCAGAAGGAAATGTACAACATGTTAAAAGTGTCTAAGGGTCATGGGGTAATAGAGGTTTTTGATATTTCCGATCTATAAAATACATGTACAACATTTTTACATTAAAGAACAGATAAACGGGAAATGATTGAATAGTTAGGAGAACAAATTTAGAACAAGGTACAATTTCTTTATTTATTTTATAACTGTTCATTAGAACGCAATGTATTCTTAGAATTATTGTGTATTGTATCAAATTTTCAAAAAGGAATGAAATAATTTCTTATACTTAACTGCGTAAGGCACTTATTTTTAGCCTAATTAAAGATAAAATACTGTACATTGTCAGCAAGAGTATGAGATGTACAGATGAGAAAGTTATTTCCTGGACAGTGATTTAGAATGCTTCATGGGGCTACCAGCAAGAATGCAGACAGTGAGAGCGACGCTCTCCAAATGAGTTAGCAATATCAAGTCAGATGAACAGACAGGCAGAAATGAAGCCATGAAGCATGTAGGAAAAGGGAACTACGCAGACTTAGATCAATTCAAACATTGTCTGAAAGCTTAATAAACTAAGAACCATGTTAATATTCTGGGGTTCAGCTTATGGAGTCACCAGAAGGTAGTCCAGAGAGTAAAACAGTGGCCAGGTATGAATTTTGGATTTGGTAGAAAGGAGCCACACTACATACAGGTCATAAGCAGAGTTGGGGAATTGAAGCAGGTGGTTTTAAACAAGTTGATGTGGGACATATTTGTATGTTATCCGAGAACTGTGCTTTAACTGTGTATGACACAGGAATGCAGCTCAGAAAAGAGACTTGTGTAGAATATTGACAGAAGGGACATTCTTTGTGAATATGTTAACTAGGATTACTGACTGGAGAATCTTCTGTAAAGTCAATTCACAGAAAGAACTAAGACTTAGTAGCCCAGATATTTGAACTGCCAAATATAGAGAAAAGAGGAAAGGATAAAATTTGGAGCCTTCTCTGAAACTTAGGACGTGACAATGAGGGACAGATATGGCACTGGGGAGAAAAAAATGGAGAAAGCAAGGTGTAAGGGCTGCCTTGATTTTTTTTTTTTTTTTTTTTGTCTTTTTGGTCTCCCTGTAGCCCCAGCTGACCTGGAACTCACTATGTAGAGCAGGCTGGCCTCGAGCTCACAGAGATCTGCCTGCCTCTGCCTCCCAAGTGCTGGGATTAAAGGTGTGTCCAAAATGATAAAGGATTATGAACAGTGTTATCACCTGAGAATTTGTGTAGGGATTTGACCAGTTCCAGGTGCAGGGTGGAGATATTTATGGAGCTGAATAGTAATTTAATAGACAGGATATACATTCATTGAGTGAAGGAATAAATTAAAAATGTATGCCTTGGTTAGCATTTCCAATACCCTTTTAACTTACATTAATGTGTGCCATTAAAGGGCAAAAATTACATTGACCTAATAAAATTAATATAGTCTGTGATACATACCTAACAAGTTGTTTATGCAATTTTGACCTTTGTGCCTCGACATTAGAGGGTTATAGAAACTGAAAATGCCTAGATTTTTAAATTTAGCATTCTTTGCATGCTTATCCAAGGCTCTCTTTTCCTGTGTTGCAGATTATTTGTTGGAGTTGTAGAAAGAATTGTAATATGACTATTATATTTTGGTGAGCTATTTGTTGAGTACTTTAACCCAATAATTCTCCACTTTCATACTTAGCCTTGGGGTTTTTCGTTATAAAAAAGCACAATGACTTCTTGCCATTCTAATATTAGCCAAAGAGAGAGCTGGCTTTAAAGCTTCTTTTCATAAATAAAAATTATGAAATTCAGGACTAAATAGTTTAGTGGTAGGCTGTTTTTCTAGTACAAATGAAGCTCTAGGTTCAACCTTCAGTACTGAAAATTTTCATTTACATCTCGTCTCACGAAATCAAAAACTAATGTCTACTTATAAGAGAACAAAACTATTAAACTGAAAACAGATGTTCCCAGAGCCCAATTGTTAATAATTATTTTTCAAAACAGATTAGAAAAATGTTTCCTTAAAATTAATTAGAAAGCTTGCACCAATAGTTAATAAAAACTCATCAAGTCCAACATCTGTATAATTTTCCGTAGCACACTCCTTCTTAAAATAAAACACTGTGAAGTAACCAGTGTCAGATGACTAATTTTAAAATAAAAAATATTAAATTTGCATGTGTTTATTTTTCACCACAACACAAAGAAGCTTTGAAATGTAA
>NW_008337640.1:2842092-2852128 GCF_000622305.1 Nannospalax galili | reverse complement strand
AGAAGAGCTTTGTAATTGGCAAATGTATCTTCAAAGACAAGACTCTCAAAGAAGGGCTACCTCTTCCCTCATGCTTTCTCTTCCTTTAGGTATCCTGCTCACATTCACATCATCTTATTCTGCATGAGTTTAATTTAGAAAGATCTCAAGTCTTCCAAATCAGAATCAGCTTCCGACAATATTTAAATAAAGTCATTTATCCTATTCATATGTAAATGGCCACTGTGTTCTGATTCAATTTCATTTTATAAGAACAAATTTATTTCTTGGAAATTTTTAAACAATGCTGTAAATGCTTTATTGAAGTCTTGTGTATTTCATACAGAACAACTCAATCAATCTTAATCATATCTATAATCCCTGCTAAACTGGCACCTTCCCATTAACCTTCCCCCAACTGGAATTCATACATTCTGTCATTTGTCTTAAGGCCTATTGTGTCATTAGTGTCCCCAGACATTCCTCAGTGCAAGTTTACTTACTGAGGTCTAGTCAGCCTATCTAGAGTCCCTCACTTTAAGAAGATCAGCTCTACCTCACCCAGCAGTAATCAGCTGCAAATATTTCTTCAGCTAAGATTGGGGCCTGTTGCCCATTTCCCCAGTTCTATGTTGGGCTTTTGTCTCCTTGAGTTTCATGGGTCCTGTACATGCTGACACTATTGCTGTAGGTTCATATGAGCAGGAGCTTGTAGAATTCTATTGTGATATGGTCATACACCTTCTCCCTGGCTCTTACAATCTTTCCTTCTCTACTTCAACAATGGTCCCTGAGTCCTGGGTGGGTGAAGTTTAATATAGGAATCCTGTCCAAGGATGGACATTCTGCAGACTCTTACTGTCCACACTTTGGTCATTTGTGAGCTTTTGTGTTCCTGGACCTCTGCTGCATAAGGGAGCTTCATTAATGAGAACTAAGAGATTCATTAGTGTCTTCTTTACCCCTTGTATACAGTAGTGGTGACAGCAATATTTGTATGCAAATATAAGGATATATATTTTGTACATAGTAAGAAATTACATTAATCTAGGAATGTGACAATCTTGGGGCTTTCTCTAAGATCTATGATCTCTCCAATCATCTGCATTTGGCTATGTTTATAGTAACACCCATGAGTTTCTTACCACTGAATGGGTCCAATTAGGTATTTGATGATTGCCCCCACGATAAAAGTACCACTACTGTATCAATATTGTATGATGTGCCAGTCATTTATGTGATTATTTGGCCTTGAAACTGGATCAGGGCTATTGACTGATGTTTTCCCTTAGCAGCTTGTGTGTTGCTCTCTAAAACTATGAGAGCTAGCCTTCAGGGAAGCTTCCAGGGGAGTTCCAGCTCCATGGCTCCAAATCCTGTGTCCAAAGTATGTACTGTCTTTAGCAATAAGGTCTTACCTTAAAATTCTGGGAGGTAATCAAGGGCTATGGCAATAGCCTGTGTAATGTTGGGGGTCTCTTGGGCTACTACCCTGGTCAACAATTCAAAGGAAACTTTCTCCTGTCTTCCACTGTTTCTTGTTGTACAGGCTTCAGCTGTACACATGGACTCATGTAGAGATAGTCTGTGTAACTTGTCATTAGGTTGTTGGACTAATAATCTTCCCTCTGCTTTTTCACACTAGCTAGGCATTATTTATCTATTCCCTTTCTCTCCTTGTCTAGCCCTCCATTACTTTCCCATTTAAAGTGTCCCCATTTTCCCCTTTTCTCCCTTGATAGTGCCAGACTCCTATGGTCTCACCTCTCTTGAGCTCCTTCTTTCCTTTTTTATCCAAAATTCCTTGTATAACACTCCCTTCTGCCTCCATTTAAACATCCCCATTTTATCCATTTCTCCCTTGGTAGCACCTCTCTCCTACTGTTCTCTCTCAGGTTCCTTCTTTCCTTTTACCTCATTGATTCCTTTCCATTATCCTGGTTCCTCCAGTTACCTCAGGATATATATACACACATATAAGGTTATGGTACTAGGATCCACTAATGAGGGAGAACATATGCCATTTATTTTCCTGAGTCTGTGTTACTTCATATAGTATGAGTTTCTAGTTACACCCATTTACCTGTAAATTTCATGATTTTTGTCTCTTTACCGCTGAGTAGAACTCCATTGTATAAATGTACCACATTTTCATTATTTACTCATAAGTTGAGGGACATTTAGGTTGCTTACGTTTTTTAGCTACTGTGAAAAGAGCGGCAACAAACATGGATGTACAAATGTCTCTGCAATACGCTAAAAAGCTTCTGTAAAGCAAAAGAAACAACGAAGGAAGTGAAAAGAAACCCCACAGAGTAGGAGAAAATCTTCACCAGTGACACAGCTGACAAAGTTTTAACATTCAGAATATGTAAAGATCTCAAAAAACTAAGAATCAAGAGAACAAGTGACCCAATTAAATGTTGGGCTAAGGATCTGAATAGAGTTCTCTGAAGAGGAAATAAAGATGGCTGCTTGGAAATCTTAAGTTCTGGGAAGTTGCTCCTTGTAAACAGGCAAAATACTTTTTCCCTACTCTCCTCCCATTGCTGGTTTAAATTATGTCTGTTGGAGTCATATGGGATAAGAAATATTATATCTGATTTGATCAGTGTTTTCCAATGTTGCCTGGGTCAACTGGCACATGCACATACACAAATCATGAGGCTCAGTGACTCAGGCTTCCTTACTCAGGCTGACTTGACTTACTAGCTGCCGTGCATTGCTGGGAACTTTAGAGGAAATCTGAAATTTTGGTACATAATAAAATTTCATTTTCAACAGTTTATGGAGATGGCTCAGTCAGTAAAGTACTTGTTATTTAAACATAAAGACCTGAGTTGGATCCCAGCACCCACATAAAAAGCCAGGAGAGTAGTGTGTGTCCATAATCCATGTTTGTGATCCCAGTTCTAGGGAGGTAAAGACAGGAGCATCCCTGGAGCTTAAAAGACAGTCAGTGTTGCCAAACTGATGAACTCCAGATTCAAAAAGAGAACCTCTCAGCAATATAAACCGGAAATCCATCAAGGAAGACATTAACCTCCATAAGCACACATACACACAGGCATGCACACATATGCAGACACACAGGCATGCACACATTTCAGACACATGCATACCATACAATACACACAATTTTACAACTTATATTCTGGATATATGGATGCATGATAGGATAAATGTTAACTTTTGTTGTCTGAGTTTTGTAGGTTTTCACGGTTATAGTGTAAAGTCAGTGATTTTTGTGAGAAAGCTTTAGTTCATTGGGTCAAACAGCTTCACATGAAAACTAAGGACACAGAGCCAAACTGGAATACATTCTGTATGTACTCAGGTATCTTCAGTGAGAAAGTGAACTGGTCATGACATTAGGAGACTGATACCCAAGCCAGACTAGGCTGCCACTGCCTGATAGACCTTCAGCAAATGTAGCTTTATGCTGGGATATTAATAAGCTTCCCACAGGACTTCTATGAAGATTATAAATGAGGTGAGTCAGGTATAATCCAAAACACTATCCCAGGCATCTCAGCAATATGGTAGTGATTAGAAGCAGTCTGGATTCAGAGGGAGCCTCCATTCTAGCTGTTCACTGAATACCTGTGGTCATATGCTATTTGACTTCTCAGGTCTCTGTCCTCATTTCTCAAGTAGGAAACCAAACTATGCATTATAACTGGCTTTTCTTTTTTCATTGCTTTCTTTTCTATTCTTTGGGCACTTATATGTCTTAAAAAACTGGATTTTGGATGTTTTACAACATCTACTCTACTTTCTCTTCTTTCAAGGCTTTGATGATCACTAATGGAATTCTGCTCTCCTGACATCTGTTCTTTCCCTTTGCTCTGCTCCCAGGAGAAGATCACAGCCAAAATCTAAGAGTAAATTCCTTGGAGCACAGGGCACAGCCAGATGCTCAAGTTTGAAAATCTCACTTCCTTCCTGTCATGGCAAAATACAGGTCAGTGGTTCTCTTCCCTCCGTGGTTTCTCATTTGATGCCTTTACTTGTCCCTTCCCTTCCTACTCCAAATGAAACACCGCAGTTCCTATATTGGTTCATCTTTTCCCAACTCCCCACATCCTCTTGATTGACATGCACATCTACATCCCAGGGTTTAAAAAACATAGCAAACAGATAATTCTCAAATCTACCAAATTGTCTTCAAGCACCCATCCTTTAATCTCTGAGATTACCTAGAGTATTTCACCCGAAGACTCTTGTTGTTTATCAAACTTCCTAACTCTTAAACAGAACTTCTCATTTTTGAGTCTAAATTTTCCCAATTTAAATTCAGATTTTAAAATTATTTATTCATATTTTACAATAATTACATGGTTTTTAAAGGTACTTGGAATAAGGTATGCCTGTCTGTGTTTAAAACGTCACTTAAGATACTTGTATTAAATAAGTTAATTAATTAATTAAAACATTTATTTGAGCTAAGAGATGGAAGCAACTTGAGTGCCCCTCAACTGACTAGTGGTTAGCGAAAATGTGGTACATTTATACAGTGGAGTTCTACTCAGCAGTAAAGAAAGGTGAAATAATGAAATTTGCAGGTAAATGGATGGATCTAGAAACTGTTACACTAAGTGAAGCAACACAGACTCAGAAAAACAAGAGACACATGTTCTCCCTTATTTGTGGGTCCTAGCTCCAGATCCTTATAAGTGAGTGCATATCCCGATGAAACTTCAGGAACCAGGAATATGGAAGGGAAACAGGGAGGTAAAGGGAAAGAAGGAACCAAAGAAAGAATAGTAAGATAAAGGTGTTACTAAGGTAGAAATATGTAAAAAGGGGGTAGGTAAAGGGGAGGGGGAGGAGGAGGGCTATACAAAGAACTATGGAAGTAAAGGGGGAATAATTCTCCAGATACAGAGCAAAAAAAAAAAAAGAGTGCTTGTTGGTCTTGCAGAAGATCCTGGTTCAGTTCTCAGCACCTACAGGGTAGCTCATAACCATTCTCAATTCCAGTTCCAGCTGCTGCAACATCTGGTCTATGCAGGTAGTGTACTCTTGTGACACACACACACACATGCATACCGGAGAACATTCTAACACATAAAAAAATATAAAAAAGAAGAAATTCCATGAACTTTCCCTACTGCTTAGACTGTGATACAAGACCTTTCTCCTCTGATTGTGGGTTCTACATTATGAGCAAGAAGTAATTGCTGTCCTGATATTTTCATTGTAATTATCTGCTTAATTTTTCCACTTTTAATTGTAGTTGAAAGCATAATATGAACCTTACCTTCTTAAAAATTTAACTGTGTATTAAGTGTTTATAATTATAGGCATGATGTTGCATGGCAGATCTATGGAATGTTTTCCTCTTATGTGACTGTATTTTAAAAAGATCACTTTAGGCTGGATGTGGTGACACACACCTGTAGTTCCACCACTTGGGAGGCAGAGGCAGGCAAATCTTTGTGAGTTCAAGGCCAGCATGGTCTACATAGCGTGTTCCAGGCCAGCTTGGGCTACAGGGAGACCGTGTTTCGAAAAGACTAAAAATTAAAAAAAAAAAAATCATTTATTTGGAGATGATTTTTCAATTTGTGATAAAATTTTAAGTTCTACTTTAAAACGCTGTTTAGAGAGTTAGATCTATGATCCACTGATGAAAAGCATGTGATGCTTTGCCAGAGGACCCAATTAGGTTCTCAGCAGCCTGATTGGGTGGCTCACAGCTGCCTGCAGCTCTAGCACCAGAGGCTATGGCACCCTCTTCTGGTCTCCACCAACTCTGGACTCACATTAACAAACCCATGTGGACACAAACTCACAGACAGAAATGCACATAATTAAAAGCTAAATTAATAGACTGTTGTAGATATTATAAAATAGAAAATTCTATTTTTAAAAAGGTTGTTTTATGTCTTAAATAACTGTATTGGATGATGCTATATGCATAAGTAATTTTCTCCAAAATATGTGAATTTGATTATATTGAAAAAATAAATTTACCAAATGTGTGTGTGTGTGTTTGTGAGTGTGTGCACTTGCACCACAGTGACTATGTGCCAGTCAGAGAACAACTTTCTGGGATTGCTTCTCTCATTCACAGTACACTCACAGTGCAATGTCAGGCTTTTGCTGCAAACACTTCCCCTGGCTGAGCCACCTTGCTGGCCCAACAGTGCTCATTTCTTGGTAGATATATTAAGCATACAGCTCTCTATAACATATCTGAACACCACCTTTGAAACCACCAATAATATTACAACCCATAATGATACTATTCCTGAACTGATTAATATATAAGAACATTCATTTATACCAACTGTCTCTTAGACATGAACCCCTCCCCAGGTTTTATGTATACCCTTGACCATATACTGTTTAAAGACAAAAACAAAAACAATTTTTTTGTCATTGAAAAATGCAGCATACTTAGATTTTTCAGTACAGATTTTGTACCCATAAGGCAAGTTACTATTTTAAGTGACTGTTAATTAAGAAGCAGAATTCGGACATTCTTTTTATGTTTTATCTACACAGTGGACAATGCAGTTTAACCTTGGGGTAATGTTTCCTACTACCAGAAAAGTTTTAGTTTGTTTTTAACGTGTATACAAAGTGTTTTATAGGGCACACTTATATTAAAAATATTTACTACTTCTCCAAATTCTAATTTAACTAAGTCTGTTTTTGGTTTGGAAATTCTATTTTAGGCAAGTTACTTAATTTGCATTTCCAGGCATTCTTACACCATCAATAGTGTGGAGATTTTTATTAACTCATCAAAAGCTCAAACACTTATTTTTTGTGATCTGGAAAAAAATCATAACATAGCACTTATCTGTTAATCTTAGCCCCCAAACTCTAGCACTCATGTGTCCTTAGCACATGAGGTGATCGTCAACATTCCAGGATATCTGCATTCTAAGTCATGTACTATGCGCTTAGGAATCTAGACTTTTGTAATGAAGATGAATGCTATAATGTGTGTGTGTGTGTGTGTGTGTGTGTGTGTGTGTACCACTGAGTCAGCTTTTTAGTTATTTTAAATCAATAATAGTGTTCCTCTCACTCCTCATAAAAGAACCTTCTTTTTGCAACAGATGGAAATTATTACAGAGTTCCAGAAGTGCTCAAACACAGAGAACAAGTGTCTGTGAGATGCTTAACCCTAGGTAACACATCTTCAAGGCAACCTCTACACATAGAATGAATGCATCTCTCCACTCTCACCAGAGCAGATGGTGATTAACACAGAAACCCACAAGTTTTCAATGTGCAGTGATTAAGAGGCTGTAGAGTGCTTAACCTCTGACTAGGACACCTATTTCAAACCTCTGCCTCCCAAGATTCAGAGATCATTGTGGAAGAGGAAGAGGCTTTTTAAGAGGGGTGCATGATCTCAAGGAAACATTCTTCCAGACAGCTGATCAGTTACTCATATGAACTCACAGCAATGGTAACAACAAGCACAAGTACTATGCAAGGTCAAACCAGACAAAATCCCAACATAGACATGGGGAAGTGGTGAGAGATTCCAACACAGCCTGAGGAACTTTTGGCAATTGATGGCTGCTGGGAGGGGGAGAGACAGTGTCTTACAGGGATGGGAGTCTTTGTGATCACAGTGGATGGACCTATACTGAAGGACATTTGGGGACACAAGTCAGACTCTATGGGCTATATTATAAGACAGTGAATTAAATTTGGGGGGGAGGGGTGGAGAGAAGTGCAGATGGGAGGGGATTTATAAACCATCAAACTATTGTGTTTGAAAATCACAAAAATTGAATAAAAATTGGCAGCATTTATTATTACTTGTGAAAATATGTACTTTAGCTGTATTAGCTAATTTGAGCCTCATATCTGTCTTTTTAGGTTAAACATGACAATTTTACCCCTGAAGAACAGAAGAATTAAATCACTTGTACATGGTCATTCTTAAAAAGTAGAGACAAAATATACTTTCAAATTGAAAGTAAAGATTTTCTTTTCCCTTTGACCATCATTGTATTCTACCTCTGAGTCATGAGACAAAAAATCTCAGAAACCCAAAGTCTAGTCTGTATTTTTTTAGGATACTTTATAGTGATCTGCTTATTGGGCTAGATAAAGGTATAAGAAAAATATCACCATGGAGCGAGGTCAACAGGTTACCAAAACTCAATGTCTTTCTTTTACCGTATGTGCCTTTCGTGTTCTTTTACCTGTGAAAGCAAGTTAGAGACTACCAAAATTCCAAACCACCATTGCCTTGCCTCATGCTAGCATTTAAAATAAAGTCTGTAAATCTGTGGTTAAGAGCAAAATGTGCTACATAAGCTCATCTTACTGGACTTGGCTTTATAGTTGGATACAAGAGTCAGCACTTTGCCTGTCTCCTTTCAGTTCCTCTAGACTTAGAGGAAGATTACTTCTGTCCCAGGCAGTAACTGGGAGAGTGCTGTTTTTCTGGAAATATCACTATAAAACCAAATTATAGATTTCTTTATGAAAAACATAACTATTTCTAGTGATAAAGTGGTCAAAGATAGTATGGAACTAGAAAAGAAAGTCTTTAAGACAAGAATATATGTTATCAGATAAGCTCATTTGAGTGGCTGGGTTAGCAATTTCTTTGTCAATTGGAATGAAACTGTTCAAATATATTGACTGAAAAGTATATGCATACAGAATTGTCTACTTGGCAGCACCCAGAGCCAGAACCTGCCTTCTTTATTTATATTAAGATAGCCTTAAAAGAAACTTAAAACCTGTGTTTAAAAGTTTTTATAAAATATTGGTCTATTTTTCATCTAGTGATATCTAGCATTTACATGCAGTAGAGATAAACCTCAAGTTACAGAATTAAAGAAACTACTCTATTTCAAAAACTCTTTTCTTCAGAAAGTGATTTGTTTCTACAGCATATCCTAAAATTGCCTCTGCCTGTCTGAACTGTTGAGGATTCAGGGTGATTACTCACAACGCAAAAGTAAGAGACAATTATGGAGATGACTATAACACTTTTCCTTTCAGAGTTTCCCATAGGCCTGGAGAAACTATCAGAGGAAAGGAGGAACCTGAGAAATGATTAAAAAGTCCATGGTGACTAATTTACCACCAAGAAGCTTGGGCTCGTTTGAAACTTTACTGAGTGGTTCCCATTTTACCCATGTAACATAATCCAATGTGGTCACTGAGAATATGTATCAAGGAACCAGTTATGTGGCTTAAAGTGGAAATTCGAAGTTATAATTAGTCTAAATAAGCAACCAGCTTCAAATACACTGATTTCTTTATTCAACACACACACATACACACACACACACACACACACACACACACACACACACACTATGAGACTGTGCATAAAATACTTATATCTGTTAAGTCTACCTTCATAGTAACTTTTCCAAAAGGTACTGCCATCTCTATTTTACATTTGGAAAATTTTAAGTTTATTAACTTGCAGTTACTTGATAAAATGGTATAAATGAAGTTTAAATTCAGACTTATTTCCAGAACTTTCTAGAAAGTAATCTAGTAAAAAAATATGGGTAGAGTAACAATATAAAATTGAATTCATATCCATGTAGAAATTGGGAAAATTAGGTATATTCTAAATAAATATAAATAAAATTACATATATTCTAAAGCTTAATAATTGAGAAAAATCTCCACTGTTGAGACCAGTGTAGCTCATATAATAAATTTGGAAGATAATTTTTTAGTGTTGATGCAATGTGAGTAAATGAGTAAGCAGCGAGGTGCTAAGCACTTAATTCGTTTCCTTGAAGAGGTAATGATAAGAAAAACCCTGAGTTATGAGTTATGTGTCCTAACTTGAGGGCTGGCAAGTTGGGAGGCTGGAGCTGCTTCACTAAGAACCTTTACTACAGCTTGTTTTAACTCAGGAGCCTCACGTAGGAAACTAGAGGAAGCTGTACATTTATATTTTCACCTCAGATTTATGTCTCCCAGAGTGGCCCATTTGACTTAGAACAACCCCTGACATGAAGCTATGCATAAGTAGCTAGAGAAAGAAAAAAATAGAGGAGAGAGAGGACAGAGAGAGAAAGGGAGAGAGAGAGAGAGAGAGAGA
>NW_008337640.1:2840853-2842035 GCF_000622305.1 Nannospalax galili | reverse complement strand
AAAAGCAAAATAAATTCCCAACCTCAAAAGAGTAAATCAAAGCATACACACACACACACACACACACACACACACACACACACACACAATTCTCTTCTGAATTTTCTTTCAGAGTGGCTAGATGGAATGAATATGTAAGGCACGTTCATCAGTGACAAGGCATAAATGACCCTTCAATAAAAGTACAGAGCACATAGGAGGGGAGCTATGCACATGAAGATCTCTTCATGGCTTGGACCTTTTTCCTCCTTCTACAAAAGCAGGAAAGATAGATGAAATAGATAATGGTAATGACTAAATAAGAATCAAATTTTCTTGTTCAAGCTATAAAAGAATAAATCAAATGTCACACAAGTATACAGAAGAAGCTTGCTAAAGCAGAATTTAACCATATTATTTTTATTCTAATTAGTTGTAAAAATAAACATCTAAATATTTTCTTTCAAAATATATAAAATCTAGTTTCAGATTTTTCCTCAAGATGTTATTTGCAACACTATTTGTGCAGACTTTTAAGAAAAAGGATGAGACAAAAATAATATACACATAATCTCAAAATGCCTGTGGTCATAGTTTAGTCAACTAGTTTAATGAACAAATATTTGCTTTTCTTTAACTAAGCCTTATCTACATAGCACATGATAATTAAAAGTACCAGACTGGTGGAACTAACCTTATTGGATGTTTAACAGCCACAGTTTGAGGTCTATACTGATATGGTCAGAGGGACTTAAACGACAGTTTTTGCCCCTTACCCTTAAAGGTCAACTAAATTCCAGGGAACTGTGGAACATATCTCTAAATGTCCTGCAACTGTGGTGAGTCACCTGTCCTCTTGTTCAGGGAGGACATGGAGACCCCATGAGATTGACTTGAACCAGTGTCCAGTCTACAAAGCGGAGGCTTCCAAGTGAAGCCAGACATGGTCAAGCAGGACGTTTGATTTATCTTCACATAGATGGAGCTGGTAAAAGAAAGGAGCCAGGACCTCCTCGCAAGCCCATGTGACCCCTGAAAAACAGATCCTCAAATGATTTTAAGTGTTAAAATAAATTGATTTATTTGGGCCGACTCTATGGTCTTAAACACCCAACAGGAAAGTATAACCAAAGAATAAAGTCATCACTATATTTCTTTAAGAGTTCAAGGCTTAAGAGTTCAGATGTTAGGCTTAAGTCTATA
>NW_008337640.1:2810048-2840841 GCF_000622305.1 Nannospalax galili | reverse complement strand
ACTATTCCTCATTGATGATTTTGTTACTATCCAGAAAGTGCTGCTCAGATGTAAGACTTCAAATCTTGGTCTCCAATACTGTGGTGCCCACCTATAGCTAAAGGAGACAATCAGCTATTGTTCTAAAATGATGGATAAATTTGTTTCCTCCCCTATCTAGAAGCCTTTGAGAGGGAACTGACACTGATTCTAAACACTCCAGCAGCTATCAAAACACCTGAAAGCAAATCCTGAATCCATCACTCTAGAGTTCAGCCTTGGAAGACAAAAGAAAAATGAGGAAGAACCCAATAGAGGGATGCTTTTGGGAGCCCTTGTCAAGACATTCCAATGGACTCTCATATGAACATTTGAAAATTGCCCTGTTCTGACTTTTTTCTAGTTCCATGTCTTTAACTTGTAATGCTAATTACTCTTGCCTTTATTTCTACTTCACATCTCCTATTCATGATTCAAAGATTTTCTTTCCCTCTTTGAGATAAGAGTTATGCAATATGGGAGTCTTTTAGATAGACCCACTGAAGGTGTACTCCAATTGCCTCACACTGTGTCCCTGTTCAACACAGAAGCCAGAGCAGAGCGTTCTGCATCCCGATTCTCTGTTGGCAATTTGGGTAACCCCTTCAGAGGATGGTGTGATAAGATTAGGAGGTAGGAATTGGCTAGGCAGTTAGGGTAAAAAGACCCCAAAGAAAAGTAGCCAGTTTCTTGGCTAAAACTCACAGTGTCCTTGGGCCTCTTAGCAATCTACTCCATTCCAAAAGCCAAACATGTTGCAAACATTTGGGAGCTTTTATCTAATCCTTAAAACATTTTAGGGTTACCTCTTAAGAAGGGAGAATGTTAGAGTAGCCAAAAGCCCCATAAAAATTAAAGAAGAAAGATTACATGAAGTTATCAGAAAAAAAGTGATGGGGAGATATGGGAGGAGTTGGAGGGGAGGGGGTGGGCATGGGTTTGAGCAAAACACCTTATATGCATGTATGAAATTCTCAATAAATCATTTATTAGAAAAAAAGAAAAAGAGACATCATGTCATGGCTCATTAAAAACACCTGGAATGCTGCATAGACTTCTTAGTATGTATAGATTTCCAAGACACATTCTAGTTATTTCATGAATTACTTAAATACACTGAAGTAAAAAAAAATCCAAAACCACTGTTTAATGCTTCTAAACTCGAGTCTTAACTGAACTCAAGTATGTAAGGTTCATTAAAACCTATGCGGAACTGTTTACTGAATCAACACATATTCTTTTAGTAAAAGCTCCAAACCCCTAAAAACAATGTAACTGTCCTAAAAATCATTTATGTCCTTTGCGGGTGTGTGTGTGGGAGGGATACTGACTATTGATTCATCTTTATTTCTGGAAGAAATAAGATTCAGGAAATCTCATTCAGTATTAGCCAAACTTAGGGTAATTTCAGAAACTCTACCCAAATCTTTTAACAGCAACAATAAAAAATGACCAGGTATGTTGGTACATACCTGTATGTATCCTTGCGTTGGGAAGGCTGAGGCAGGAGGACTGTAGGAAGTTTCAGCCCATCCCTGCATGGGAAGTTTCAGACCCATTATCTCAAAAACCCAACAATATCAATAAGAACAACAACAATACACACACAGACACAGACACAGACACAGACACACACACACACACACACACACACAGTAAGGAAGGAGGAATAGCATCATAGGGAGTTTGATTACAGAGCCAGGAATGCAGGTAAGCATGCAAGAAGTGCTATGGAATGTGGAACTTTCCAGTAAGCCCAAATATCTAAATGGAGAAACTGCAAAGAGTCGATAGAGAGAGAGAGGAAGAAAAGATGACCTCCAAGATGAAGAAAGTGGAAAAATTTCCAGTCCTCAGACTTAGTTTCAACAGTGACCAGGGTGAGCACCATGTGTACAATAGGGCTAAATTTCACAGTTCTGAAATATGTGGGTTTGTCCTTAGAAGATATTTTATGGCGTTAAAAGTGATATTTGTCTCCCTCCTGTCTCTCTTCCCCCTGTCTACTGCCCTACCTCCCTCCTCAGCCTCTGTGGTTTCAGGATTCTGAATAGGAAAGCAACCCGCTGAAATTTACCTATATATCACAACTAATAGAATCTACCCAGGTGAGATTTTACTCCTATTTAAATTTACTGTGCAAAAAATGAGGCATAGAGCTTAAACTTCCCCTTTCTCATCCTGTTTAAGGAAAGACTCTAGAGGAACTAATTATGTTCTAAAGGGAAATACTTTAGTCAGGGACTAGGATGGTCTTCCAGGAAAGATCAGTGTTAGATTATTTTTTTCAACAAAACAAACGTCAACTGCTTTGATAGATAAAGGATGCAAGTCCTGATTGAAATTATGTCTCCTAGAGGAAATGGTAGGCATTTTATCCTACAAACCAGGTGCACAAAATAATTAATAGAACCATCTCTCTCTCTCTCTCTTTTTTTTTTTTTTTTTGTTTAACCTAACTGAATTTTACCTTAAGGTATTTTACATTTAGTTGTAGAAAACTTAGTATTTTCAACTGTAGGTTAACATATCCACCTTAGGATATCATCAGTCCTTTCATACTCAAAATCTCTCAATTCCAGATTTCCTTTGTTCTGTGTCTTCCCTATGAGAGCACTACAGGCATTTATATGCCATCATGACATGGGGCAGATGCCTCCTTTGTTCCATCCTCCATCACGGTGTCATTCACTGAGCTTTAACTGATTCTATCTGGTATTGAGTTTGGATTTCATTTCAGTTGCTATTGAGTGTCCTGTGTCCCTAATGATTATGCCTTAAGTAACTGCATCTGCTCTTGCACAGCCTGCCCTGGAAATCCCCCCTGGTTTGCTTACAACACTCTGTGGTTAAAGAGTCAGGGTAGAGATTTGTCAGTCCCTCACTGCCCTAAGCCAAGCTCTGTGATCTCTCTTCTCTCTTAACACATCATAGTAAAAGAAGATAGTTTCTTGAGACTGTAAGGTAAAGAACAGTGGTTCTTGAAAACCACTAACACTTAATGGCATTTCTGTCATTTAGCCTGCCCTCAAACTCTCAAGAATGAAAGAGAAAAATGCCAACCAACTGAATAAACAAAATAAGAGGGAATACAGCATCCCCTTTTAAAACATACTCCTCGATGCAATCCTTTTCTAGTCCTCACTAACTTCCTATTTTTATAAGGATCAGTCACGCCCAGAGACAAGGTACACTAAATGTCTCAATTTCATAGTTTTGTGTTTACAGTATTTTAGTTCACTTTTCTAATGTGTGAAAAAATACTTGATAAAAATAATCCAAAGCAAGAAAGAATCATTTTGCTCACATTTCAGAGATTTTAGTACATGGTCAGCTGGACATATTGCTGTGGGCCTCTAGTGATGCCAAAAATATTTGGCAGAAGGAAATGGCAGCAAAAAATGGTCACCTCATGGTAGCCAGAAACAATGACAGTGAAAAGAGTTGGGCACAGAGTGGGGCAGAGAATATTCTTCACAGACTTGAGCTCCAGTGACCTAAGCCTCACGTCCTAGTTCCATCACCTCCCAGTCATGCCATGAAATTATGAATCCATCAGTGGGTTAATCCACTGATTAGGTCAGATCCCTCATGATGGAATAACCTGCCCTGGACAAAGCCTGGCTTATCTGAGCCTTTAGGGGGACAATTCCTACCTAAACTGTTGCATATATAGAAAGGACAAAGGCTGGATTTATTTTTTGTGTGTACCTTTCTCTTTTTGATGCTCAGTAGTGAGTCCAGGGTTGTATGCATGGTAGGCGAATGTTCTCCTGCTGAGACGTGTCTCAGTCCTTTTTCATTTTCTCTCTTCTTTCCTTTCCTTTTCTTTCTTTACTTGAGCTTTCTTTCCTTCTCCCCCCACTTTCTTTTCTTCTTTCCTTCTGAAAAATATGTGAGACCTGTTTTGCCTTGTGAGCTTTACACTCTGTAGAGGCGCCCTTCTACTTTACACAATGAGGCTTCTCTGCAGGGATGATGATCTGCTTTGCCTGTTTTGAAGATCCCTCACGTTGATCTGTGAACATGGATGACAGCTGCACCCAAATACATATTTTGAAGAGAGCTCTGTGGCTTCTGAGATGATGGTGTTGGTGTAGTAGGGTCAGTTGGAGAAGACAGAACAGCAGCAGTGGTGAGATAGTTCCTAAAGCAATGTATGGAAGTGTCAAGGCTGTGTTGCCATAGTACTTCACAAGTACATCACTACATCAGACAGCAAACTAGAAAACAAAATTTAGCAGCACCTTATTCCACAGACTCTGTATTGTACCTCCACTTCCACCGTGGCCCCACTTAAAAGAAACATTAAGGTGCTTGTGATCCGCAGTGTTGGTGTAACACTGCAAAAAAAGGACTTTGGGCCCTTTTGGTAATGGTTAAATAATTTCATGCAATTTTTCCTAAAGAAAATGCAACCATTAGAATTTCTTCCACTGTGTCCTGGAGAAAAGCCTGGAACAGTGTTTGAATTCTTCAGCAAAAAGATACTTTCTAGATTGCCAAGTAGGTGTTGAGTGCCAACCGTCTGCTGCATGCTGTGAAGAGCATAAACCACAGTTTCACAAGTGAAAACTCAGATTAGGGTTGGAATATGTTTTGTCACAAGATTCCAGGTGGCCCTGCAAGAGCAGCTACTGCCTATTCATGAGCCATTTTATCACAGCATAAAATCACATATACGCCGACAAAGGCATCTTTGCTGCTGTTGTGGGAGTCATAATATCATAACTTCTGTCTGGGGTGTGTGTGTGTGTGTGTGTGTGTGTGTGTGTGTGTGTGTGTGTGTGTATGTGAATATATTTTCTAAGGAATAATTTGCACCTTTGAAGGCAGAATCATTTGCACAGAACATTTGGCTAGATGCCCATCACTATAAAATGGCTGCCAGTCTTGAAGCATTCTTGATTCCTGCATGACAGTGTTGCTTTCTCAGTGAAATCCATTCTGCCTAAACTTTAAATTTCATGCTCTGTTCGTCTTATATTCTGCTTTTTCTTATATTTTCTATAGCATTTTTATAATTTTAATAAACCATATACATCACTTATTATATTATCTATTATCTTTCTTTCCATTAAGGGTAAGAACAAGGATCTTTTTCCACTTAACAATGTATTTCAAATATCTGGCAAATAGTTGGTGCCCAATACTTGTTGCATAGTGATTTTTCTGGTGAATCTCCATCCAGTTAAAGTTGCAGGATTAACTCTGGAGAAGGACCACAACATACTTTCTGTGAACATAATACTTTGATGATATCCCATCATCTGGGAGGTAAGGTCCAACTCCTCAGTTGCATTACTCAAACTGTCTTCTAGCTTCTACTTTTCCCCCAGAGTAAAATAATGTCTACTCATAGCAAAGCAATAGCGTGTCCTTCCATGTGGCATTCTCCTTGCCAAGAAAGAATTTCCTGCATATTACTTGGTTTTGTGGCATAATATGTCAGAAGGAACTACCTGAAAATGAAGCACACTGTTTAAAGCAACACACATTTTTCTTCCATATACACATTATATTGGGCATCTCTGCTCAGCCTGAGCTCAGCTAGGGTCTGCAGGGCTCCTCTGGGCTACAGGCTGGGATTACAGCAGCTGCATGTGATTTTTTTGTTTCCCCTGGTCTAGCAGCTATTCAGAATGTGCCCTTTCTGGCAAATTACAAAATCTCAGTAGCCAAACTAAACTACGCTAGTACATTTGAGAACTCTGCTTACATCATAACTGCTCAGTTCCACTGACTAAAGCAGAACACATGGTCATGCCCAACATCAGTGAAGAGGAAAAATATATTTATGTTGCACAGAAAGGAGAAGTAGAGAGGTTACTGTTTTCAGTTAAGCCTTAACTAACACATCTACTGTGCAACCTCTATACCTAAGATGCATGGAAGGAACTTTGTATAAGATGGGGTAAAAAGAATGTTAAGAGCCAGAGGGACAAGACACCTATTGCTAGTTAATGCATTCTAGTTATGATAGGGAAGCTACAACGAGTTCATCACAGCCACATAACATAAAAAGATCTGCATAATGATAAAATCAATTGGCATGCCAAAGTAAATGGGGGGAATGTCATAGGGTCTGACCTCAAGATGAAGAGCTACAGGCAATCATTGTATACTGATGAATGGCGAATCAGTATTCTCCAGAGACTAGCTCCCCGAGAGGTTATCTAACCCTGAATGGACAGCCCCAAACACAGTGCACATGAACACCACTAAATAGACTCAGTGCCATATTATTCGTGTGTGTGTGTAACAATAATTTTAAAAGAGGACAAAAAATTGAGAGGGAGTTGGAGGCATGGAAAGAGTTTGTGGGAGACTGAGAGGTATGGAAATAATGCAAAGACAATACTCATGTATAAAGTTCTGAAAAATAACAGTAACTTGACACAATTGACCTTAACACAAATGACAGAGTATATGTATTCCATTGAGAGTCAATGGGAGGGTGCCAGTGGGGACGGGGTTATAAAGATGATTATGATTGATTGAGATGTTCTGTATGAAATACCCCAAAATTCAATAAAAACAACCTTAAAAAATATCAAAAAATAAAATTTTTAAAATGTTAAAAAATATATATCAAAAAGAGGAGGATGATCTCCTCACATAATTACCTCTACCATGCTCTACACTTTAGTGGTTTCAAAATCTGCAAAGGCAGTTCCACCTCTCCAGCACATGATTCCCTTGGGAACACATTCAAGTTGTATAAAATCATAACAGAATCCATAGTTTTATTTCAATACCACCTTCATCAATGAACTGACCCGCTGCTCCCCTCATCCCTTCACTGCTTTCACACATCGCTGGAAGCTGGTTGAGGTCAAGTTCTCATCACCATTCTATTTCCTTGAAGCCTCAGACACTGTTTCTTTAATTAGAAGAGTCCACTCTCATTCCCAGCTCTTCAGGACAAATAAGCTATTGACTTCTAAGATTTATATTTACAGTACTATATTAGCTTTAAAATTACCTTGTGCAGTGATTGTTGCATAAATAATATATGTGAAGAAATTGAATTGACATTAGGATACCAATCTACAACAATTTCACACTGCTCATCTTGTCTATGGCATGCTTAGCATGTGTAAAATGAATACTAATTACAGAATATTATACAAAGCATATTTTGAGCAATCAGATTTCCTGATTTTTATGGTGAAATTTATTTTTTTTTCTCCATGGAGCACACATAATAAGAGAAGATATCAGTTTATCTGTTGTAAAATGAGAAATTAAGCAGGTGAAATAAGAAATTAATCATTTTTGTATTCAAATCAGTTCATATTCATGTAAGTTTTGAATTTTATGCGATTTGTATCATTACCTCATTGCAAGACATATTTTTAGCATAACTCTATTCTGATTTACCTATCCTCTATCTGGATAGAACCACAAACACTAAAATTTATATCTGACATATTCAAGTAGATTAATTTAACAGAAAAAAAAATTTTGATTTAGGAAATAGAGTCAAATTTTGATGCTTTGAGGAGTGCATATATTTTGAATGAAAAAGCCAGATGGTAAGGAAATATCTAACCAAGGAAATAAAATTCTAACTGGCTTCAGGTCTAGGAAGACATTGTGTAGATAAGGTGTTGAAAAATGGTTAAGTCACCATCTTACCTAAGAGGATTCCCGCCTAATGAACTTTATCATTATAATTCAATAACCCAACATCCCCAGAATGAGGATACTGGTCCAGGGAACTGGATTCAATGAAGTAAGGAGTCCTTGGATAGTGTGCCCCCCAAAAGCCAGCAAGCATAGGTGGTAGGAGAAAAACCTTCCATCAGAAAGGCCACCTACTCCATAACCTTATCAATATCAAAGTTTACAATATTGAAAACTTACTTGTTTAAGGCTGTAAATAATACAGATGTGAATGATATTTAAAGGAGATTTAGTCACGATTTCTTTACTATATTTCCAAAAATTCCCATAGAAACCCAAACCAAAAATATTTTGTCTTGTGAATATTTTATAGGAATTTAGAAAATAAAAGAAGTAAAGTTATTATAACTACCAGTACTGGAATCAGTGACTCTCTGCATGTCTCTTTTTCCTTCTTTCCTGCTTTACTTTCTGTTTACTTTCTTATCAAATTCATTTTGCAGTCAGGTTTTTCCCATGTTTGGGAACCTCAGAATCAAAATCAGGAAGAAACTATAAAGACTACTTTTCTTCTGTTATCCATCTTAGACAGATAATCAAATCTACTTAATTTGTGCCACATGTTTTCTGCAGTAACCAATGAACTGTATTGGATCACGGTTTACTGTGATTGAGTATTGCAATCCAGGCATAGGTCTTTTGTCTGTTCCGTGTGACCAAAGTGTAAGTTTTAAAACCAGGAAAAACAAGTAAGAGTGCTGGCCAAGCAAGAAAGAATAATATACCCCAAATACACTATATGGATGCTTACCAGATAGTTATACCTAGGTATGAATAAATTAACTAAAGGCTGTCTTGAGAAAGGAGAAAACAGCACAAATCAAGGCAGGGTACTGCACATTGTGTATTACTTAAAGCTGTTGAGAATGAGGCTAGATTATTATTATTTTTTAAATTCTGGAATCTACATATGATATTTACTTGATTCTATGATCTTGGCAATTTCCTTAAATGTGCCGAAATTCAATCTTCTTATTTTTAAAATGGGAGTAACTTTAAGAATGCCTTTCTACTTCCTGCAATATGTCAATAATAGCAGTATTTGCATCACTTAAATAAAGTGAGCATTCAAACCACAAAGAGTACTTGTATCTAAGATTATTTTTTGAATTAAGAGAGACATACATATAATGCTTAGCATGGGAGGAGATGTGTTATATCATCATGATATAGTTATCATCATCATTGAATAGTATTCAGAAAGTTATTGTGCCCAAACGCTTGACTGGATAGGACTTAACATATATGACAGAATGTATGAAATCTGGAGGGTGGGGTGTGTGGGGGACACACATGGGGCAGGGAGATCTGAATTTGATCAAGTTCTATCATATGAAATACACAAAAATTCAGTAGAATATATTAAACAACAACAACAACAAAAAGAAAGCTATTGTACACTGATGGAGTGAAGGGAGAAAGGAAATGAGGTCCTGGCAGCAGGCTGCCACACAGATAATGGAAAGACAAGCTTGAGTGTCAAGGATGGGTGTGCGCTCTCGTTCTTCTGAGGTTAATTTAATTTTGAGATTATTGAAGCTTATTTTCATTCATCTACATTTTCAGTTATCTAGGTATAGTATATCTCAGAAGTACTAAAACCTAGAAATTTTCAAAAGATAAAAGAGATGTATCTGTTTGTATCTAGATATTTTCAGTCAAGTTGTGTTTTCCTTGTTACTTAATCTTCCCGAACAGCTGGATATTTCTCACCATAGAGGCAAAATATAGATATAATTTTACCAAGAAATTCTAAGACGAAGCAGCAATACTTAAAAAACATTTTAAAAGTTTAGTTTGCTTAACAGTTTGTCTCTCGAGTTCACAATAGCTTCAGATTAGCAGAGTCCTGAATTTAGTCTGCTTTGTTGTTGGATATGAAGATGACGTGTGCTCTGAATATGGGAGATAAAGCTTTCCATGAATTTTTGATTAAATTACATTTTTTCAGGTGTTTTTAAAGGCAAGAGTATACTTTCTGATTAGATTTGAGGCTTGTTCCAGGATAGGGAACATTATGCCTGGGTAGATGTGAACAAACACCTACTCATTCTAGACAAGGAACCAATGACAGATCAAAGTAAGGATGTCACCACTATTCAACTTGGAGAACCAATGTGTTTCCTGGGGTAACCCCATATAAGAATATGGATGTGGGGCTAGGGAGACGGTTTAGTGGTTAAGAACACTGACTGCTATTAAAGAAGACCCAGGTTTGATTCCCAACACCCAGGTCACTGCTAACAACTGTCCATAAACTCAGCTCCAGGGAATCTGATGCTCTCTTCTGACCTGTGCAAGCATTACACAGCACTGGTATACCTACCTACATGCAGGCAATATACTCATATGCATAAAATAATAATAGTAAACATTTTTTTGAATTTTTAATAACTACATGATTAGAAGAAGCATTTCATTACAGCTTTAGCATATTCAGTAACATACTCCAGAGCAAGAGTTCATCTCTTTCACAAGTGGCTGTAAGTTTCTAGGTTCACAGTTGAATTAATACAGTTATACAATATTGAACTCAGTACAAGCCCTGTAAGACACAAAACTGAATGAGAGTCTAACCTTTAAAAAAGATCTCCAAACAAAATATTTTTTAAAAGAATACGGCTGAGAGGTTACTTACAAGAGCAGAAACGACTCAAGACAGCTGCATCACTCAAAGCCCACTCTAGCATGAGTGACAGTATATAGAGTCAGGACACCTGCAAGGCACCACACAGCTTACAGAGGGCTCAACAGCCACTTCCAGGCAGCCCTGCTGGTGTGTCTCTTTCAGGTAGCTCAACTGGTCTGAAAGTGTCTCTCAGCAGTCTTTGGGGCTTCTATACACTTAGAGAGTGAGGGACTTCGTAAACTTAGTCAATTCAGGGACTTCCTGAAGCTATGGAGTTGTTTCCTTCCTGAGCATAATGAGCTTCCCTGTAGACGGAATCTTTCATTTCCCATCAAAACTTCCTCTCTTTAGAACTCGCTGCTGTGTACCCAGCTTCCTTCCATGATGGACAGTTTTATCTCTGAGGAAATTGCAATAGAACAGAACTCGCACCTAGTTCTGTAAAACTGGTCAAGACCCCAGGTTGAGAAGATGATAGGGCCCTAAAAGTGAACCTGCTACTGTGGTTTTTCTAAATGGTCATTTTGTCAAATTGCCTTCTAAATACTCATGCTTATACTCACGCATTAGTTTAGCATTCAGGCTTCAACAGAGAAGCTGCTGCTTCTTTTTAAATTTGTTTTCATTGAATTTTTGTATATTTTATACAAAATATCTCAAACAATCTTAATCATCTTTATAACCCTGTCCCCACTGGCATCCTCCCACAGTCACCACACTGGAACCCATATACTTTGTCATCCGTATTAAGGTCCAGTGTGTCAAGTCAGTGTCCCCAGATGTTCCCCTGTGCAAATCCATCCCTTGATGTCTAGTCAGCCAATCTAGAGTCTCTTGTTTTAACCAGCAGGTGTTAATGCAGAAACCTATAACTGGCCAGAGACAGAAATAAGTGATGGTGGAATGCTTTAGCTCCAGCCCCCAAAGAGACAATACATCATTTCCTCCAAATTTCAGGGAGTATTATGGAAGAAGGGGTAAAAGAATGTGAGAGTCAGAAGACAGGGAGGCGTGCTGTATGAAGATGTCTTCCGGACATGACACAGTCCTTGCACTCATGAGCTCATGGCAGCTAAACTTATTTGCACAAGATCTGCGTGTGCTTAGACTTGCATCATTTCATCATGGATGGTGGAGGGGTCCATGAGGCCCCATCCCTCCCTGTGGGACTATTTGTTAATAATGGTTGCTGTGGGATACTTTATCAGTCTCTTCAGTGGCATAGCCATTGATAAGTTGTATAGGCTCCTGTAATTTACATACCACCCACACTGAAACAAGACACTAATTAAGCTCAATGAGTCACAAGCACACGAGAGTATGAAAGTTGAGAAGAAAGGAGGGCATGATAGAGAGGAACGGGGCCAGAGGGCCAAAATTCAGTCTACAAATGAATGAAACTGAAAAAAAATTATTAAAAATGAAATGTCCTCAAGTGTTATAAATGAAAAATGAATAGCTTAAAGAAATTTAATGAATGAAAAATAAGACAAGTCCTAGGACAAATGTACAGTTTATCACAACGAAGACCATCTGAGGCAAGTAAAGCTGCCAAGTTTATGAACGAGCTTATCTCCATCTGGGTTCTAGGATAGTCTTTATCTCATCTTAAGTCAGGTCCTAAACAGCTCAAATTTATAGTGTTCCTGCCATAGTAGTGATCACTGTGTCATTTGGCAGCATAACTGATCCTCAGCCAATGCCTCTTACCACACTCAGTGTTAAGCACACTATTCTAAAACTTCATGGCTAGTATCACCATTTAAGGAAGAATATATGGTATTTGACTTTCTGTACCTGGCTTACTTCATCCAGACCATTATATTCTAGATCCATTGATTTTCCGGCAACTTTCATAATTTCATTCCTCATTACCACTAAATAAAACTTCATTGTGTGTATTACATTTACATTAACCATTCATCTGTAAAATGGACATCTAGGCATGTATTTATTTACTGAAGTTCTTTAAGAGTTTTAAGACTATGTTTATCAGATCTTTTGTCATAGATGAATAATTAAACTCTGAGATCATATACCTGATCTTGGATTATGTAAACTTGACTTTGCTGCTTTGAGGTGTACTTACGCTCCTATTCACTCCTGCCTGCCCCTGCTGATCTTTGTGTCACCAAGGACTGAATCTTACATGTTGCATTTCCCAGCCTTTGGAATAAAAAGTACTTTCCTTTTGTTTGTCTAATACAAAGGTACTAGGAAGAAACTGAAGAATAGAAGAAAAGCACAAGCCAGGGAACTTCATCCTGCCTTAGAAAGGTCTAAGCAGCTTTACTGTGTCTGTTGTTCCCACATCTACAGGCAACTTCTGCTCTTGAACTTCAGTAAAATCTATTTCCCCCTTCATTCTAGCCTAGGATTGGGGCAAATGCTTCATAATGTAGCTAATCTCTAACTTGACTTACCAAACTTTGATTTAGTGCTTCCATTTGGTACGTTATGTTAGTTTTTAATGATTTTAATTTCTAGGATGAATCCAGACTGAACACCATTTTTATCACTTGTCTAATTTAAAATTTGCTTATTTATTATTTTTTGTCTATGAGTGTTATGCCTGTAGCAGTGTTGTGTAATGCCCATGGAGGACAGAAGAGGCTGTCAGATCTCCTGGAACTGGAGCTACAGATGGTTGTTAGCCGCCATGTGGGTGCTGGGATTTAAACCCGGCCAGAACAGCCAGTGCTCTTAACTGGTGAGTCATCTCTCCAGCTCCCACTTGTCTAATTTTAAATAGAGAACATACCATTTCTAAGCATGGTAACTATAAAATATTTGGCATAGTCACTAATTCTTATCATTAAACACAATTCCTTTGCATCTACTTTGTAAGAGAAAAGTTGGAAAGTGTAATGTAAGCACATTGCCTGAAGCCACAGTCATAGTCCTAGTAAGTGATTCTGGGCCCCTGATTTAACTGGAGAGTATCAGAATGAAATTACAGCTAAAAGACATTGAAGGCAAATGTAAATTAGATTAAGTGTGGTTTCCTGTAATCCCCCAGGCACTTTCTTCCATATTTTCAGTAATGAAATTAATCATAGGATAGCTTAATGAAAAAAAGGTGGCATTGTTTTATGGAATTTTGCATAGATCAAGAAGAAGGACAAACATTTTAAATAGCAAATTCCCATTTTTGGCATGGTAAAGGATATGCACGAATTCTGAACTCACTTCTATTCTTTGAGTCTCTTTTTACATCTCATTGAAAGGACAGAACACCGGGATGCATCTCCAGTAGCATGTTCCATTATATCTGCTTATTTGTCTTGATTTAACTTTCTCACCCTTGCAGTCTTTTTGTTTGTTTACCTAACAATTTATATCTTTTGTAAAGAAGCATTATTCTATTGAAATTTTGAAAATATTTTGCAAAACACTGTTGATTGACCGATGCTGAGAAAAAAGCAAGATTCTTCTCTTGGTTACTTTATGATTTAGTTAATTTATTGAACCTTTGATTATATATTTATTGCAAGGAAAATGCAAACATAGACAATTTAGTTATGGTAGCAGTCTTGCAGGAAATAATCAGCCAACATAAACATGTGCAAAGAAACATATTTACATGCACATATGGCACATAACCCCCAAACCCTTCAAAACTAAGCATGCAATTATTACTTATTGCACATGTATTTACCTAATCTCATTGACAAAAAGAATTGTGGAAAAGGTGCCTTTAATTTCATGTTAGATATATAGAGCTAAGTACAAAGAAGTATGGCAGCTATTGATCAATGCAAAGTAAACACTAACAATTTAAATCCATGTTTGTAAGTTTTATGTGAGTTTTTATTATTCCATCATACTGGACCCTAACTTTGGCCTTCGGAGAAATGCTTTGAGCTAAGAAACTATGAACAAAAGAACTCCACTAAATTCTTACTGAATGGTTAAGGGTATTGGAAGACTTTGTAAAGCTCATCTAATAATAGATATATGGTATCTACATATAAAAACTCATTGGCTGAGTGGTTTAAAGCAACGGAATAGCTTTTGTCACAGACTGGAAGTTAGAAGTTTACTATCAATGTATTGTAATCTGTGGTCAGTTATCAAGGCTCTGAGGAACAATCTCTTCCCTACCTGTCTCCTGACTGCTGGTAGTTATCAAAAATCTGACATTTCTTGGCTGGTAAGTGCATCATTCCAACCCACCCTGCATGCATTCATGGTTTTCCTCTGTCTATTCATATGACTATCTTCTTATAACAATACAAATCTTATTGGATTAGAAGCTGACTCTGCTCTTATATAACTTCACTGTAAATTAAGTAATGATACCTGCAATGAGCTTATTTCTAAATAAATTCAAATTTGCCTACAGTTGTCCAGAATTATGTCAGTTATATTGCTGAGCTCTAGCTAGCAGAATGTAAATGATATTGTGTGTGCCAACTACTGGCTGGCTTCTACCACGTAAATATCTAGTGGGATTTTTTCCTTTCTGTTGGTTAGTGAGAAAGCAGAACCACAGATGTAAGGAAACCAAGCTTTCTATGATTCCCCATGTGGAGGAGACCTGCCCTTTAGTTTAGATGGAGAAATGAGCAGGAAACAGATTTGCTTTATATTAAAACACTGGCATTATACTGCAGCTTTCCCAAAACCTTACCAAATATCTGCATTGACTCTGACTTTACTATTTACTAGCTGTTTAAACTTGGACATCTTATTAAACTTTCTAAGTATGCTCCTCATATAGATGCAATTCTTTTCTTTGAATCAGTTGTTTCTGAGGCCCTAATGGATACCAAAACCTAGTTCTGTACAATGTGAGTAAAATTACTCTTTATCATGTAACATATTATCCTGAGAAAAATAAATGCTGAGCATGCAATGAATTAAATAAATATGGAATGTTCATGTAGATATTAGCTACAAAGAAAATAAGTGAGCTGTTCCACAGATTAATTAAGAAGGAAGTTCAGATGAAAGTCAGTGGTCAGCAGGGTCATTTTGATGACAATGTGGGGAGAGGGCGGGGTCTGAGATGAGACATGACCAAACACCATCCATGCAAAGTATACCCTATGGACACACTAAAGCAGATTCAAAGAAGTAACCAAAAACTCTTGTGAATACATAACAAGGTAATATATGAGGATGAGGAAGATGGGAAATAGCAGCTGGAGGCTGGATTTAAGCAGGACCTGCTTATAGGGTTGCCTGCTTGTCACAAGATTCTGTCCTAAGCATTTGAGGTGATAAATGCCTAGGTAATCATATGATCGGAGTTTTGTGTTTAAAAGGTTGGTCTGATAACACTGTGGGTAGACTCTGAAGAAGGCATTTAGTGGGATTTGTAGTAATCAAAGTGTCTTAAGTCTACAATGGTGCAAAGAACACAGTGAAAAGTACTTGTTTCATGGATCAAACTAACATGTAAAATTTTCCACAGAAGAAGAATGACAAAAGTAAATGTAATAACAACAATAAAATCTCGCCACACTTAACTTTTAGCATTGTCTTTTTAGTACTTTATTCTCTTTCAGTTTAATACAGTTTGAACATCTGAATTGTATTCCATTAATATTCTTTCATAGTAATCAACAAAGATTGCAACTTGTAATTCTGTTATTTTTTACTTGATGATACCCAGTAAAAGGTTTAAAATGAATAAAGGTGACACAGTAAAACAAACACAGACATGAAACAAAGTGAGAAATCAAAAGAACAATGTTTTTTTAAATTTTGCTTTGACTATGTATGTATATGCATGTATGTGTGTGTTTATTTGCATATGTGTGTGAATGTGTGTGTGTGTGTGTCCTGTGTATATACACAGAGGTCAGAGGTCAATCTGAGGTCTTGTTCTTTGATTTGAACTTCACATCAGAATTTATTCAGTTTAATAATGGTAACTTGTATGACTGGAAATGTGACTGGTCAGTCCGCTGCCCCTGTACCTGCTGCTGTGCCATGCCATGCTTTCCCTGCTGTTTATGGACTTTGTCCCTCTTGAGCTGTAAGCTAGACTAACCCTTTTCTTCCTTCAAGCTCCTTTTGCTCATGCTTAGCTTTGCAACAGAAAAGCAACTAATAATTTACCAACAAGCTTTACTGTCAGGGTTAATAAATACAGCATATATGTAAACATAGATTAATTGAATACTACATCAAAGAATCAAAATTATTGCATATGATTGAATCTGTAAACTGTACCTTAGCTGACACCACACATCCTCTTAAATCAGTGGCTCTCAACCTAGGTTATGTATTAGAATCATGTACAAAGCTTGGATTTTTGAAATAGGACCTGGGGCTCACTGATTAGGCTAGGCTTGCTGGCCAGTGAGCCCCAGGGATCCTCCTGTCTCTGCCTCCACAGTGCTGGATTTCAGGCATGTACTACCACATTTAATTTTTTTACATGGGTGCTGGGGAATCAAACTCTGGTCCTTATGATTGTGTGACTGCATTTTACTGACTGAGTGATCTCTCTAGCCTCAAGAGAAACATTTAATAATGAAAAACAGACTTATGAAGCCCAGGAGTGGCTACAATGAAAGGGGAGACTAAGAAACTGAACAAGTGACTCACATCAAAGAGAGAAGTGTGTCTAAAAGAGAAGTAATTGAATTCACGTATAATATCCTCCATCTTTTCTCCAGAAACCTGGCAATAACATCCCAAGAAAATACAATCAAACAAGTAACTGACTGAAAGTTATTCTCTACTTAAACTTTGCTGTTGAGGGTGAAATGGAGCAACTGTTATATTCTAGTCACAATGATTAATACAGGTAACCTTGTTCAGAGTTTGGTAAATGCACCCAGATTAAGAAAATGTGTAACATATTTTTATTGTGTTACTTCGAAATATGAAAGGAAGTGAAGCTAAGGAAGATATAAGAGAATTTATCCTATAACCAGGCATGATGATATTCTGCGGTTCTAATACCTGGGTTGGAGATTGCAAGTGCAAGGCCGGCCTGGGCTGCATAAATGAGATCTTGGCTCAAAAAACAAAACAAAGTGAAATGAAAAGTAGAAGAAAATTTTATGTACACGTATACATCTCTGTATGCATACACATTTAGGTATAACATGTACTCTTTGTATGCAAGACCTCACAGACCAGCAAACAGAAAGCTCAAGGCCAGGATTGAACTCCCTCCTTTCAAGATGTTGACCAGAGGTCCCAAAGATCCTTAAACAATACTAGCCGTTGGTCTGCTGTTGGTTACCCACCAGAACTTTATGGTAAGACCCTGTTACTGAAGACACTACAAATAGGAGTTATAGAACAAACAAGGAAAAATAAAACTGGCACTCACTTCAAAGTTTTCATAGTTCTGGAAGCTGCTATATATGCTACCAGAAGAACAAAAGTGATCATCAGTCTTGCCCAGCTGTGAATCCTGCAAGCTGCAACAACTATCTTGGAAAGATATAATCTCTGGTTCAATAGTGGCACATATATTATGGGAGTAAGTAATTACTTTCTGATTAGATTTAAGATCCACTTCACAATATGGAGTCCATACCTGATATCAGGTTTAGGAACATGTGGCAAAACAGGTCACAGGCTGTAAGGGAGAGTCTACTACTATTATTCTGCTAAATACACATAGTATTAAACTACCTCCTAATGACTTATTGTCATCCCTGTAGACTAATGCACCTCTCAACTTTCACAAGAAAAACATCATGCAGCCAATGGTGATTAGCACAGAGACTCACAATTGTCAAAGTACAGAGAATACGAGAATGCAAAGTGCATTCTCCGTAGCACGCCTCTATGAATCTTCAGTCTCCCGAGACTCAGTGATCATTGTGAAAGACGGTGCAGAGAGATTCTAAGAGTCAGAGTGATGAATGGTCACAAGGAAACAGTGTTTTATAGACAGCCGGGAAGTTACCTATATGAATTCATAGCAATGTTGAAAGCATTCACAAGACTTAGGTATAAGTTAGAAAAGAATCCCAGCATAGAGATGAGGAAGTGGGTAAGAAACCCAACCCTTCTGTAGGAACTATTGACAACTGATAGCCACTGGGAGAAGAGGCAACTTTCTGTAAAGCTGTGATACTGGCTGGATTAACCAGGCTCTACTGTATGTATCCACACCAAATGACATTCGAGGACACAAGTTAGAATTAATAGGTGACACAAATTAGATTCAAAAGGCCTTTAAATTATAAAATATATATACATATATATAGAGACAAAGAGACAGAGATAGAGAGACAGACACAGAAAGACAGAAAGAGAACATGAAATTGGGCAGGAGGGTACTAAGGGGAGATGCTGATAGAGGAAGGGAATTTGAATATGATCAACATATAGTCTATGACATCCTCAAAAATTAAAGACATACTAAATAATAATTTATAAATATACCATCAAATTATAGAGCAAAAGAAAATAATTATTAAAATTTAGTGTGCTAATAACAGCACTAATAGTAGAAAAATTACTCAACCAAAAGAATTCTTTAAATAAAAACTAGAACACATTATTATAGGAATAAATGAGAAAAATAATAAATATGCAGACATTCATTTAAGGCACTGAGCCTTGAACTAGAGCACTGAGAACAGAGAAAAGAATGGAATTAAATCACTTTTTTGAAAAGCAAGAATATTTCCAATGCTAAGAGAGATCTGTTCAGGGCAAAAGTGCTTTGAAAAAATAGATAAAAATGTAATGAATAATCCATCCTAGGTATGGTTCTGTAAAGTCATAGTGAATAACAGTGCTCTATGTGTCTGCTGCTATGTGAGAAACCATCTAAAAACTTAGAGAATTCATTCTATACATTAATTATCTTAATTCAATCATTCCACAATGTATACATGTTTCAAAACATGCTGAGGTAGGCATGGTGGTGGTACATGCCTGTAATCCTAGCATTTGGGAGGAGGAGGTAGAGAGATCAGAATTTTAAGTCATCCTCAGCTACATAAGAAATCTGAAGGCAGCCAGAATTACATGACTTTGTATAAAGAATAAAATAATAAAAAATTATGCATCCTGTTGTATGCTGTGATCATATATAATTTTGTCTATATAAAATATAAATTAAAATAATGATGACTTCATCAACAATAACATTGATTATACAAAGAATGCAATTTGGTCAGGACTCACTTTTCTGTTATTTAAATATTGAATTATCACTTGCCTGAGGACCAAGAGACTAACCTAAGCATGAGTAGTTGGTTATTCTCAGAGACCCCTCTCTATATCTGTGTGGCCCCTCTACAGATGGCTTCAGGACAACTCAGTGGCTTAGGACAACCTGACAACTTTCATATAAGCGCAGCGCTCCTAAAGCAGATGCTCCTGGGAAGAGAAAAAGGAAGAAATTTTATTCTCTTTTTCTTCTACAAATATTTTGTTTTGAAATTTAACTACAGAGAGATCAAGGTTGAGATAAAAATGGAAGTCAATTGTCAGCGACTTGGGAATGTGGAGGGGGGAGGGTAGGGAAAGGTTGATCAGTGAATAGGCAGTGGGTTTCCAGCCGGATGAGGGTGAGAAGGTCCAGTGCCTATAGATAGTGATGAGGTACTATATATCTAAAAAATTAGTAGAAAGAATCTTGAATAGTTTTACCCCCAAAAGTGATATTTGGGACAATAAGTTAACAAATTATAGACATATATGTATTGAAACACCACATATATGTCACACTAATATGTATAATATTTTTGTTTTTATGAATCAGTTGGAAACATATTTAGCTTTAAGGAATGTCAGAAAAGTTACAAGCACACTGTATTAGTTACTTGTTACTGTGCTAAAATGCCAGGACCACAAGTAACTTACAGATGAAAGTGTTTGTTTTGGAAGGGTGAGTCCATCTTGTTGGGAAATCATAGCAGTAAACGAGAGCAAGAAGGTGAGAGATCGTATCTCAACTGCAAACAGAAAACAGAAAAAGCAAACTCAGTGTGACAAAGCTATAAACTCTCAACCCTGCCCCACTGTCCTATTCCTCCAGCAATGCCCCACATCCTAAAAGTTCCATACCAGCCCAAGCAGCAGCAGCAACTGGGGACCAAGTGTTCAAATACATGAGCCTGTAGGAGACATTTCTTATTCAAGCAGCCACAGGCACTATAAAATCCCCAACATACTGCAGCCTTTTTCTCTACCAGTAACAAATGAATGTAATACACTTATAACTTGTCAAGCATTACTGATACATTATTATTAAGGAATCTTCACACTTTATTCAGGATTCATTTGTCTTTTCCTTTTTGAGGATTACCGGTGTTTCATAGGATGTTCTTCAATTGAATTTAGCCAGTGTTTTTCTCATAGCAAGATTGAGGCTGTGTTCATCTGGAGAGGAAGAGGGTAGAAGTGCCATTTTCTTCATAATACAAGAAAGGAACTTGGCATCACTGAGGATGCCAGCTTCCTTTACCTTCTTGGACAGTGTTTTGTAGGCTTCTTACACTGAAGTTATTTTATTTTTCTCCATTGTAGGTTGAAGTAGGTCACTACACACAGCCCACATTTGAGGTGTGAGGAATGGTGTTCTGTCTCCTTCCTGAGCAATTACAATATCTCTCATTTGTAATTCTTCAGAATGTAAAGTTTGTTTTATCCCTCCAGCTTAACTCTCCTCCTAGTAGAGTGCACTCACGGGAATTTATTTTATACTTTGCATTGCACTTCAATACCATATTATTTATTCATTTATTATTCAAATTTTGACCACAATGGATTATTTTGGTTTATGGATATAAAAAGGAGGGAAGTGAAGGAGGAATTATAGGCATTATTTATTTGTCTAGTTATAAAAGGACTCAGAGTACTCTGTCCATTTTTAAGAACATAGAAAAATTAGCAATCAGGAAAAACAAAACAAAAAAACAGTTTAATCCAGGGGGATTGGTAACCTTTCTTTTTTTTAAATCTGGAGACACAGCAAATATTTTAGACTCACATGGTACTATGACCTCTGTCACACTACTGAGCCGATCAGTGCAGTAGGAACATAGCCCCAGACAACCGTGACTGTGTTCCAATAGAAGGCTATTACACAAACCTGTAAGCCATTGTTTATCAGTGCCTAGTTGAAAGTATTTTCTTTGAAGTTAAAAGAAGAAAAAGAGAGCTATAATTTATTGAGAGAAGGTGATGACATGAATGAATTTTAATTAAGCTAAATCTTTAAATCAATATTATAATAAATGATGAATTAATGTCTAAAGCTGACATGTCAAGACAGAAACATAAATGTATTATTGAGAAAACTGGAGGTCACAAAGCGATAGTATGGACTTACTATTTTGAACAATGGAGGAAATGGTTGCTTCTGGGGAGTGAGTCTGAAGTGGGAAGAGATAGGGAG
Organism: Nannospalax galili; assembly: GCF_000622305.1. Lineage (NCBI taxonomy): Eukaryota > Metazoa > Chordata > Mammalia > Rodentia > Spalacidae > Nannospalax > Nannospalax galili. The sequence continues at coordinate 2,819,173 of NW_008337640.1, read as the reverse complement.
GAGCCACGTCTTTTCAGCACAAGCCGTTCTAGATTATGAAAGCCTCACATACATGTTAGGTTGATAAATATTTAAAAAGCAAACTGTGAGCTTGGCATGGTGGCACACACCTTTAATCCCAGCACATGGGAGGCAGAGGCAGGTGGATCTTTGTGAGTTCGAGGCCAGTCTGGTCTACATAGTGAGTTCCAGGATAGCTGGGGCTACAAGGAGACACTGTCTCAAAAAAAGACCAATAATAATAATAATAATAATAATAATAAATTAATGAATTAAAAGAAAGCAAACTGTGGAATGACTAAAACTCATTATCTTTTCTATTTAAATCTGCATGAACATTGCAAATTTTATCATTGAAAAGAATATAATACTTGATATTCACACATCAAAAGGCAAAGCCTATTAAAGGTTATGGTTAAATTTAGAACTTATATGTAGCTATATTGACAAAATTTTCTTTTGTCTTCCTTTAAAGAAAAATTTGAAAGGACTAGGTGGGAATGTCTTGGTTTCAGCAAATCTATGTAAGCTTCTCTCCCAAAAGCTCAATAAATATTATTTGAGCACAAATTTGCAGAAAAATTAATATTTGTATCAATTCCATGATGGAAAAATTCTTTTATGTTTGCTCATCTTTATATATATGAAGATTTCCCATTTTGCATTTTCCTTAGAGGTTTCTAGTGGGGCCTCATTTGTATACATGAATTTCATTGGAATGAAGGTAATTTACTGTGACACTATTTTTCCCCACTTGAACAGGCCTGTTCTAGGTCAACAATGTATTCTCTTTAATATCATTACCTTCAAAAACATGCATTCCTTTTTATTTTCCAAAAGTATTTTTTGTCATGCACTTAGGGCAGTAAAGGCACAAGACAAGAAATTTCAGTCCTTCTTTGACAGGTATTGATTCGATTGGCTTTATGCAATGAATCAGTATTTTCTTTGTTACATATCCAAACACATATGGAACATGAATTTCATAAGATGATTGTTTGCTTGAAGTACACCAGTTGTTTTAAACTTGAAAGAAAATGGCAGAACATTACATTATTTCTAGTAAATTGGGACTGTGTATTAGCACTCATTGGTATTTTATTAATATCAATTAATAATAAAATCACATCATTAACTTAAAAATATTTATGACTGCTATTGATACAGTTAAAACAGATTGTTCTTTCTATAGACGTATTATTATGAGAAATAAAAGTGTAATAAAAGTGTTTTGGGGAATTAAAGTCTTCAAAATAGTCCAACACAGTTTTGTTTTTACAAGTGTTTTCACTAGGGGAGAAAAATAATAATATCATTCTTTTTGAGAAAACTCAAACCAAATTTAATGTGTTCTCTTTTAATAATGCCAGTTTAAACCATTCTTAAGTATAGTAAACAGAAGTTTTCCCGATCATTTGACTTGAACTGTCCAGTAATATTTGTAACAGTAATTATAATAAAACTGCCAAGTCTATCATCCTTACCATTTCTTAGTTACTCCACTAAGCACATTATATATGTTGTATTGCTTTTATTTCTCTTAATACCTCAGAGGTAGGCATTATCCTCTTTTAACTATGTCAGGAAATACAGGTCTGGGGTACTAAATAATGTGTCATAGGATAAATATTTGGAGAAAGTGCTTTAGATTATCCCTTAAACATCTCAGTCTTTCTGTTTCTGCACACTGTAGTAGTCTCAAAATGATGCACCCACGGTCTTGTCCTCTTTACAAGCCCCCAGCCCACCCTCTTTTTTTCACCTGTTCTAGTTTGCTTTTGATTGCTATGACCAAAACACTGTCGAAAACCAACTTGTGGAGGAAATGTTTTAATTCATCCTACTCTTCCAAGTGACAGTCCATCACTGAGGGAAGCTAAGGCAGGAACTTAAGCAGGGCAGGAACCTGGAGGTAGGAACTGAAGCACAGACCACAGCGGAATGCTGCTTACTGGCTTACTCCTCTGGCCTGTTCTCAGCCTGCTTTCTTATACAACCCAGGACCACCTGGCCAGGGGTGGCAACATCCACTCTGAGTTGGGACTCCCAGTCACTCAAAATCAAGAAAATGACTCACAGACATATCCATAGGCCAGTCTTATGGGGGAAATTGTCCAATTGTGATTCCCCTTTTCCCAGTTGTGTCAAATTCAAATAGAGCAACTAAGCACAGTATCCAAGATTGTATTTCTAAGAAAAGTACTCATACACCATGTGACTCCTATATTCATAGCTCTTCAAGACCTTCTTACCATTCCTCAGGTATCTTCTGAAATGCAAGGCTCTTTATGGTCTGGTGCTCTGTACATCTTTTTCAGCCTCCACCCATAATATAACATTGGACTACAGCATTCCAGCAAAGTTAATCTAACTTTTATTGCTTAAACATACCTTCATTACTCTTCCATTTAGATTTGCTGTTGTGTTGCCTCTTGAACTTCTGCATGGACACGTCCATCTGCATACCACTTGCAGATTAATGTCACTTGTTCCTCTCTACACATTTCTTCCCAAGGCAGGCTCATATGCTGTCCTCTGTCTAGGTTTTGGGAACGTATCTCCATTGGTTCAGCCATCTTGCTCTCTAATTTATATTCTTGAATTTCTTCTTCCCCTACTATGACCTAATATCCTTGAAGTAGAACTAAGTCTCTATATTCTAGAATTCCTGTGTTGGTGCTAGTGCTTAGATAAATATTTGTGAGTGCTAGATGAGCTAAAAGAAATTGATTTTTAATCTGAATTTCTTTCCTTCCATTGACCTCTCTTTCTGGCACACACACACACTCAGTGTTATGTGGGGACACCTAATACATGGAAAGAATAAAGTACATGGAAGACACCACAACTATTCTACATTCATGCCTTGTTCTCATGTGCTTCTTGTTAGTGTCTGTAACTTTCTATGATATCAACATACACATCACATACTGGAAAATAGAGTACAACTATGCCATGTGCCTTTCCTTGAAAGGAGAATATTTAATTAGTATTTACTAGTCAGTCGTTAAATTTGGAGTTTGTGTTAAACTGAGTAATTTTTTTATATAATTGTTTCCATTTTCACAAAACCAGCAGGTGATATTTTTTTCCTTATTTAAAATCTGCTATTGCAGGGTGTATATAGTCTTACAGTTATTCTTAAAATAATCACAGGATAAGCTTATTTGACAGATTAGGTTATACTGATTCATTATATAGTATTGGAAAGCATTCTATATAACAACCATTTTCTAATGTAAAAAAACATTAGAAAAGGTAGTGCACCTGGAAGAATTCCTCCGGTGTTAAGGCATTGCCACAGACAGCATGAAGAGACAGATTCCTTTCAACCTAAACTATTTTTACTTAGAAAAAAAAATGCCTGCGATGTGGAAGAATTATCCTCTCAGCACTTGCTATAGTTTCCACTCTCCATAGCATCAGCATTAAGTACAGAGTCTGTTTGCATTCTCCCCATAGCTTTTTATGTGTTTGTTAGGAAAGAGATGAAAATTTATCTTGCAAAGCATGTTGATTTTAGGTGCTAGCTAAAGGTGAATGCAATCATTCTCTGTAAAAACATTTCAATTGAAATAGAAATAGAAAACATTCTAACATTCCCACAATATGCATGGCAAAACCACATTTGATATTTATTGCTGTAGCTAGGGGCAAGTTTTATTACTTGGCCTAAGGTCTAAGGGTGAAGGTAAGTAATGTAAGAATGCTGCCCTTCACACAGGAGCAGGAGAACCTAGATTCTGTCTGGAGAAACCTACTCTTAGACCTCATTTTTACTTTAATAAAGTGAGCTGATTGGAAAGGGGCAGATATTTGGGTGGGAAAGTTTATGAGGGAGAATAAACCCCTGAAAATGATCAGCTCTTCTTCTTTTGGGGGGTTACTTTTTTGAGACAGGGTTTTCTTCTAGCCCTAGCAGGCCTAGAACTCATCATGTAGACCGGGCTGCCCTCTATCTCACAGAGATCTGCCTGCCACTGTCTCCCCAGTGCTGGGATTAAAGGCATGCGTCACCACACTAGGCTAAATGATCAATTGTTCATGAAAGTATGTTGTTACTTAACTCTTGTGGTAATTTTTCTTCTTGGTGTTCTAAAAGGAAAAAATATGGAGGAACAGTAGAATGAACATGAAAAGAAAGAAGAGGGGACTACTGAGGGCTAAAGGGTTAAGCAGGCATGAGAGCAAGGAGATGGGGGAGAGGAAGGGATATGGGTAGGTTAAAAAATGAAGAATGTATGAAAAAGTCTTATGGAAATCTACGAGTTAGCTAATTTTATAACAACTTACAAAAGGCAGAAAGAGCTCAAATTGAATTATCTTGTATGAATGGACCATATCACTCCTTGAAAACATGGTTTGTTAAATGAAAATTTCAGCATAAGGTGTTTGCTACCTTATACTGGTTATTGGTCGGGGAGGCTCCATAGATCTCAAAAACAACATGTGCTATTTCCATTGCCCTTGGCTACTCACCATAACTATATGATAAAATCCTGTTGCTGAAGACACCACACTTTGGTGGCAGGACCTAGAGAAATCAACCTTAAACTGACCAGGAAATGTTAGTGCCTATGTGTTAGTCAGACACTGAAGGTCATGGACTTCTTGGTGGTCTGGGAGTAAAGGTAAGTAATGTTAAAAGTTACTCCATGCCAGCTAACTTTCATAGTGACAGAAGGTTTGATGCAGGCTGCTGAGAGAGAGCAATCATCAATGGTCTTACCCAGCACTGGACCCTGCATGATGCAACACTGACCTGGAATTCAAGATGTGCACACTGGTGCAATAGTGGCATGACTGTTAATGGGGTAACTAAGTGCTTTCTAGTTAGATTTGAGGCCTGCTCCACAGGAGGGATTTTCCTGTCTGGTACTGTAATCCTGATTAACAACCTGTGGCTGTGAAGGTCATCTGCCCTAGAGTAGAACCTGTTATTGTAATTTTGCTAAATGATCCTGTTTTCAAATTGCCTTCTAAGTGTTTATGCTTTTACTTTGGTCTTTACCTTGGTCAAAGAAGCTTCTTTTTATTTATTTTATTTTTTCACTGAGCAATAGTAAATGAAATGGAGAGATGGATAAATATTGAAAGTACTGAGAATAAGAGCCTGAGTACCCAGACTTAAACAGACATAAGTATTAACTCCACTACCATCAAGGTTTGGGGGACATTGCTGAAGAGGAGGCAGAAAGAATGAAAGAGCTGGAAGAGAGGGTGGAGTCCTGAAATGCTGTCTTCTAGATATGACTTGGTTGTCACAATTGTGAATTCACAGCAACTGTGGTTAAATGTGGAGAACCTGCGCAAGATCAAGCCAGCCAAAATCTCAGCATAGATGAGGTATATGATCTCTAGGACCCACCTGGTACTGAGGAGCTATTGGTTAGGATAATTTCTGGGGTGAGAGAGTCATTCATTTTAGATGAAATGGCCACTGGTAATTTTCCAAGCTTCAATGGATGATCCAAAACTTATGTCATATGTGCAGCTCTAGCAGGACTTAGTAGGCTATCAAAAATAAATAAGGGGCTGGAAAGGTGGCTCGGCAGTTAAGAGCACTGATTACTCTAACAGAGGACTCGGGTTCGGTTCCCAGCACCCACATGGCAGCTAACAAGCCTCTGAAACTCCAGTATCAGGAGATCTAATGCCCTCTTCTGACTTCTGTGGGTAAAGTATTGAAAATAAATAAAGAGATGAAGTTGAGAGTGGGGCATGTTGTGGGTGATTGGGGGAAGATGGAGGGAGGAAGTGGTGGGTAGATATGATGATATTCATTATATATATATATGTATATAATGTGTGAAAATTTCAAATATAAAGAAAAAAATTTTTAAAGAAATTGAGATCAGAAATTGAAATGTGCATCCATGTTCAGCCTCTCAGGATTTTTTTGTTACTGAGCTATGAATCAAGGAATTACCTATGGACTCTGTATTCAGAATTTCCAGTGATAGGTTTTGAAAAGATTTATACGATAAGTAATGGACTGCCTTTAATAAAATGGATCCTAAACTTACTCTACACATGCATATCATTCAGTCATCTCAGAATTTCAAAACATAAAAAAACTACCTACCAGATAAAGTTTGAATTTCAAACCCGTATCTTAATTGACTAAACTTGAATTTCATAGAAATAATCAATTGTCAGTCTTGTATGTATAATATTCACTGTTTTAGAACTAATTATCAATTAAGGAAGCTTCTAATACAAAGCAACTATTTCATAATACATGTAAATATATTTATCTTAGATCTACATATTGCGTATCAGAAAAACTATTATTTTCATAATCATATCATTTAAGACAAAATGATACTGGGATTTTCTTTAATTGTGATCTAGAGGAAAAGCTAAATTTCCCTTCATTCATGGGTTTCTTACTTTGCATTACCTAAGGAAATGCTATAAGAAGTAATTTGCTATTATCACTAAACCTGGGTGGTAGATCAGTTGTTATGCTAAGGGAAATAGTTGCTACATTTGAAAAAAAAAAGTTTTATAAATACATTTAAGCATTCATTGCAGATTCACCTAAGCTAATATTATAGAAATCGTGTGATTGCCCCCAAGATACCCTTTGTGGTATCTCTCTGGTGACCCAACTATTAGAGCACTTGTTTGTAAGTAAAAGTTTGGAAATAGGTCCTGGAATCCTACAACATCTTTCTTCTTATGCACTTGTGACCAAGTTAAAAAAAAAAAGTGACATACATTTTTAAATGTTTTGACTAGTCATAATGTACCAAGTACTATTGTAGGTCTCAAGAATGTATCACAGAAAACAGTCAAGCAATCCTGCCTCACAGTCAACTTCTCAACTGAAAATATCTTATGCAGAAAGGGTTTGTTAATTATAGTGCAATGTACTAAACAATCATTTTAAGCTCCTCATAATTCTACATTTCCTCAGTGCATTCAGGAAGATCCTGGTTCAGTAGTTCTGAAGAGAGGCCCCAGGGCTTCATTCCTACTAAATTTCCAGATGTGTCTGCTATTCTGTTCAGTGATCACATTTTAGTAGCACTAGTACCAATAAAGAAATGGTCTGTCTTTTCTTTTTAAAAATAGTTCAAGGCCAGCCTGGTCTACATAGTGAGTTCCAGGACAGTTGGGGCTACAGGGAGACCCTGTCTCAAAAAGACCAAAAAAGATTCATTTATTATTTTTATGTGTATCAGTGTACTGCCTGCATGTATGTGTCATGCGATACCCAAGGAGGTCAGAAGGGGACTTTGGATTCCCCTGAAACTGGAGTGATGGATGGTTTTTGGCCAACATGTTGGTGCTGGGAATCAAACTCAGGTCCTCCGCAAAAGCAGCCAGTCCTCTTAATCACTGAGTCAGCTCTCCAGGCCTGAGGTCTCTCTTTTCTATAAATCAGTTGCAAGTGAAGACAGCTGAGACCTGTATTTCTAAGTATGGACTGTGGCTTAGTCATCCTTCAGGTGCATTCTTGGTGCTTTCTCAGATGGAGGACGTTGAAATATCTGCAAAGCACCTGAGCTTTTCTCAGCTATGTGGTTAATGTTGACAGTAAAATATTGCCATTTAAACTTGAGACAATTCACTTTTCTAATTAATTTGCTTTTAATCTGCTTTCTACAGAGGAGAGGTTTCTGCTGCAACAAGACATGATATGATGAAAATTTGTGCCAGAATCACCTAGATACACAAAGGAAGTTGTGTTATCAGAAAAAAAATCTCAAATAAAGATTAAGACTAAATTAAAAAGGGGGGGGATCGGTAAGATGGCTGTGGGTAAAGGGTCTTACCACCAAGCCTGACACCTGAGTTTATCCCTAGAATCCACATGGTGGAAGGAGAGAACCAACTACCAAGAGTTGACCTCTGACCTCCAAAGGAAAGCACATACCCAGTGCCCCAATATACATACACACATATACATGGTAAATAAATAGGAATACGTTCATTTTTAATGGAAGTGTTCAAGTAAGCCAAGTAAATAATTAACTAAAAGAGCATTTTGTCCACCCTAAGGTATCCCTTTATTCCAATCAGACTGGCTAGGATCAAGAGAACAAATGATATCAAATGCTGGTGAGGATGTGGAGAAAGGGGAATGCTCATTCACTGCTGGTGGGATTGCAAACTCGTGCAACCTCTATGGAAAACAGTGTGGAGAACTCTTAAAAAACTAAAAATGAACCTATCATATGATCTGGTTATAACAGTCCTTGGCAAATACCCAAAGGACCCATCTTATTGTAGAGACACTTGTGCAACCATGCTTGTTGCTGCTCTTTCCGGAATAGCTAAGAGATGGAAGCAACCTAAGCATCCCTCAACTGATGAGTTGTTAACAAAAATGTGGTATATTTACACAATGGAGTTCTATTCAGCAGTAAAGAAAGTTTCAGAGTTTCAGGCTTCACATTGAGGCCTTTGATCCATTTGGAGTTGACTTTTGTACAAGGTGAAAGTGAAGTAACACAGACTCAGAAAAACAAACGATGTATGTTCTCCCTCGTATGTGGATCCTAGCACCAAATCCTTTTAAATTCCAGATCCTTTTAATAAGATGATGCTATACAGCAGTCCCTTCAGCATGAAATAACTACCATCATCATGACTTTGGCTGAGCCTGATTGCTAAACATCCTCACAATTGGGCTTGTTGACAGTTGTGCTCATTCATTAAAGGAGGGCCAAGCAGGGTCATTGGACCCTCACCAGAGTATTCAGCCACCTTTCCCAGCCAACTGCATATAATTTGGCCCCAATCACACATAGCCGCCTGGATTTGGGGAAGGCTAAAGTATATGATCTGGGGAAGGCTGGGAAGAGAAGGCAAGACCCATGATGGGTACAGGCTTTCCAATTATCATACCCTCGAGTCATACATACACCTCAGCAACCCCTCAGTTATCTTGGTAAGTAAGCTCAATAAATTCATTGGTTCTCCAGTAAAAGTTTAATCAAACATTGGCTTGACACTAGAACCTTGTGATGGCTAATCTTGGGTGTCAACATGACTGGATCTGGGATTAACTGAAATGAGAGAGATCTTCTGATTGGATCATCTGAAGCTGGAAGACACACCCTAAATGTGGGTGTTACCTTCTGATGGCAGCCCGTATAAAAGGCCATGGTAGA
>NW_008337640.1:2801274-2809987 GCF_000622305.1 Nannospalax galili | reverse complement strand
AAGAGAAGGCATGACCCATGCTGGGTAAAGGCTTTCCAGTGTGCATACCCTCAGGTCATACATACACCTCAGCAACCCTTCAGTTATCTTGTAAGTAAGCTCAATAAATTCATTGGTTCCCCAGTAAAACATTAATCAGACACTGGCTTGATACTAGAACTTTAAAAGGGAATAAGCATTGCTTAGCATCCTCAGGAAAAGAAGTCTCACAACAGCAGGAAAATTTGTTAATGCTATTATGTCTCATAATTATTTTTTTAAAAGAAAATGAGAATGCAAAAGATGTTAAAAGATATGGGAATGGAGATATTTTCCAAAATAGAAAAAATGAGAAAAACTAAGCAAGTGATGAAGGTCTGTGTAGCTTCATTATGATATATAAAGAATGAGACATAAATAATATACACATAATCTTAAAATGTCTATGGCGATTGTTTAGTCAACTAGTTTAAGGAACAAAATATATATATAGTCAAGGTTTATCTGAGAATATTTGGTTTTTTTTGCCCAAGCCTTATCTACATATAATTAAAAGTACCAGACTGGTGGAACTAACATTACTGGATGTTTAACAGCCATAGTTTGAGGTCTATATTAATGTGGTCAGAGGGACATAAAGGACAGTTTTTGACCCTTGCCCTCCAAGGTTGACTAAGTTCCACAGGACTGTGGAACATCTCTCAAAATGTCCTGTAACTGTGGTGAGTCACCTATTCTCTTGTTCAAGGAGGACATGGAGACCCCACGAGATGGACTTGAACCAGCATCCATTCTACAAAGAGGAAGGTCAATTCAGAGGAAACATCTCATTCATGCTTCCAAGTAAAGCCAGACATGGTTGAACAGGACCTTTGATTTATTTTCACATAGATGGAACTGGTAAAAGAAAATAGCCCGGGACTCCTCCCAAGCCCAGGTGACCCCTGAGGAACAGATCCTCAAATGATTTTAAGTGTAAAAATAAATTGATTTATTTGGGCCAACTCCATGGTCTTAAACACCCAAAAGGAAAGTATAACCAAAGAGTAAAGTTATCAATATATTTCTTTAAGAGTTCAAGGGATTACACTTCCCGGACATTAGACTTAAGTCTATATAAAAAGTTATCTAGACAATTATTTCTCATTGATGATTTTATTCCTCACCAGAAAATGCCGCTCAGAGGTAAGACTTCAAATCTTGGTTTCCAATACTGCAGTGCCCACCTGTAGCTAAGGGAGACAACCAGTTGTTGCTCTAAAATGAAGGATAAACTTGTTTTCTCCCCCTATCTAGAAGCCTTTGAGAGGGAACTGACACTGATTCTAACTACTCCAACAACTATCAAAATACCTGAAAGCAAATTCTGAATCCATCACTCTAGAGTCCAGCCTTGGAAGACAAAAGAAAAATGAGGAGGAACCCAATAAAGTGATGCTTTCAGAAGCCCTTGTCAAGAAATTCCAATGGACTCTCATATTAACATTTGAAAATTGCCCTGTTCTGACTTTTTAGAGTTCCCTGTCTAGAACTTGTAATGCTAATTACTCTCACCTTTACTTCTTCACATCTCCTATTCATGATTGAAGGACTTTCTTTCCCCCCTAGAGATGAAACTTATGCAATTTGGGAGTCTTTTAGATACACCCACTGAAGGGTTACTCCAATTGCCTCACCCTGCTTCTGTATTCAGCATGGAGGAAGCCAGAGCAGTCTGCATCCTGACCCCTATTGGCAATTTGGGTGGCCTCTTCAGAGGGTGGTGTGATAAGAATAGGAAGTACGAATTGGCTAGGCAGTTAGGGTAAAAAGACCCTAACTGAAAAGTACCCAGTTTCTTGGCTAAAACTCACAGTGTCTTTGGGCCTCTTAGCAACATACTCCATTCCAATGGCCAAAAATGTCAAAAATATATGGGAGCTTTTATCTAATCCTTCAGAAATTTTAGGGTTCAGAGGAGGAAACATTAAAGTAGCCAAAAGCCCCATAAAAAGTAAATAAATCAAAGAAAAAAGAGTACATGAAGTTATTAGAAAAAAAAATTATGGGAGGAGTTGGAGGAGAGGAAGTGGGCATAGGTTTGATCAAAATACCTTGTGTACATGTATGAAATTCTCAACAAATTATTTAAGTAAATGAAAAGAAAAAAAGAGCATTTTTAAAGGATTTGGAAAAGTCTAACATGAATTACAAGGTGTCAGGGAAAATTATTTTTTTCTCCTGATTGCATATTTGCAAAGGCTCCAGAAGGCATGCGTTCAGAAATGAAAATTCATGTTCACAGCACTTTACATATGAGTGAGGTAAAGTTAATATGAGGACAAAATCCATGCTCCCTATAGGGCACTGGGCCTGTCCTAAAGACCTCAGTGGGAGTCAGTCATCTGTCTGCCATCTAGCTTTGTTTGTAATCACCTAATCTTTTCCATACTGTGCCCCAAAGAACAAAGGGAAATTAAATTCTGGTCTAAAAAGTGAGAGCAGGAAGTACTTGTTTTCTACTGTGCAAAGTTCAGAGTCATCAGCATTTCACATTCCTCTTGTATCTGTTAACTCATAGCCACAATCTTTAGAGTACTGTTAGTTTTCTTAATGAGAGTATGAACTAATGAGTGAGAGTAATTGGTGACCTAGAGTGAAGTAATTTCTCTTGTTGCTACTGAGTTTCTTTGTTACATACTTTCAGCATCATGAACTATGGAGTAACTAATGTGCCCAGGGTTCTGGAAAATTGCACACGCAGGGCACATCTCGCTCTCTGTGCTCATTTGCAGTTTTGTGTGAAGGGAGACTACAGCAAACTCTAGATAGGAAGGAGATAACAATAAAACCATCAATGTTTCTTTCCATCATTTTCACAGTGGAGGTCTGTAGCTTAGAGGCAATGATGTGGTCTATAGCATGTCTTTTATTTTGTAGTTACAAAAGGGATAAACATTAAGTTCTACTATTTCTGCAACATTTATTTTATTATTGATATGATAATATTTAACAGCTAGAATGAGCATCTCTAGTGAGACCCTACAACAGCATCAGCAAGAAGACCAGCACATAAGGATATGCTAGCCTGTAATGTCTATAGCTAAACATAGCAATAGTGGAGTGTCTCTGCTGGACTCATAGGGAAACTGCACACAGCTAAGGAAAGAACTGGATGACAGTTTAGTAGAGACTCCTCAAACTGAAAAGAAATTATGTAAAGAATGAGAAAAAAGAAGGAAACATCTCAAACCATGTGGCAACTACAAAAGGAGATGCCATTGGGAGCAGAAATAGAGGGTGGGAACAGGAGAAATATTTGAGCTAATAAGGAGGATTTTTCTAAAACCAATAATAGACAACAAACTATGTTTGTCTGGATTCTATGTGTAGACATGCCTTTAGAAAATCAAAAGCAGTGAAAACTCTTGAAAGAAGCCAGAATAAAAGCAAGCTTATCTTTAGGAAACTTGTCTTCAGAAGTCCAACATTCCAGAAGAGAGTGGAAAGCAATAGCTAAAGTATTGGAAGAAAAAAAGTTGCTAACTCAAAATCATCTATTTAGAGAATGAATCAATCTTCAGAAGTAAAACAGAGCTAAAGACTTCTTATTCAAACATGAACTCAGGGAGTTTGTGGCCAATTGTTCTGCCTTGCAAGAAATTTTAGAAGATATTCTTCAAAGAGATTGGAAAAGAGGGAAGTCAGAAGCCTTCATCTGCATAAAGAAAAGAAGCATGTTAGGAAGAGAATGAAAAAAGCAAAATAAAATCTCTTTCTTGCGTTGGATGACTAGCACTTCTGACCATGAGGGATGACTAAAAGCAGCAGTGACCGGGAGTGGGAACTAGCTGCACAAGGGACTCTGCTCCCCATGGAGCCGGCATGAGCCATGAAGCTTTGTTTAATAGTGGACTTAGACTAGCTGTAAGTGAATATTTCAAAGTTTGAACAGCTACTGAATACATTTTTAAAGGTATAATCGATATGTTAAGAGAGGACACAAGTTAAATGCTGGCACAAGGGAAGATAGCCAATAAGGTATAAAAAAAATTATGAAGAACAAGGTCACAAGAAACAGTCACAAATGTGGTAGGTATTAGTCCGAAGAAGCAATAAAACTATACTAACTTTACGTGTGTGCATGTGTGTGTGTGTGTGTTTATATTATTTTAGTGCTTCAAGTTAGATTTAATTTTTAAATTATATATATATATATATATTTTGTTTGCATGTATGTAAGTGTACCATATACATACAATGCTGGGGTAGCCAGAAGACAGTGTGTAATCCTCTGGAACTGGAGTTTCATGTGGTTGTTAGCTGCCATGTGGGTGGTGGGAACTGGATCCAGATCCTTTGGCAGAACAGGAAGCACTCTTAACTAATGAGCCTTCTCTCTAAGTCCCACACTTATATTTCTTTTAATAGAATAAAAGATTATGCTATCTCCCATATTAAATCAGGCAACTGAGTTCTTTCTTGGTGGATGAATAGCCTCTATCTCCCAGATATTGTCACACTCAAGACCCTTGTTCCCCCTCTCCAAAGGTTTTCTCAGGGTCCTTGAGCAAACTTCTCCTGCCTCTTCTGCTTACATGTCCTTCTTGTAAAGTTTGCCCTGAGTTTACTGTAATACAATAAAATAAGAGAAATTGGAGGATGTGATAAGTGATTGATTTAAAAGATCTTTTCAATTGTTGGATCTTACCAAAGATAAACTGCTATATTTTCTCTGATTTTGTAAGTTTCTTGTACCTGGAAAGGCCATTTAGGTTTAGTGCAGCTCTTGTGGCTGTGAGATCAAGAATCCAGCGATCAGGATGAAATTAATGTGTAGACTTTGATGATCTTCTGAGCCCAAAAGACAACCACAAGTAGAACATCTGAAAATGCTTTTCATAAAATGTGTAAGTCTCTCTGTTCACGGTATTTATACTTCTTCCAAAACACCTTCCAGTGTGTGAGGTGTTTGAAATGGATGACACCAGTGTTACAGCAGCCACAGTAACATTTTAAAATGAAACATTTATTTTTGTTATTCATTATTTCATTTAACATACAATTAATAATGGGGCTTATATACATGTATATAACTATAATTTGAATATCTTTACTTGGGTCATTTCTCTTACTTCACTCCTTCCCTTCTCCTGTGGGCACCATCCTCACCCAAATAGTTCCCCTTCTGCTTTTGTGCTGTGTGAGGGTGTGTGTGTGTATGTGTGTGTGTGTGTGTGTTGATGGGGATTGAAATCAGGAGCCTGCATTGTCTCCTACAATTAATGTAAACAAACAGCAAGGATTTAAGGCTTTGTCGTAGAGCCCTACCTTTTTCTCCAGCTTCTGATCACATGAAGCTTCTCAATACCAGTGTTCTGTCCAGTCAGTTCTTCCTCCTACATTATAGAGTTCACTCCTTCACAGGGCCTTTGCATATGCATTTGCCTCTGTTTGGAATGCATCATTCCACCATCTCCTTCTTGATCATAATGGCTCCTAATTCATATCCAAGCCCAGTTATTATGCACTCAAACTTTTCCTGATCACCTTGGCCTTGACAAGTTCTTTGATTATCTTCCCTCTCATGCTTGCTCCTCCCATCATGGTACTCATCATAATTGTGTTCCTAATATTTATGCAATCCATTTTAATTACAACACCACAGAACCAAAGATAGAATCTATTTCTTCTCATTATCTCTTCCTTTGACTCAGCACTACAAATATTGTTGATATTGTTAACTTTTGAAACAATGGTAAATAATATCTAAAAATATATTAACATATTTTTAAAAATATGATTTTCTCTGTTAATGAAAAACTTTGACACTAGAGGAATTTCCCTTGTCTGTTTAATCAGAGGTTAGCTAGGCAATGGTAATAGCATGCATAAAACCCACATAGGCTCAAGTCTTTGGTCTAGAGATATAACAGAGTTAGGATCTTCTCTAGGATCTATGACCTAGACCTCTCCAATATTGTGATTTGACTGTGTTTACAGTGCCATCCATAAGTGCGTTCACTTATATTGCAAGAACATTAAATTCAATTAGATGGTTGTTGATTACCCCTAGATAACAGTACCACAACTACACCAATAGAGTTCGTTTTCTGTGCTGGAAAGTATGGTTACTAAACTTTAGGACTATTGATTGATTTTTCTCCCTTAGCAGCTTGCACAGTATCATCTAGAACTATGAGCACTAAACTTCAGGAAGAAGGCTTCCAGTTCAGTTCCTGCTCTATTACTCCAAGTCCTGTGTCCAAAAGGAATACTTAGCAGTTTTTCTCCATTTAGAATGATGTTGGTTGTGGGTTTGTTATATTTAGATATAATTATGTTAAGGTATTTTCACTTCAGACCAACTCCTTCTAGTACATTAACATGAATGCATGTTGGTTGTCAAAGTCTGTTGGGAAACCCTGCTGTTAGGGTTGTAGTTTCTCCATGTCCGGATAGCCCTGAGGGGCTAGGCGCCAAATGGAAGAACTCCCCTTTTCAGTAGGGGGCCTCCTGCTCTCTTCCTGGCTCACCTGGAAAGTGCTGCCAAGCATGGATGCCTGACCTTATCTGAAACATGACCTTTGGCATAGTTACCTGGAGTAAAAACTACCCCCAGGTTTTTTCTATATGATAATCAGGCATTGCCTGATAGTCTGGAAGACAGGAGCCCACTGCCTCATGTAAATAAAGCATACTATGAGCACCTATCAACTGAGGCTTTTGCTACTGCCTCCACACTATAAATTCTCTAGTTCTCCCACTAATAAATGGACCTGTTTTCACTGTGTCTGGAGCTGTATCACTGCTGTTTCACTGTGCCTGTGACCAGTCTCCCTGAAACGGCTGTCTTCCGTCAACACTCACTGGCTGTCCTGACCCCGTTGGCCACTTCTGCTCACCCTGCCCTCGTGGGCTGGTGGCCAACGACCCGCTAAGAGAGGGAGAGCCTCCCGTAAAAGTCCTTTTCTGCATCTATTGAGATGGCCATATTATTTTTTGTTTTTAAGCTCACATATATTTTATTACATTTATTGACTTATGTATATTGAACCATCCCTTGCAACTCTGGAATAAAGCCAACTTGATCATGAGCTCAAGCCAGAAAAAAAAATCTCAGCATAGAAGTGAGAAAGTGGGTAAGAAGTCCCAACCTTAGCTGAGGAACACATGGCATCCAATAGTTGCTTGGAGAGGGAGAGTCAGTTCTCTTTATGAATGTGATGCTAAGTAAGTTAACCAGGTTCCAATGGGTGGACCCATACAGAAGGGCAATGGGGCACAAATCTGACTCAATAGGCCTTAATATATCTAACAGGATACACGAAATTTGGCAGGTAGCATTTAAGAGAGGTGCAGATAGGGTAGGAGATTTAAATATGATTAAAATACAGCCTGTGAAATTTTCAAAAATTCAATACAAAATGTACTTTGCAGAAAGGAAATAAAAAAGGTTCTAGAAAGAGAAAGAGTGATTTCCATGGACTATGGGTAAGGAGAAAAGATTGATTTGATGGGGATATACAGGAGTGGTTCTCTTTCCCCACACCTCCAGCGTTTGGAATCTTTGTTCTCTTTATCTTACCCAGTCTGACTGGGGTAAGATGGAATCTTAAAGTGGTTTTTATCTGAATTTCTCTAGTTACTAAGCATGGTGGGCATTTTTAAGGTGGTGTTTTTTTGCCATTCTTATTTCTTCCTTTAGGACTCCGTTCAGGTCTATCGCCCATCTTTTTATTGGGTCACTTATTTTCTTGCTTGTTTGTTTTTTGAGGTCTTTGTACATTCTGCACAGTGGTCCTCTGTCAGATGTTTAGCTAATAAATATTTTCTCCCACTCAGTGGGTTTCCTCTTCCCTTCTTTAATTGTTTCTTTTGCTATACAGAAACTTTGTAGTTTAATGAGGTACCACTTATTGATTATTGTCCATAATGCCTGAGCAGCTGGTATCCAATTTAGAAAATCATTTACTATACCTGTATCTTAGAGTTAACTTGTTTTATCTTCTTTGTTTTATTGTATCTTAAATTTAGAGATGATTAGGACATTTCTTGAACTCTGATATGTTCATTCTGGAATGCAGACTGTAATGGGGCAGAAAGGGTGTGAGGCCTACTCACCATGGATGGCCATGGGGCCCTGGGTTGGTGATGCAGGACATTTATAAGATTTCCCTTTTCTTCAGAGTTTTCTAGGGCCTACTGACTCCTGCTACCCTCTGGAAGGTACTGCTTTCTCACTCAAGACTGCATTGCTTCCAGAATTATATAAAGATAGGAAATATCTAGCAAGTTATGTGTCAAAGATTGATATGTAATGTGCTATATTTCACATAGACTGAGACTTGTGTATCAAACTAGTGGTAAATTCCTGAAGCAATAATGATGACAAGACTTAAATGCTTTATTTGTTCATCTCTGATGCCTAACAATTTTATAATAATTTTAAGATCAATTGTGTGGTTTTTCAGCATAAAATATGACAGATTTTAAATGCTTGTAAACAAGAAATATGTAGGAATACTGTGGGCTATTTACATTTATTATAAGTGTGAATATTTAGAAAATTTTGCATAGTTAGGCCTCCATTTAGTAATGAAAAGTTTAAAGTAAATATTGTTATATATTCTTATATGTTTTTCCTTTGAAGGGTAGATAAAAATCCATATCTGTCTACCAAGTATTCCACCCAAACACCAAAGGACATACTTTCTACTCAGCACCCCATGGAACTTTCTCCAAAATCGACCAT
>NW_008337640.1:2795430-2797157 GCF_000622305.1 Nannospalax galili | reverse complement strand
TGGATTGCCGTAGATGAGGAACAGCTGATCCTCCTGGAACAGGGACCTCTGGCTGACTAGATTTACCAGAAGGGCAGATAGGGGGGAATGGATGGGGGTGCTGACCGCACAGTGGACAGTGGCAGGGATGGCATAGTATGGAGGCTCTAGTGGGAAAGGAAGTCTGTCTATCTGACAAGTTTGTATTCATGCTCAGATGCTGAGGAGCTCAGAAGGGGGGCGACTATGACCAATGACAGTCATGTATATAGAGATTAGAAATGCAGTTGAAAACACCTCAATGTCAATTGCCTTGGAATGAATTTTTCAAAAAACAAAAAACAAAAAACAAGTATCTTCTTAAAGTCCCTCAAATTAAGGTAAAGAATAAGAACAAATCATTGTGGAAGAACGCAAAGGAAAATAGCTTTAGATACTTAAGTGACAATAGAATTATAATTGTTTTATTCTCATAATTGTTTTAATAGCTTTTGTATAATCCTCATCACTATTATGAGATATTAATTGTATTTATCAAATCTGTAATCATTATGCCAAAACATCTGAATTACTGTAATATTTTGCATATTGTTAAAACTGTAACTTTAATTGTAAAAAAAAAATTTAAAAAAAAATCCATATCTGTTTTCTCTAGTTAGCTAATGGGTAAACTATGATGCATCATTTGGAAACTTGCCCTGTATTGTGTATTATATGGTCGAAAGACTTCTTCCAGTCTCAGAGCCCGATTTCCTCACTTTCCTCATTTACCTAGTTCCTGTGGTGTGCATAAATGCCAGACGGTCATCTACCTGCATTATAACCATGTATTCATTTCTACAAATAGCCATAAATTAGAGAATTAATGCAGAGGAGCATAGCTAAGAGAGCAAAAATGGTAGATTTCCATTTAAATGATGAAGTTACTTCTTTGGGGTCAAGTAGATTCTCATTGCTCAGAAGCAATACTTTTCCCTCTGGCCAGCCCAGGTTTCCAGCATAATCACTTCTTCATTCTTCTGCAAATGCAGCTTGTTTACCAAGCAAGCTCTCAGGACAATCTTTCCTGTTTAAGCCAGAGAGCCTATTGGTTTTTTGAAAAATACCTTATTTTTAATTTTCATTTTATGTGTATTGCCTCCATGTATGTAAGTGCACCCATGTCATGCAATGCCCACAGAATTCAGAAAAGGGTGTTGGATGCCTTGGAAATGGATGGTTGTTTGCTGCCATGTGGATGTTAGGGATTGAACCTGGGTCCTCTGCAAGAACAGCCAGTGATCTTAACTTCTTAGTTAGCTCCCCAAGCCCACCTCAACACCCCATACTGTCTTTTAAACCACAGTAAGCAAAGAAACAATCTTTTATATCTCATTAAATACAAAGATGTTTACTTATGAAACTTGATAACCTCCACCATATTTATAGAGAAAAATGAATTAAGTTCCAAATAATTAAACAATTAGAATCCAAGCTTGACAAATACAGTATTCTATTTATTTTTAAAATATTATAGTATGATAATTGATAGGTAGAGAATGGGCAGGAGCGAGTGGGTGGATGGAGGAAGGCACCAAGGCACAGATGGAATTCTCAGTGGGATACAGATTTATTTCGCATGGGGCACCTTTCCCTTGGGGAAGGGAAAGATGTCGGCAGAGGGAAAGATGTCAGGGAAGGGAAGGGAAGGGAAGGATGTCAGGGAAGGGTGTCTGGGAAGGGAAAGATGTCCGGGCTGAGAAGGGAAG
>NW_008337640.1:2790284-2795038 GCF_000622305.1 Nannospalax galili | reverse complement strand
GGGAAGCTGCTGCTGTTTGGAACCCTAACATTCCAGCCTTTTGTGTTATAGGATAGGGGGCGCCGTTGTCATCTTGCTACTTCCTGCTGGACAGGGTCGATGTGGGGGGGGGTAGGCTGGTTTAGGGTTCCCCAAGCAGCAGAGGTTGTCTCTCCATACATCTGAACAGGGTCCTCGATGGTGTCCTTGATGGTTGACAGGCATTCGTATACATGTGAAGGGAAGGAAAGTAACAACTGATTAAAATTAGTATGCGTTAGTTTTCGGATCTGGTTCTGAAAATATCTGACAAGGCAAGGAGCAATGGTTAGCACCAAAGTGATAGAAAGCAGAGGGCCCAATAAGGGCAGAAGCCAAGGAGTTAGTCCTGTAAAAATGTCCCATTGAGATGACTGTTGGTACTGGGAATTTTTAAGTGAAAGATTTTTTGCTACCTGTTTGAGTTGTTCTATATCATGTTCGACCTTACCGGATTGGTTGATAAAATAACAGCATTCTTCACCCAGAAAAATACAGGTTCCCCCTTTTTCTGTAGTTAATAGATCCAGGGCTCACCTGTTCTGGAGTGCAACTTCAGCTAGGGAGGATAATTGTTGTTGTAGGAACTGGATTGACTGGGCTATAGTTTCCACTGTTGAAGTGAGCTCCCATCTGAGGTCCTCCATTTCTTGAGAAAGATGCTGGGTTGAGATGAGCATATGTTCCAAGCCTCCGGCCGCGAGTCCTGTGGCTGCCACTGATGCCAATAGGCTAACTCCTACCAGGACTGCCAAGGTTGCTGACCTCTTTGTTCTGGTTCCTTCGGTCCTTGTGGATAAGACATCATACACCTTTCCTAGTGTGTATAGGGTTAGATTGGGGATGAGAATGACTAGAGAACAGGTGTCCTCAATCTGTGGAGAGATGCAGGAGTATATTTTGGAAGAACAGAGAAAGAGCAGTCCCGAAGTTAGAGCAGTATCTTCCTTAATTGTGACATTTCGGCTTGATGAGTGTGGACATTTAGAGGTTTGTGGAGTCCAACACTCTGTTTTGTTAAGAAAAGGGGGAGGGGCAGGCATGGGCCCCTGTACTAGAAGTTCCCAGAACACTGAGTAGTGGCTTAGTGGCCTGTGGAGTAACATTGTAAACTGAGAGAGGGAGGAGAAGTGAGCCTTGCAGGGGGGCACAGAGAAAGCAAATGGAGGCATTAGCATTAGAGAAGGTTCTCAGGAGATTAACTGATGAAGTGAGAATGCGATCCCAAGAGAAGCTGCAGGAGGCATTGAAGCTTTGAAGCTGCTTCATGACCATGCTGGAGAATGGGAGAGAAATAGAAAGGGAGAGCTTTTGCATGAGATCCCTGCCAAGTAGGGGGGTTGGGCAGGTGGGCATAACCAGGAAGGAGTGAGTTAAAGGCACCTTCCAGAATACACAGGCTAAGGGTCCTGTTGATTTGGGGTTGTGAGGCTTCCCATCAACACCCACCACAGAGATCTGTGAGGGAAAAACTTTACCAGAGTAGGAAGGGAGAACTGACCATGATGTGCCAGTGTCAATAATGAAATTAATAATCTTACCCGCCACCATGGCTGAAACCCTGGGCTCCTCCATTGTGATAATCATAGAAGCAGTGGGGGCCGAGAAGCCAGGGCATGGTCAGTCTTCAGCTGCCAGGCCTAGAAGGTCGTTCACTGAACCCTGTAAATGAGGCTGGGTCTGGGAGGTGAGTGGCCTTCCGTGGCGTTGCAAAGAAGGACAATCAACTCTCCAGTGACCCTGTTGCCCACAGGAAGGGCAGGGTCCGGGTGGTGGCCTTGGGTTAGGGCATTGTCTTACCCAATGTCCAGTTGCTCCGCACTTGAAGCAGGGTCCTGGCGGATGTCGTTGGGCCCCATTGGTGTTTGAAGTGTTCTTGGGAGGAGCCCTTAGGACTGCAGCCATAATCTGGTACTTTTGCTTGGACAGGGTAAGCTTGTCTGCCTTCTCCTGTTCCTCTCGGTTATAAAATACTTTAAATGCCGTGTCCAACAGATCTCTCGTGGGGGTTTCAGGGCCCTTGTCTAAGCGTCTAAGTTTCCTTCTAATATCTGGAGCTGATTGTAAGACAAAGTGGTGGTGAAGCATAAGCTGTCCCTATGCTGACTCTGGGTCATACTTGGTATACTGGACCAGAGCATCAGTGAGTCTGTCCATAAACTGAGCTGGGGTTTCAGCAGAGCCCTGAGTAATCAATCTAAGCTTTTCAAAGTTAACTACCTTGGGGGGCGAAGGTCTCTGAAGACCTGTCAGGAGGCAAGTGATCATGTGGTCCCTGGCTGCTCTACCTGGGGAAGGTCCTGTCTGACCTCCTGGTGGGGGTTGGTAATCCCACCCAGGGTCCTGAAGGGGAACTGCCTCACTGCCAATAGGGTGAGCTTGGTTAGTAGAATGAAGCTCATTAGCATATTCCTGTGCTGCTGTCCAGTCTGGAATTGAAATAGAAGAAGATACAGGAGGGGTAAATGGGGTACTTGAGGTAGAAGTCAGAATGAGGTGTTTAAGATTTTGGATTTCCTTGAATAAAGGGGAATTAAGAGAGTTAGTGTCAGACTCAGAATGCTGAGGAAGGGAGGGGGAAGATTGCAGAGAGGGAGTTTGAGGCAGAGAAGGGAGGGCAGTTGGGCTGGCCCATGGACTGGAAGGCAAAGGAGGGTATAGTGATGGGAGGGCAGGGGAAGGACTTGGTTGTGCCTCAGGCTCGGGAGCAGGGGGGGTCTTGGGGCTGGGTTCTGATACGGGGCAGGTTATCAGCTACGGAAGGATCAAAAGCAGAGTCAGAGGGGTAGGGAGGAGGGAGAGTGGCAGAGGCCCCTGGAGTTTCAGGACCTGGTGAGTCTGCCTTAGCCAGGAGGACCTGGTAGGAAGAACATTTGACACAGAGGGAGGGATTAGCATGGAGGTCAAGAAAGGCGTGGATGTAGGGTAGTTCAGACTCTTGACATTATGCTGGCAGAAGTTTTCCAAATCTTTTAAAATATTGAGGGTCAAGAAAGGCGTGGATGTAGGGTGGTTCAGACTGCTTGCCGTTATGCTGGCAGAAGTTTTCCAAATCTTTTAAAATACTGAGGTTTAAGGTTCCAGTGTTTGGCCAAACAGAGTTATTATCTAGTTTGTACTGAGGCCAGGAAGTGGTACACAAGAATTTTAGACGTTTTGATCTGATAGTGTGAGACAATCCTAGCTTTTTTAAGGATTTAAGTAAGCAGGCCAAAGGCGTCTGACCCTGAGGTTTTGAGTGTTTAGTTCCCATAGCAATGGATTAGGCAGAAAGCGAAAGGAGAGTTAAAGACCTCAGCTGGTGGGTAGGGGAACAAAGAAAGTTTTTGCCCTGAGGGGACAGAGGTGGAGTTGGGGAGAGAGAGAGAGAAAGAGAGAGAGAGAGAGAGAGAGAGAGAGAGAGAGAGAGAAAGCAGGAAGAGAAAGGTTTGGCTTAGGTCATGTAAAAATGAGAACGAGAAGAATCAGGCAACAAAAAAAAGCGTCCTTTTTTGTTGCAGATTCGAGTTAAATTCCTAAACCCCAGGGCAGCATCCTACAATCACTGGGGAGGGGAAATACGAGTTGTGCGTGTCCCCGCCAGTGACCACAGTGTCCTGTAGTCCAAGGCAGGGCAGAACCTCCCACACACTGGTGTGAACGGGGAGGCAGGTCTGACTCCCAGGTGGGCGTGGACAGATACAGTAACTGTGCCGGGCAGTTCAACAGTCGCAGAAACCAGTGCTGTCCAGTGGCCGTGAGTGAGGTCCGGGAGTGACCGAATTTGATTGGAAAGGAGATGAAAAGAGAACTGGCAGAGAGTAATGAAGGGGAAAGGGGAGAGATAGAGGGGGAGAGAGAGGGAGAGCTGAATGGAATGGGAGAGGGGAGAGAGATAGAGGGTGGAAGTGTACCTTAATGCCAAATTAGTGGTGTTCGCAGAGGCCAGTAAGGACAAGCGAGTCCGAAAGTTTCACGTGCGAGGTCCCTTGAAAGGAGATGAAAAGAGAACTGGCAGAGAGTAATGAAGGGGAAAGGGGAGAGATAGAGGGGGAGAGAGAGGGAGAGCTGAATGGAATGGGAGAGGGGAGAGAGATAGAGGGTGGAAGTGTACCTTAATGCCAAATTAGTGGTGTTCGCAGAGGCCAGTAAGGACAAGCGAGTCCGAAAGTTTCACGTGCGAGGTCCCTTGAAGTAAAAGCCAGGTTTTGGCACCATGTGATAGGTAGAGAGTGGGTGGGAGCGAGCGGGTGGATGGAGAAAGGCACCGAGGCACAGATGGAATTCTCAGCGGGATACAGATTTATTTCGCACGGGGCACCTTTCCCTCGGGGAAGGGAAAGATGTCGGCGGAGGGAAAGATGTCAGGGAAGGGAAGGACAGGAAGGGAAGGGAAGGGAAGGATGTCAGGGAAGGGTGTCCGGGAAGGGAAAGATGTCCGGGCCAGGAAGGGAAGGGAAGGATATGAGCTGGGACTTTATATATGGGGGCTTTAGGGTGTGGAAGGGGGAATGTTTGGGGGAGAAATCAGGGAGGGGGAAGCAGGTAGGATTAGGGTGTGGAAGTGTTTACTTTTTCCCTCTTAAGATGAGAGAAAAACAGCTTCTAAAATCTCTGGTTATCAGGTAGAATCTGCTTATCTTTGGAGGTCAAAGGAAAGGCAGGCTGCTTCTCAGCAGAGTTTGTTTCCCTTGACTCCAAAGGTCAAGGTGAGGTCCCTGTTGGGGAGGGGGGGGAGCTGCTATTTGGAACCCTAA
>NW_008337640.1:2754407-2790271 GCF_000622305.1 Nannospalax galili | reverse complement strand
TTCTTGACCTCAAAGGTCAAGGTATTTATCAGCTAAGTTCCCTTTTCTAAGCTCCAAAGTCTGTAGGTCCCTGTTGGGGAGGGGGGGAGCTGCTATTTGGAACCCTAACAATAATGATAATCATATTAGTATTGAATAATTGTTAGGCAATTAATGTAATCCAAGCACTTCTAGCATGTAATATCTTATTCATTGTAACTTTTTAAATCCTCACAAAGAACTAATAAGAAGAGTTAACTTATGCTAATGCTGTGGCACTCAACTAGTTAAATGTTTGCCACAGAATTTTTATTAATGATTATGACTTCCATTGGAACAATGTATAATGCTATTGTTTTGTTGCTTTTTTTCTGTCCTTTGTACCTTCCTGATATCTTCTAATGATGAAAGTTGCCAGATCTCAACATCTGCTTGAACTTCAATCATGACCAGAAATTCTCTCTCTGTCTCTGTCTCTGTCTCTGTCTCTCTCTCTCTCTCTCATCCATTTCAAGATTAAAAGTAATTACAACATTTGGGGGGCATGAATAAGGAAAATGGCTAAACCTGAAAAACTACAAACAGGTGACTTTCTCCAAGTTAAAATGGTTACAGAAATAAATGTAAATAATTTCTACTTTGGTCCTTCATTGGTTTCTCAGCCAGGTGTGCGGCAACACATCTGAAGGCCTGTCCAGTTGTCCATATGATGTATGAAACCACTGTGCTGCAACAGTGGAGTTGATAGAAAAGTTGGAGAATTACAGGTCAGACACACATTAAATACATTAAATATCGATGGGACTAGCCTGTGCACGTCAGATGAAGAGAGTGTAGTTGTTTGTTTTACACTCTTGGTAAAGTAGTAATAAATATACACTACTGAAATATTTTTTGGTTTAGTAATTTCAAATTTTTAAATTTTGTGATAAACTCCCTGACATAAATTTAATTTAAAAAGATGCATTTGTAAAATATTAAGTTTATGCTTCTCAAGAAGTTGGACAAAGTCTCAAACTTTCCCCAAATATTTATCAACACAAAATATTCCTTGGAAATCTTATTATACAAACCAATAGTCAGGAAATGGACCCTTTACCCAAAAGACACAAGTTAATAAAGAATCAGCACCTTCCTTAAAATATAGTTCTTTTAAAATAACTATGCCTGGTCAATGTCAACCTCATGTAAATGTCCTAAATTTATTTTACTTTTGATTTCATATTGATTCTTTAATGTAAGTGTTCTATGATGAAAAAAATGTAAAGCTATAGTTTTCAGAATATAGAATACTTTATCAATTAAAAGAGATTTTAAACATTGAAATGATGACAATTTTATATCAGTATCATCAAATGCTTCAAACTGTTAATAAAGTTAATTTCAATAATTCTTTGATATTCTTCAGCGAATATTTATAATCAAAATAAAGTTTCAAAAGTTTATTTTGTGGATAACAAAATAGCTTATTGAATTAAATTTCACAAACAAAAATGTCAGCATTGAACATTTTCATCATGAGTACAGTGTTTAATATTGCACAACAATAGACTTAATTTTTTTTTCAAATTTAAGAATTTATGCATGCATTATTTTGATCAAATCCACTCCCACTCCTTCCCCTCCAACTCCTTCCATATCACCCCATCACTTTTTTCTGACAACTTCATGTACTTACTTTTTTTCTTCCTTCCTTCCTTTCTTTCTTCCTTTCTTTCTCTTTCTTTCTTTCTTTCTTTCTTTCTTTCTTTCTTTCTTTCTTTCTTTCTTTCTTTCAATAGTGTGTGCTGGAATGATGGTGTGCACCATATCTTTCTCTTTCTCTTTCTTTCTTTCTTTCTTTCTCTCTTTCTTTCTTTCTCTCTTTCTTTCTCTCTTTCTCTCTTTCTCCCTCCCTCACTCCCTTCTCTCTCTCTCTCTCTCTCTCTGCCTCTCTCTCTTCTCTTTCTTTATGGAGCACAGGAGGTAGGAATTGGCTAGGAAGTTAGGTATTAGTCACTTTTCTGTTGCTGTGGTAGAAACACTGACCAAAGCAATTTATAGAAGGAAGAATTTATTTGAGCTTACAGTTCCAGGGGAATTACAGTCCATCTTGGTAGGGAGGCATGGTGGCAGAGGTGGCTGGAGGAGGAGCAGAAGCTAAGCTCTACACTTTCAAGTGGGCACAGGAAGCAAGAGAATAACTGGAGATCTGGCAAGGCTTAAGAACTTGCTAAGCCCACCCTCAGTGATGTGTTTCCTTCAGGATAGCCACACCTTCTAAGACCTCCCATAACAGCACCACCATCTGAGCTCCAAATAGTTGGAGTTTATGGGGGACATTTTCATTCAAACCACCACATTCCACCCCTTGGCCCCCATAGGCTCATGACCATATAAAATGCAAAATGAATTTAGTCCAACTTTAAGAGTCTCCATGGTCATTATCAGTCTCAATACTATTCAAAGGTCCACAGTCCAAAGTCTTTTTGAGACTCAGGGAAATATCTGAACTGTAAGCTCCTGTAAAATCAAAAGACAAATTTACGTACTCCCAATATACAGTGGAACTGAAAACACATTACCATTTCAAAAGGGAGGAAGGAAGCATAATATGGAAATATCAGTCCAAAACAAGACTAAAACCAGCAGGACCAAATCTAGTAGCTCTACATCCAACTTGCGGGACTTTACTTCCAAAGGTCTTAGATGGTTCAGCCTCTCCAGCTTTTCTTCCTGCAATGTACATCTCTCTCTTGAGCTGGTACCACTCCCTATATGCAGATCTTCTTGGCAGATGCCTCACAGCTCTGGCATCACAAACGTCTTCTTGGAGTCTCCATTGCCAACTGGGCTTCACCTTCACAGCTTCACAGAATGGCCTGTCAGGGCATTCTCTATTCAGGGAAACCTCTGATTCATGCTGCCTGGCCTTCGAGGGTCTCTGAAATTGGGAGGAAGAACCAATGACACCTTCACTCTTGTGTCTTTTGTGAAACCCTCCTCTGTGGCCCCCTGCCCTGGCCTCCTGAGACCCCTGACCCCCTTTAGGAATAATGGCTCCTTCTTGCTTCTGTAAACTGCTTGATTGCTAGGCTGAGATGACAAACTGCACTGACCCCATTTTGACTAGTTGTTTCAGGCAAGGTGGACCTGTCCAGGCATGTTGTAATCTCCACCTACTACCCTCACCCCAGGAAGCTATAGATCAAGCAAGCTCAGGCATATAGCAGCCTTATAAGGTAAGAACAGAGACTTCTGGCCTCAGAGATAACAGTCAGCACATTCCATAGCTCTGAGGGTAGCATCTGCCAATGAGAAACCCCCAGGACTACATCCCTTATAACCAATCAATTCAAAAGTGTGTTGGCGCGTGCTGGCTCCTTGGACCAATCAAGTTGTGACTCTGTTATTCCCCTCCTCCCTTGGTCTCCCCCTGTGATCGGAGCTCTCAGGACAGATCCATTGCATTGGTGAGGTCTGAGAGCCCAAGCTTAAGTCCGAATAAAGACTCTTTGTTCTTGCATGCCCTCTGGATTCCATGGTTATTCTTGGGGGTCCATTCTCTGGGCACAACATTTGGGGGCTCGTCTGGGATCCCTAAGGACCCCCCCCATGGGACCCCAGAGTGCTGAGTCTGCCTGATCCGATTGGTGAGTGTCTCTTGTCTTTGTGTCTTTTGTATTTGCATGCAGCTGGTTTTTGGGCCCAGTTTGAGATTGCCTGTTGGAGGTCTAGGTGGACGCACTGGAAGGCCCCAGACTGTGGGACTTGGGAGACATCCCAGACCCACCTGGCAGGGATTGGATCCCCTTGGTAAATTTGGAAGGATGGAGTGGTTCTCACCCACCAGGAGGTGAGAGGCCATCGGTCTATTTTCAGTTTAAGGCACCAACTAATGGTGTGTTGTTTTTCTGTGTGTTTGTGCTTTTTGTTGTGTTTGTGACTCTTACTGCATTAGAAGAGATGGGACAGAACCAAGTAACTCCTCTTCGCCTTTTCCAGGATCACTCCTCAGAGTTCAAAGCCCAGGCTGATAGCCTGGGGTTAAGAGTAAAGAAAGGGAAGCTCTTTATGTTTTGCAGTAATGAATGGCTGACCTTTGGGGGTGGTTGTCCTGAAGAGGGGACATTATACCAGCCCACAATCTACAGAGTAAAGGATATAATTTATGGCCATCCAAGCCACCCATATCAGGTCCCTTACATCACGACTTTGCAGGTTATGGTGGAGGAGCCTCCAAAATGGTTAAAGCTGTTCTTTCCTCCTCCCCTCACTGGCCCAAAGCTGACTGTCCTTACCCTGCATGAGGATGAGTGGCAGAGAAATGAAACTAAACCCTCTGCCCCTCTCTACACCATCTTGCAAGGAGGCACAGGGGAAGAACTTCTGCTTGAGCCACCCCCCTATTAGCCTGTTCCACAATCAGAGCTTCAGGACACCCCAGGGGAGGCAGAGGCAGCCCCACCCCAGGAAACAGAAGAACACCCTCCCCAGACATGGAGGAGGGTCCAAAGGGGACAGCCATGGCTGGTGGTAGACGCTACTGTCCTTTCCCTCCAGGCTGTGGGGCTGCTCACTGAAGAGGGGACCAATAGATGCAGTACTGGCCATTGCAACTAGCGACCTCTACAATTGGATGCTGCAGACAGCTAAATTCTCTGAAAAGCCCCAAGGTCTAATTGATTTGCTAGAACCTGTTTTGTTTACCCACCAGCCCACTTGGGATGATATTCAGCAGCTTTTGCAGCTCCTATTCACTACTGAAGAAAGAGATCAGATCCTGGTTGAAGCCTGCAAGCTGGTCCCCAGGGTGGATGGGAATCTAACCACCAATCAGGCCCTGATAGATGAAGCCTTTCCCCTGGTTAGGCCAAATTGGGACTTCAATGTGGCTGAAGGTTAGAAGAGGCTCTGGGTCTACCTCCAGACTCTAATGGGGGTCTCCAGATGGCCACAAGGTGTCCCACCAATCTGATCAAGATTAGTGGTGTGCAGCAAGGGAGAGCAGAATCACCCGCAGCATTCCTAGAAAGGATCCTTGAGGCATTCCTTACCTACACTCCAATGTACCTGGAAGCACCCGAGAATAAGAATGCAGTGATCCTGGAATTTGTGAACCAGTCTGCACCTTATATTAGGCGCAAATTGCAGAAATTGGACATACTGGCAGATAAAACCCTGCCAGAGCTTCTGGCAGTGGCTGAGAAAGTCTAAAATCATTGAGAGAGTCCTGAGGACAAGCAGGCCTGGATTGCCATCACTGCCAGTGCCAAGCAGACCCATGACTTTGCCAAGATCCTCCTGGCCACATCAACCAGGTCCCCAGATGAAAGAGAATGCCAGCTCTGAGACCTATCTGCTGAACCCAGAAAGTTGACCAAAGTTGTTCAAAAACCAATGCACCTATTGTAAGAAAATGGGCCACTGGAAGAAGGAATGTCCAGAAAGACTGGCCAGGCAGGAGCAGGTCCATGAAGGAACACAAGTCCTGGAGCTTGGGGGATGGAGAGAATAGGGAGGATGGGGTTCGGCTCCCCTCCCCGAGCCCAGGGTAACTCTCAGAGTGGAGGGGACACCTCTGAGCTTCCATGTAGACACAAGTGCTCAACATTCAGTGTTAACAGAGACCCTAGGGAAATTGTCAAACAAAAGGTCTTGGGTACAGGGAGCGACTGGCATGAACCAATATTCATGGATCACCCGAAGGAAAGTGGACTTAGGCACTGGCTGGGTGTCCCACTCCTTTCTAGTCATGCCAGATTGCCCCTGCCCACTCAGGTAGAGACTTGCTTATCAAAATTGGAGCCCACATCCATTTTTCACCTAATGGGGTTCATTTAATAGATAAAGGAGGCCACCCCATTCAGGTACTGACCTTGCAACTGGAAGACGAGTATCGACTGCACCAAAAACTGGACCCACAGCCAATGGAGGAGATTTCTGTTTTGCTGCAGGAATTTCCTCTGGCCTGGGCTGAGACTGGAGGGATGGGGCTGGCAGCCCACCAGCCACCCATCTGGGTGGAGCTGAAACCAGGAGCCTTTCCAGCTTGGATGAAGCAGTATCCCATGTCCCATGAAGCCAGATCAGGAGTTACCCCACACATCCGGAGGCTAAGAGACCAAGGCATCCTAATACCCTGCAGGTCTACATGGAATACACCTCTCTTCCCAGTAAAGAAGCCAAACTCTACCTGCAGGTCTGCATGGAATACACCTCCCCTTCTGGTAAAGAAGCCAAACTCAAATGATTACTGGCCAGTACAGGATCTGAGAGAAGTAAATAAGTGGGTCATGGATATCCATCCACGGTGCCTAATCCCTATGCCCTCCTGAGCTCCTTGCCACCCTCCAGGGGCTGGTATACTGTACTAGATTTAAAAGACACCTTCTTTAGCCTGCCCTTAGCCAAGGACAGTCAGCCATTCTTTCCTTCGAATGGCAAGATCCGGAGGCTGGTTTCAATGGACAACTGACCTGGACTCGCCTGCCTCAGGGATTCAAGAACTCACCCACTCTCTTTGTTGAGGCACTTCATGAAGATCTGGGTGAGTACAGGCTGGAACACCCCCAGCTCACCCTATTGCAGTATGTAGATGACATCCTGATAGCTGTTGATGACGCTCTACTATGTCAGCAAGGGACTAAGGATTTGTTGGCAACTCTAGGCAGGCTAGGATATCGGGCATCTGCTAAGAAAGCACAAATGTGTCGTCAAGAAGTGATTTTTCTAGGGTACATTCTAAAAGAAGGACAAAGATGGCTCACAGATACCGGGAAAGAAACAGTGTTGAAGATTCCAGTTCCCAGCTCCTGGAGAGCAGTGACAGAGTTTTTGGGATCTGCAGGGTTTTGCCACCTCTGGATCCCAGGGTTTGCCAAATTGGCTAAGACTCTCTATGAGGCTACAAAAGAGAATGAGACTTTCCTTTGGATGGGGGAAAGAGAAAGGGCCTTTAATGAAATTAAACAAGCCCTCTGATGGCCCCGGTTTTGGGGCTCCCCAATGTCTCCAAGCCTTTCCACCTCTACATAGATGAAAAGAAAGGAATAGCCAAAGGAGTCCTGATACAAACGTTAGGACCCTGGAATAGACCAGTGGCATACTTGTCTAAGAAACTTGATCTAGTAGCCACAGGATGGCCACCGTGTCTGCAGATTGTAGCTGATACTGCCCTTCTAGTCAGGGATGCAGATAAATTGACATTAGGGCAAGAACTGCACATCACCACTCCTCATACTATTGAAGGAGTTCTTAAGCAGCCACTGGACCGCTGGTTGAGCAACACCTGAATAACCCATTATCAGAGCCTACTTCTTAACCCTCTGATAATTCGGTTCCTCCGAACACCACCTTTAAACCAGCCACCCTGCTGCATGACCCTGACTTGGACATGCCCCTGAACAATTACGCAGGGATCCTGACACAGGTGCATGGGCTCAGAAACGGACTAACCGATCGGCCACTATCCAATGCAGAAGCTGCTTGGTTCACCAATGGTAGCAGTTTCATGAAAAATGGGCAGAGGCATGCAGGGGCGGCAGTGGTAACTGAGGCTGAGACCGTTTGGGTGGCGGCTTTGCCTGCAGGAACCTCAGCTCAGAGGGCTGAACTGATAGCTCTGACTCAGGCCCTTAGGCTTGGAAAGAACACACGATTGAATGTGTACACAGACAGCCATATGCCTTTGCTATGGCACATGTGCATGGAGCCATCTACCAGGAAAGGGGGCTGCTCACAGTGGAGAGAAAAGCTATTAAAAATAAACAAGAAATTCTTGACTTGTTGGCAGCTCTATGGCTGCCTAAGAAGTTGGCTATTATCCACTGCCCTGGCCACCAGAAAGCTAACACGCCCATAGCTCGAGGAAATCAAAGAGCAGACTTGCAGACTGGGTTGCCAGAGAAGTAGCCTTGGAGGCCTTCCAGATTTTGCCAAGCCAACTGCCAGATCCTGGCCGCCCTGTCCTACCTGATCAGCCTCACTATTCCCCAGAGGATATGAAATTGATACACAAACTTCCCATGACCCAAAAGATTGAGGCTTGGTGGCATACAGGAGACTGTAGAATTATTCTGCCAAATGACTTGGCCAAAGACCTCCTCACACACATCCACCAAACCACCACCTGGGTACAAGGAAGACAGCTGAACTCTTAAGAAATGTTCACTTAAAAGTCTTGAATTTCCACCTACTGGTTAATACAGTCTCCTCTGCATGCCTTAGTTGCAAGCCGACCAATGCTGAAAACCATCCTAAGGAACAAGGGGCTTGAATGAGGGGCTCTAGACCAGGGACCCACTGGGAGATGGACTTTACAGAAGTTAAGCCAGGCAAGTATGGTTACAAATATCTACTAGTTCTGGTAGACACCTTTTCAGGATGGACTGAAGCCTTCCCCACCAAGCATGAGACTGCTCAGGTGGCAGCCAAGAAACTACTGGAGGACATCTTACCCAGGTATGGTGTCCCAGCCCTTCTGAGCTCCAAGAACGGGCCAGCCTTTGCATCACAGGTAACCCAGGAATTAGCTAGGATATTGGGGGCAAGGTGGAAATTACACTGTGCATACAGGCCCTAGAGCTCGGGACAGGCAGCGAGGATGAATAGGACTCTAAAAGAGACCCTTACCAAATTAACCATGGAGACTGGCAGGGACTGGGTGGCTCTCCTTCCCTTTGCCCTGTATAGGGTAAGGAACTCACTCTATCTGCTAGGATTGACCCCCTATGGAATCATGTTTGGAAGACCTTCCCCATCCTCCCCAGTCTAAGAACTGAACTAATTGCTGAATTTGATAACCTACAGTTGCTTGATTCTCTAGAAGCGGTGGCTCAGGCGCATAGGGATGTATGGCCTCGGCTGAAAGCTATCTATGAGACTTCTCCCCCTCCTACCCTACACAGCTACCAGCCTGGCGATTGGGTCTATGTCCGCAGACACCGCCGAGAGACCTTGGAACCTCACTGGAAAGGACCGTACGTAGTGCTCCTGACAACCCCAATGGCAGTGAAGGTAGATGAAGTTGCCACCTGGATCCATCACACTCATGTCTGACTAGCAAGTTCCTACCCAGACCCAGATAACCATTGCCCTCTGTTGACCTTTATGCTCGATCCAACAACATGGAAGGTCCACAAGAAAGCAGACAATCCCCACAGGCTAAGGCTGTGTCGCTCTTGATGTTTACTCTGCTGTTTGGAATGAACGTATGTATAACTGCTAACCCTCATCAATCTTACAATCTCACCTGGCAGCTCCTAGACATCTCTACTGGAGACATCCTGGTCCAGACATCCAAGATTGCCCCAATAAACACCTGGCACCCAGAGCTAGGCCTCGATCTCTAACGCTTACTCCCCAGACAGAGCCATGGGGGACTACGTCATGCTTATTACTATGTCTGTCCTGGGAGCAGAGGTAGAGACCTAGAGAAAATGATGTGGGGGAGCCAGTGATTATTTTTGTAAATCCTGGGACTGTGTGAGTATGGGGGACATCTACTGGACAGCCCCTGTTAAAGATGATCTTAAGGTTGTCTGTAACGACACCCATGATGCCATTTATCATGGGCGGAAAGTTAGAACATGTCCTATGAAAACAGGCTGCAACTCTGTTAAGGTGATGTTTATTGATGCAGGAAAAAGAGACACCACTTGGGAGGTAGGAAAAACCTGGGGATTGAGAACTCTCAACCCAAGACCAGGGGGGTTCTTCACTATCATCCTCAGAAAGGAAACACCCACCTCACTGGTACCCCAAGGTGTTGACTCCCACCCACTTTTAGAACCCCTAGAATCCAACCCCAGCCCTAAGCCCCCGCCTCTGAGGGAAAGTACAACAGTCTTTCAGAGAGCAGCAGTAGTTGTGGGGACACTAATAGCTTCACCCTCAGACCACCCTATTTGGCTGCTGATCACCTCCACCTTCGAGGTGCTCAATGCCTCCAAGCCAGACCTAACTGTAGAGTGCTGGCTTTGTCTGAGTGCCCAGCCGCCCTTCTATGTGGGCATAGCTGTAGTAGGTAATTACTCCCAAGTTAATAGTAACCAATGCACCTGGGGACAGCAGGGAAAACTTTCTCTCCAGCAAGTAACTGGGGCAGGGACCTGTGCCCTGCATCCTGGTGCCCTCAGGGCTATATAACCATGTATTTTCTGTTTCAAATGGTACTTATTACTCTGCCACTTCTGGGTCGTGGGCTTCCTCTACTGGTTTGACACCCTGCATTCACGGGACTGTCCTGAATAACATAAAAAGTTACTGTGTCATGGTACAGTTATTCCCCAACATGACTTACTATGGGGAGACCCAGATGGAGCTAGCCTACGCACCCCTTTCTTCCCTCAGAACTAAGAGAGCAATAGGGACTGCAGCCATTTTGTTATCCTCCCTAATTGGTCTAGGTATAGCTGGAGTGACCGGAGTGGGCACCTTGGCCTTAATTTTATGGGACCAAAACTACAGAGCCCTCCAGGTAGTGATTGACGTAGACCTCAGGAGTCTTGAACAGTCTGTAACTATATTAGAACAATCCCTAAACTCACTAGCAGAGGTTGCCTTACAGAATAGAAGAGGTTTTTGACCTCCTTCTTATGCAACAAGGGGGCTTGTGTGCAGCCCTAAAAGAAGAATGTTGCTTTTATGCTAACCACTCTGGGGTGATTAGAGATTCTATGGTTCTGCTCAGGAAATGTATTAAGGATAGAGAACAAAAGGACCCTGGATAGTATGAGAAACTGTTTAATTGGTCTCCCTGGCTCACTACCTTAGTCTCCACCTTAGCTGGACCTATAATCCTCCTTCTGTTGGACCATGTATCATCAATCAGCAGGTTGCCTTCATTAAAGAACGAGTGAGTACAAAACAACTCATCGTCCTGAGGTCCCAGTATCAGCCCTTAGAACCCCTTATTAGGGACCCCAACCTAGACCCATGATTGGGTCTTCTCTTAAGTTGCAAGGAAAGGGGGAAATGTGAAACCCTCCTCCGTGGCCCCCTGCCCTGGACTCATGAGACCCCTGACCCTCTTTAGGAATAACGGCTCTTTCTCGCTTCTGTAAACTGCTTGATTGCTAGGCTGAGAGGACAAACTGCACTGACCCCATTTTGACTAGTTATTTCAGGCAAGCCTGGAACTGTCCAGGCATGTTGTAATCTCCACCTACTACCCCCACCCCAGGAGGCTATAGATCAAGCAAGCTCAGGCATATAGCAGCCTTATAAGGTAAGAACAGAGACTTCTGGCCTCAGAGATAACAGTCAGCACATTCCATAGCTCTGAGGGTAGCATCTGCCAATGAGAAACCCCCAGGACTGCATCCCTTATAACCAATCAATTCAAAAGTGTGTTGGTGTGCAGGCTCTTCGGACCAATCAAGATGTGACTCTGTTATTCCCCTCCTCCCTTGGTCTAAAACCTATAAAATCTTCCTCCCCGTGCAATCGAGGCTCTCAGCACAGGTCCATTGATTTGGTGTGGTCTGAGAGCCCGGACTTAAGCCCAAATAAAGACTCTTTGTTCTTGCGTGCCCTCTGCATTCCATGGTTATTCTTGGGAGTCCGTTCTCTGGGCATAACACTTTCATGCCTCTAAAGCCAGAACCAGGTGAACAACACTGCCAAGTTTGGCTGCAAGTTTGGGATGGACTCCAGCCTGCTTTAACCATTTTAGAAGCTTTTCTCTTCAGTGCTTCCTGCAGTATTTTCCTTTTACAAGTTGGAGGCTTAACTGGGTATGATCTTGCCCTGGAAGCACTCTCTCCATTGTTTAAGTGTAAATCTCTAAGCCCCTCCTTAATCACTTTAATCTCCTTATCAAAAGGATCTTCTCCAACACATACCTCAGCTCCAACATTTACTTTCTTAGTGCTCTTTTTCAATCCATCCTGTACATTTTGTATTTCTTTCTGCCCCATTTGCTCTTTTTCACTGTAAATCTGTATAATATTCAGCATCAATAGCCATGCCACCATTTCTCTGTCATGCTGTCTTGAAATTTCTTTCACAAGAGAAATTAGTCCATGGTTTTTCTAGCTTTTCAGCTGTGGGCAAACTCCAGCCAGACTCTGCCAAAATATCCTCATTGTTGCTTAACTCCTTTTTTCCCTCTGGAACTACACTGTTTTCAGTACTACTTTTTTTCAGACCCCTACTAGAATAACCTTTTAAACTCTGCTTACAGCAATCAATTGCTTTTCTAGTCCAGCCTTCCAAAGTCTTCCATATTCTTACAAAACCCGACATGGTCAGGTTCTTCACAGCCAACAGCCCACTGTCTGGTACCAATTACTAGCTTGTTTCTCCACTGCTGTGACAAAACACTCTGACCACTACCAACTTAGGGAAGAAAGGGTTTATTTGTCTTACATCATCCAGGCCACAGTTCATCAGGGAGCCCAAGGTAGGAACTCATGGCAAGAACCTGGAGGCAGGAGCTGGAGTACAGGACATGGAGGATCATTGCTTACTGACTTACTTTCCTGATCCCTGCTCAGCTTGCTTTCTTATGCAACATAGGCCCACCTGTCTAGGGGTGGCACCACCTACTGGAGGTTGGGCCATCCCACATCACTCAACAATCAAAAGATGCCCCACAGACATGGCCACAGGCCAGTCCTATGGAGGAAATTCCCCAATTGAGGCTCCCTCAGCCCATGTGTGTCAAGTTGACACTAAAACTATTCAGGACAGACCCCAAAGAAAAGTAGCCAGTTTCTTGGCTAAAAGTCAAAACATCCTTGGGCCTCTTAGCAACTTACTCTGTTCCAAAAGCCAAAAATGTCAAGAGTATTTGAGAGCTTTTATCTAATCCCTAACAATAGATTTTTTTATTAAACTAGAAAACGGGGCAAAAATTTATGATTAGAATTGACCATGTGTACATATAGCCAAAGGGAATTTTGCCTCCACGTGGTGGTACTTTTAATAAGATGATGCTAGGATACATCTCTTTCAAAAGTGGCTGTAAATTTTTAGGTTCACAGTTGAATTAATACCATTATACAATATTGAACTCAGTATAAACCCTGTAAGTTATAAAATTGAATGACTTAACCCTTTAAAGAAGATGTCCATTTCATTTTAAAATATACTGTTTCCTACATTTTTAATGCTACTAACACTTAGATGTTTGCATATGTGTTTTTAATCTCTATGTATCTGATGATTACTAGTCACAGTTGGTTACACTGAGATCCTTAGTACCTGAGTATGGATATAAAGTCATCAGATAGATTTCACTGGTAAAGTTTATCACCTCTACTATTTAACATGAAGGAAATTTTTATTCTTCCTCTTTAAATATGTCTTTTTAAAAAATTTGTAGATTTTTCTGTGTTTATATCATACAGAACATCCCACACAGTCTTATTCATCTATATACCCACTTCCCAAATGGGACCCTCCCATAGTCTCCCCCCTCCCACATACTGGAACCCACATACTCTGTCATCCCTGTTACTGTCCTTTATGTTGTTGACATCCCAGCCATTCTCCAGTGCTTGTCTGTCTGCTGAATTTAGTCAGCCTATCTAGAGGTCCTTGTGTTAGGAAGATCAGCTGTTCCTCATCTAGCAGCAATATGTTGTCAATATTCTTTTAGATAAGATTGGGGTCTGCTGTTCATTTTCCCAGTTCTATGCTGGGTTACTCTCTGGGAGTCTCTTGTGACACCTTGGCCAATAACTCAAAGGAAGGTATCACCTGTCAGGCATTGTTTCTTGTTATGTAGCCTTTAGTTATACATATGGACTCTTAAAAATTATATTGACCCCATTAATCTTTGGTCATACTTTCCTTTTGGGTGTTTAAGACCATACAATTAGCCCAGATAAAACAATTTATTTTTACTTTTAAGGTCATTTGAGGATCTGTTCCTCAGGTGTAACATGGGCTTGAGAGGAGTCCCTGGCTCCTTTCTTTTACCGTTTCCATCTGTGTGAAGATCAGTCAAAGGTCGTGCTCCACCATGGCTGGCTTTGCTTGGAAGCATGGAGGAAATGTTTCCTCTGTGTTGACCCTCCTTTTTGTAGACTGGACACTGTTTCAAGTCCATCCGGTGGGGTCTCCATGGCCTCCTTGCTCAAGAGGACAGGTGACTCACCACAGCTACAGGACATTTTGAGAGATGCTCATATTCCCCTGGAACTTAGTTGACTAGGAGGGCAAATGATCTGTCAACCTAAAATTTTTCAGCCAATTTTGAAAGACATGAATCTTAGCTCTGGAAATTGTTATTGAATATGTCAATGCTGTTGTAATGAAATGCTTCTTCTAAGTATGTGGTTATTAGGTTCAATAGCAAATCTAAAAATTTTATAGCTCCTTTTGAATGAGATGTATCTTTGCTCTGGAAACTGTTATTGAGTATGTTAAAGCTGTGATGAAATGCTTCTTCTAAAAATTTTTTTTAATTAAAAAAAAATAAGATGATGTTTTATAGCAGTCCCTTCTGCATGAAGTAACTACCATCATCACGACTTCACCTGAGTCTGACTGCTAAACATAGTCACAGTTGGGTTTGTTGATAGTTGTGCTCATTCATTAAAGGAGGACCAAGCAGGGTCATGGGACCATCACTGGATTATCCAGCCACTCTTCCCAGCTAACTGTATGTAATTTGACCCTAATCACACATGGCCTCTTGGATTTGGGGAGGGCTAAATTATACAATCTGGGGAAGGCTGGGAAGGGAAAGCATGACCCATGCTGGGTAAAGTCTCTCCAGTGTGCATACCCTCAAGTCATACATATACCTCAATAACCCCTCAATTATCTCAATAAATTCATTGGTTCCCCAGTGAAACTTTAAACTAACATTGGCTTGACACTAGAACTTTAAAAGGGTGTAAGCATGGCTTCTTAGCATCCCCAGGAAAAGAAGTCTCACAACAGATGGAAAATTTATTTGTTAATGCTATTATGTCTCATAATTACTTTTTTAAAAAAAGAAAATGAGAATGTAAAAGATGTTAAAAGGATATTGGAATGGATATATTTTCTAAAATAGAAAAAATGGGACAGCCTAAGTAAGTGATAAAGGTCTATTTAGGTTTGTTATGATATATAAAGGAGGAGACAAAAAAACACACATAATCTTAAAATGTCTATAGTCACAGTTTATTCAACTAGTTTAAGAAACAAAATACATATCTAGTAAAGGTTATCTGAGAATATTTGGTTTTTTTTTTTACCCAAGCCTTATCTACACAGCACATGATAATTAAAAGTACCAGACTGGTGGAACTAACATTATTGGATGTTTAACAGCCATAGTTTGAGGCCTATATACTAATGTGGTCAGAGGGACTTAAAGGACAGATTTTTCCCCTTGTCTTCCAAGGTCGACCAGCACAGAAAACTACCTTTATTAATGCAGTAGTGGCACTGTTATCTTGGGGACAATAAACAGCTATCTAATTGGATAAAAAAACCCTTTCAATGGGCATGAACTCATGGGTGCCACTGTAAAATCAGTTAAATACACATGGCAGGAGAGAACATAGATCCTAGAGAAAATCCTCTCTCATTAATATCTCTAGACAAATGAAATTTCTTATCATATGCTAAATATGGATTTTACATTTACAGACAAGCGTACCATACACCACTCATTGAAGAAGTTTCTTTTTGCAACAAATAGAGGTTACTGAAGAATTGTACAACTTAACAGACACAGAGAATATATGTCTGAGTGGTGACCAGGATGAGGTGACATATCTACAATTGAATCTCTGCACCTAAGGCTCATGGAACATAGTGGAACAAGGGGTAGAGAACAAAACTAAGGCATCCCTCAGTGCTCACCAGTAAAGCTTCCTTATACAGCAGAGTGCAATGCACAAGTGAACTTATGCCAATGGTGGCCTCAACAACAGGACCCATGCCAACTCAATTAAAAATGGACCCAGAGGGGAGGTAGGAAATGGGTGGCAGCCTGGCCCTAGACTGAGAACTATTGGAGATTGATTGCTACTAAGTGAGGGAGAGTATGCCTTAGATACGATCTCTAGACAGGCTGACCAGACTCCAGTGGATGAATTTTCACTGAAGGACATCTGGGTACAAACCCTTGACTGGACAGGACTTAACAAGTATGGTGGCACACATGAGGTCCAGTGGGGGGATTGGAGTCATGGATTAGGGAGGGGGGATCTAAATTTGATAAGAACTGTTGCATGAAATGACAAAGGCTCAATAAAAAATTTAAAAAAGTAAATAAATAAAAATAAAAATTCAAATAATAAAAATAAGGCAGCCAGAACAATCATGAGATTTCAAATATTACAAGATTTATTTTAAAATACTATAACTGCTTGAATAACCTTAATTTGTTTGCAGAATGATTTGATGGAGTTTCTGATTTTAATTAGAAAACTGTAGCTATTTTGAAATGGTAAACTGAAATGAAATAAAAAATGTATCATTTAAATTTGACTGACTATTCAAAAGCTTTTAAAAATCGGTATAAGTTCCATGTTGTGTATTTATATTTTTCACACAAATATAAATTCTGTCAAAAGTACAGGTTCCTTGTAAGCTTCAAATTCTTTATCTATATAGATAATTCTTAATAATTAAATATTTTACATGCTACAAAAAAGTGAATTTAAAGTATCAATAATTTCATTTAAAACTGCTAAACAATCAGACTGATTACAAAGATATATTTTCAAAAACTCTCAGCTGATATAATACCAGATAAAATATGTGAGTATGCATAAAGAATAATTATTTTCCCAAATGCATTTACAATATTTAAATAAGAAATATAATATGTCCCTTCTGTTTACTCTGTATCTTTTTATTAATATTCACAACCATTGAATAAAAATATTTTAAAAATTGCTTCTGTATTGAACATATATAGGCTTTTTTTCTTATCACTTTTCCCTAAAAAGTGCAGTATACAAATATTTGCATAGGCTTTACACTGTATTCAA
Source organism: Nannospalax galili (assembly GCF_000622305.1). Lineage (NCBI taxonomy): Eukaryota > Metazoa > Chordata > Mammalia > Rodentia > Spalacidae > Nannospalax > Nannospalax galili. The sequence continues at coordinate 2,773,367 of NW_008337640.1, read as the reverse complement.
TACAAGAGGTAATCCAGAGATCATTTAACATACATAGGAGGATGCGAGAATGTTGTATATAAACACTATGCCATTTTAAATATTAGACTTGAGCACCCCCACATTGGTCCTGGAACCAATTCCCACAGATATCAAGGCAGCTCTTACCTCAAGTTAGAATAAATTAAAATATATTGATTAAGGAGGGGATGAAGGTGAAGTGACAGTCATGTCATTTGCAAAGTTTAAGGAGGCACTCACTCTCTGGCCTGTACAGTGCTTAAATTCTTATATGGCATCTTCTCTTCAGGAGATCAATTGATTACTAGCTAGAAATTTCTTCCTATTCATTATTAAAAATTCAAGTACAGTGCTAATCTGGAGATAATATTTTATAAGAATGTGCTCCAGCCTCCAAGAAGGAGACAGACAGTATGGAGTACAAGTCATTTGGCCATGATGTTATCTTTCCACAACAATGAATGTGAATAGAAGCCAAAAGCTAGAGGACAAAGAAACCCAAGTGAAGGAGTTTGTGTCTGCATCTCTGCAGTCTGTTCACTGAGATACCCTGGTTCTATTATTATTATTATTTTTGTCTTTTTGAGGCAGGGTCTTTCTGTAGCCCCAGCTAGCCTGAAACTTGCTATGCAAAACAGGCTGATCTCACAGAGATCTGCCTGCCTCTGTCTCCTAAGTATTGGGATTAAAGGCATGCACCACCACATCCCAGCTGATCCCCTGGTTCTTAAAGTGGAACAGACAGTGTGAAGGGTGTGGTTCTTTCCAGATAACCCAACAGAGTACAGAACTCATGCTAGTTAAATCTGAGGGGTCTAGAATACATAGCAATCAGAACGAATACTATAGACTATTATATTGAGGTGAATGGTGACTGAATAATTTTTCCACGCTATCTTATCTATTATGCATAACCCTAGAAAAGAAATATCCACCAGAAGCCTGGAGCGGCTGTTCCAGAATATGTGTGGAGAGCTGGTGAGAGTAATTGATGGGGGAACTGTGACAGACAGCCCAAATTCTTCCTCAGTGAATATTTGTCCCAGCCACTGTGAACGCCATTGGTAAATGTTTTTCAGACATGGTGGTTACTTCAGGAATTGACTCAGCTAAAAAAAAATCTCTCTCCACCAAATTTTCCTTCATTTTGAGGGCTGTTTACAACAAATATCTAACCAGTATGAGCATGCAAAAGACTGCATGTAAACATGGTCCTAGCCTCAACTCTTCCTTTCCCAAGGTTTCATGCTAAATTCTATCTTTGATTAAACATCCTACATAGTAATACTAAATATCCTATATCCTAAAGGCCATTGGAGGCAGATTTTTTATTTTCAAAATTGCATCTCAAATCATGTTGTAGTTAACATTGTTTCTACTTACATGATTAACATTCATTTATGTCTACCTATATATTCACCTTTTTGCCTTTTTCTTTACTATTTCTTATATTTCCACATTCCCTTCTGACATTACTATTATATTGTTCACCTGAAGAACACCCTGAAGTATATCTTTTTATTAGAATCATGCTGCAGAATTTTTAAAGAATTTATTATCATGTGCATATGGCCTGAGAATGCTTGATCCAGCCTCTGCCTGGTGCAGGAGCTAAGAATTCAGCAGACAGCCTGAGAGTGGGTGGATCTGGTCTCTGTGTGGTGGTGAGCTTCCCTAAATTGTGCTGTGCCTTATCCCTTAATTGGGATTACACGAGGCACCTCCCACTTTGCCAGGGCTAGACCTCTGCCCTTCAGTAGGGGCTGAGACATTAGCAGGCAGCCTAAGAGTGCTGAAATCTGGCCTCCCTTTTGAGAATTTCTCAAATTGTGCTGTGAGTATCCACTAGTAGGGGACTAAACGATAGAAGGAAGCCTGAGTGTACCTGACTGTAACCTGACTTGGGCTTCTGTGGCAGCTCCTGTGTAGCTGATCTGAAGCCATCAGTTCCCTCCAAAATAAAATCTTGGAGAACCTGAAACCTAGCCCAATGAGCTTTATACCCAATAAGAAAACAGCTAGGGCACACCAATAATAAAAACAGCAGCAAACTTCAACTCAACAAAAGAAGGCTTGAGTTTCGTACCAGAATCATAAGCAAAAGAAATCCACATGCCAAAATCATAACAGAAAAATGAAAACATGGAAACCAAAACAGCATGTGCTGACCAAACTCCACCAGTTCTGTAGAAGAGTTCTACACAGAGAACAGCATAGACATAAATCAGGACACAGAATTTAAAAGAACCATCACAAAAATGATCAAGGAATTCAACTAATTTAAAGAACACACAAACAAATCACAGAACTAAAGTAAGATAGGGATAAAGCTCTCACTGAATTCACAAAAGAGATAGAAACATTGTAGAAAACTCAGGCAGAATGAAAAAGGAAGTGAAAAACTCAATAAGTCAAATTGAAACAACAGGATAAAGCCTCACCAATAAAATGGATGAAATAGAAAACAGAATATCAATACTGGAGGGAGAATTGGACCCTTCAAACATTGATTATGAAAAATTTTTTAAAAGCACAAAAATGGAATATGCAGGAAATGTGAGACACTGTGAAAAGACCAAATCTATGTATCATAGGCATAGAGGAAGGAGAATTTCAGATTAATGGTATTGACCAGGTCTTAAACAGGATTGTAGAAGAGAATTTCTCAAAATTAAGGAAAGACATCCCCATACAAATACAAGAAGCACATAGAACACCAAATACACAGGACCAGAAAAAAATCCCCACGACATATCATAGTAAAAACACTAAATGTACAGAACAAAGAGAGAAGGCTGGAAGCACCAAATGAAAAACAATAACTCACATAAAAAGGAAAACTCATCAGAATTACAGTTGACTTATCAATGCAAACTATGAAAGCCAGAAGAGTCTGGAACAAGATACTTCCAGTTCTAAATGACCATAGATGCCAACCCAGAATACTTTATCCATCAAAAATGTCTATTATAGTTGAAGGAGAGAGAAAAATCTTCCATGGCATAAATAGGCTGAAAGAATACACATCCACAAAACCAGGCCTTTAAACAATACTTGAAGCAATACAAAGAATGGAGAAAGGAACAACTATATCCCAGGGACAATAGAAAGAAACTAAATGAAGTATAATTGGGGAAACACAAAAATTATACAAAGAATTCAAACAGTAATCAAAATGATGGCAACCAATACACATCTTTCAATAATAATTTCAAATATCAATGGACTGAACTCCCCAGTCAAAAGGCACAGGCTACTTGAATGGATTAAGGAACAAAATCCATCTTTTTGTTGTCTGCAAGAAACCCATCTCACCTTCAAGGACTACCTTAAGGTGAAAGGATAGGAAAAATATATTTCAAGCAAATTACAGTAAGAAACAAACAGGGGTTGCAATTCTAATATGTAACAAAATAGACTTCACACTAAAACCAATCAGAAGAGATAAGGGGGTCACTTCATTCTGATCAAAGGAACAATTAGCTAAAAGAGAAAACTACAGACCCATATACTTAATGAACATAGATACAGAAGTTCTCAACATAATACTTGCAAACTTCATACAGTTGTGCATCAACAAATCATTCACCATGATCAAGCAGGCTTTATTTCAGAGATGGAGGGATGGTTCAATATACGCAAGTCAATATATGTCATCAATCATATAAATGGACTCAAAAGACAAAAACCACATTGTCATCTCAATATATGCAGAAAAGGCTTTTGACAAAATTCAGCATGCATCCATGATAAAAGTTCTAAAGGGAATTGTACTGGAGGGAACACACCGCAACATAATCAAAGCAATATACAACAAACTCATATCCAACATCATTCTAAAAGTAAAAAACTGGAAGCATCCCCATTAAAACTCAGGAACCTGACAAGGCTATCCAATATCTCCACTGCTTTTCAATAAAGTGCTTGAGACTCTTGCTAGAGCAATAAGACAAGAGAAGGAAATGAAAGGAGTATTAATTGGAAAAGAAGAGGTTAAATGATCCCATTTTGCAGATGATATGATACTATACCTAAGGGATCCCAAAAATTCATCAACACTTTCAGTAAAGTGGTAGATTGAAAAATTAATCTACAAAAATCAGTAGCCTTTCTATATTCCAGTAACAAGCAATTGAAAAAGAGTACATCAGAAATCTCTACAATGAAAATTTTAAATCTTTAAAGAAAGAGATTAAGGAAGACACCAGAAGATGGAAGGACCTCTGTGCTGGATAGCTTAAGTGTTAACTTGACACACCTGGGTTGAGAGAGCCTCTGTTGAGGGATTACATCTATTGGACTGGCCTGTGGCCATGTCTGTGGGGCATCTTCTTCATTGTTGGGTGATGTTGGGTGCCCACTGTGAGTAAGGCCACCTCTGGGCCGTCAGTCCTGTGTTGTATAAGAAATCAGGTTGGGCAGGGGCCAAGGGAACAAGCCAGTAAGCAGCACTCCTCTATGGCCTGTGCTCCAGCTCCTGCCTCTAGGTTCTTGCCCTGAGTTCCAACATTGGGCTCCCTAATGAACTGTGACACAGGAGATGTAAGATAAATAAACCCTTTCCTCCCCAAGTTGGTCCTGGTCAGAGTATTTTGTCACAGCAATGGAGAAACAAACCAGAACAACCTCCCATGCTCATGGGTTGGAAGAATTAATATTGTAAAAATGACCATTCTACAAAAAGCAATATATAGATTCAATGCAATTTCAATAAAAATCCCCATGACATGCTTCACAGAATTAGAAAATACACATCTTAAATGTGTTCAACATCTTTAGTAATTAGGGAAATGCAAATTAAAACCAACTTAAGATTTCACCTTACCCCAGTCAGACTGGCTAAGATCAAGAGAATAATACGAAATGCTGGCAAGGATGTGTAGAAAGGAGAACATTCATTCTCTGCTGGTGTGTTTGCAAACTCATTCAATCCCTATGGAAAGCAGTGTGGAGAGCTCTCAAAAAACTAAAAATCAACCTACCATATGACTCAGTCATACCATTCCTTGGCATATACCCAAAGGACTCTTCCTATTGTAGAGACACTTGTACATCCATGTTTGTTGCTGCTCTTTTCACAATAGCCAAGAGATGGAAGCAATCTAAGTGTCCCTCAATTGATGAGTAGGTTCATTTATACGATGGAGTTTTACTCATCAGTAAAGAAAGATGAAATCATGAAACTTTCAGGTAAATGGATGGATCTAGAAACTATTAGACTAAGTGAAGTAACACAGCCTCAGAAAAACAAAAATATGTTCTCCATGATTTGTTGATCCTAGCAACAAATCCTTATAAGTGAGTCCATATCCTGATATAACTGTAGGAACCAGGAAAATGGAAGGAAACCAAGGAGGTAAAGGGAATGAAGGAACCTGAGAGAGAGAAGAATAGTAGCAGATAGGCATTAGTAAGGGAAATGTGTAAAAATGAGGCAGTAAACGGGAGGGGGAGAAAGAGGGGTATACAAAGAACTGTGGGAATAAAGAGGACAAAGGAGCTCAAAAGTGGTGGGACCATAGCATACAAAAAATATCAAGGGAAAATGGGGACACTTTAAATGGGAAGGGTGGGGACGATGGATAAGACAGGGAAAGAAGAGGAGATATAAGTAACACGTATTATAAAAAAATCAGAGGGAATTGCATTAGTCCAAAAACCTACTGAAAAATTACACATAAAGTACCCCTAAATGAGTCTGTGAGTACAGGTGAAAACTATGTAACAAGAAACTTTGCCAGACAGGAGAAACATTCCCTTGAGTTGTTAGTGAGGGTAGTCCAAGAGATTCCTATAATTACACAGGCCATTGCAACAGTCCTTGATTCCCTCCTTGATGGTAAGACCATATTAAGAAGACAGGACATACTTTGGACACAGGATTTGGAACAATGGAGCTGGAATTGACCTGAAAGCCACCTCCCCTGAAGGCTAGCTCTCATAGCTTTGAAGAGCACTATGCACACTAGCCAAGCTGTCAAAGTAGAACATCAACCAACGGTCCAACCCTAGCTCAAGGCCTAAAAGCCACATCAATGACCAGTAAAGCAAATGACATCGGTAAAGTAGTTATACTTTTATCTTGGGGGTAATCAACACTTACCTAATTGGACTTAAAGTTTACTCAATTGTAGGAAACTCAAGTCTGGTATTGTAAACCTAACCAAATACACATAGCTGGAGAGATCTTAGAGAAAACATCAAGGCCTTCATATCCCTAGACAAATATAGTTTCTTATATTTTCAAAATATGGATCCTTAAATTTACAGACAAGTATCCCAATCACCTCCTATCAAAGTAGCTTCTTTTTTGACAGAGATTATTACAGAGTTACACCACTGGTCACACAGTGATTCTAAATGAATTTCCCAAACCTAAATGGGACATCTAGGATGCAACCTCTACACCTAAGACTCAGGAAACATAGAACAAGGAATGAAAGGAATACTAATGCATCTTTCAATTCTCATGAATGAAGCTCCCTCATACAACAGAGGGCCAGCAACACAAAGGGCCACAAAAGGCCAAAACGCAGAGAATAACAGTTGCCAGAGTGTGGGTCCTTGGAGAGGACTCCTATATTGAGGTGCACCCACTCAAGGTTCAGGTACCATTATGGAACAGAGAGCAGAAAGACTGTAAGAGCCATGGAGGGTATACATGACCATATGGAAATAGTCCTACAGGTGCCTGGGACCCTTCTTATACAAATCTACACCAATAGTGTCAGCATGCACAAGACCCATGCATACTAAGGCAGACAAAAACCCAGCACAGAACGGTGGAAATGAACTACAAGCCCCAATCTTAGTGGAAGAAGTATTGGCAACTGATTACTTCTGGGTAAGGAAGAGCTAATTCTCTTGAAGGGAGAGACTCTAGATACACTGAATAAACCCCAGTGAATGAGCTTGTACTGAGGCATATCTCAGGACACTAACTTTACATAATAGGTCTTAACACAGAATATATGAACTCCAGTAGGAGTGGGGGGCTATGGGAGGGTGCCATATTTTATGTATACATTTTATGTATAAAATACACAAAACATTCAACTAAAAAATTTAAAAGAGAATTTATTATCATTATTTTCAATAATATTTCATTGAAAATGTCTCTACGACAACTTCTTTTAGGGAGAATAGTCTCACAGAACTCTCGATTAGTAATTTCATTCTTTCAGCACTTTGGGATATCAATCCATACTCTTTTGAATTACATTTTTTCATTGAGAAGCTTGCTGCCAGAATAATTGTTAATCCTTGTAACTGATCTTTTGCCTGGTATTCCAAACTGTTTTACCATGAAAGCAGCATAAGTTGTTGTTTCCTGGGTCATAAAGTATTTATATCTATAGTTTACGTTCTTTCATTAGCTGCATCAATTCTCTCTCTAATCTCAGTAAATATTGCTTCTCCCAAGTCCCTTATATACATGCATGTAAAACATGTATTTGGATATATGTAAGTATATGTTTTATGGATATATTCTTCATACCTTTAAATTTTTCTCTTCATCCCTCTTCATTTTCATGAGTCTTCCCATTCACTAATTCTTTCCTCCATTCTGTCTAATCAACAATCAAATCTATAAATTTATTTTCTAATTATTATTGATACTTCTTTTCAGTTCCAGATTTTTACTGGTGAGTTAATATATTTTTTTAGATTCCTTTAAAAATCTGTGAACCTCAAAATTTACAGCTAATTTTGAAAGAGAAGCATCTTTGCTTTTAATGCTGTTGTAATGAAATGCTTCTTTTAATTAAAAAAAAAACATAAAAAAAATTCTTTTTTTGTTTTTTTGTACCTATCTAGCATGTTTAATCTTACCATCAGTATCTGATGACTTTTGTAATCCATTTGCCCCACAGGACTATTTGCGTTATACCTGTTATCTGTCATCTTGTCTCCTTTTGGGTCAGGCAATTTTTTATTAGTTACCTAAAAATGTACATGTAAATTTGATGTTTACTGAGACTCATCATGATTTCCTTTATTTCAGTGATAGTAAATCCTTGCTCTACACAGGCAGGTGGAGTCATTCACAGTCATAGATTTCAATCCAGAGCCTGAGAAGCTTCTTGGGTCTCCTTTCAACCTGACTGCAAATTTACTTTTGTTTTTATTTAACTCTAGAGTTTAATCCTCTAAGGTCCCAGTTAAAAACTTGGCATGTTATAAAGATCTTCATTGCTTTTGACTTTTGGAATCCTGTTTCTTATTTCTTTTGTTCTAGAAGGAAGTTGAAGCTCCAGCCAGAGTAGGAAGATACTCCTAAGGGGAAAAAAAAAAAAAAAAAAGCACCATCAATCTTAAGCTGAACTTTCCAGGTTTTCTTCTCATAGAACTTGGCCTCTAAATCTTCAAATCTCTACTATCTGTTTATGAGTCACAAGACTAGGTAAAAAAGTGTTTTTTCATTTATACTTTAGTAGAAAAATTTATCAGAATTCTCCTGGCCACCACTACCAGATGCAAAAGTTCAGTAATAACCATTTTGTAAGTAGCCTTTCACATGTCATTTTAAGATACACTATCCTTAAAAAACTCTAACATGTTGATTTTTTACATTAATTTCCATCTATTTTATTCATTTAACTTTATTTGGTGTCATCTAAGTTTCTTGGGCAAAACTAATAGCACAGTTGGGAGAATATTGGTCTTTTTCTAGCACAGAACTATGATTTAATTAGAACACAGACATTCCTAACTCAGAGGATTTCTTCTGAAAAGATGACAGATGAAAAGGGCAATAAAAACATTTCCAATCCAATGAAAAAAATTAAATATAAACAATTAGTTGTATGATAACATTCACTCTGAAAATTCTGATCTCAAAAGTTCTAATGTCTCAAATCTAGGTGAGAATGAGATGCTGTTCAATAAAGATGCTGTTCATCAATTACATTCAGTTTATTCACATACCCAATGTCTTTTACTTCCCCACATCAAACACTTAGATTCAAGTAAAACCGAGAAGTGTTTTAAGAAGATACATGTTAAATAACTGAGGAACTATGACAGGTTAGGGAAACATGGAGCTGCAAACCCCAAGTGCTGGGATTACAGGTGTGTACAACTGTACCCAGTTTATGTGCTACTAGGGAAGGAACCCAAGGCCTTGTACATGCTAGGCAAGTATTATACCAACTGACCTGTAGTCTCATATCTTTATCTTTTTTTATTGAGCTTTTTAAATTTCATACATTTCCTACTCCAATCCATACCCCTCCCCTATCCATGCTTTCCCCTATTCCCCTATGGAACCCTATATAACTCTTCCATACATGATGAGTCTTATTCATTCAGGTGTTTGTACCCAAATGTCCTTCAGTGTCAGTGTAAATGTATCCACTGGAGTCTAGTCATCCCATTCAGTGGTTGTATGTAAGTCATTCTCTCCCTTACCCAGCAGGAATCAGTCTCAAATAGTTCTCAATCTAGTGCTGGCCTGGCACCTATTTCTCACTTCCCTGTTGGGCCCTTGTTTAATCGAGCTGATATGGATCCCACACTCAATACCAGTGCTGCCACCACTCACATGAGCACCCAGTGGCCTGGAAGTCTCCACCTCCCTATGTTCATGAACAAGACTTGGTTCTTACAGTCTTTCTGCCTCCTTTTCCGCAATGGTCCCTGAGCCATGGGTGGATGAGGTTCCATATAGGAGTCCCAGCCTACACTCTGTATTCTCTTATTCTCTAAAACTTGGCCAGTTGTGGTCTGTTTTGTGAATTGCACTCTAATAAACATGGAAGCCTCACTGGTAAGAGTTGAGGGGCACATTATCCCTCTTATTCCACTGTGTTCCATGAGCCTTGGTTGTACAGATTCGACTGTAGATGTGTCACCTAATACCGGGCATCTCCCAGATGTATGTTCTCTATGCCTGACCAGATGTGCAACTCTGCAGTAGTCTCCATCTGTTGAAAACAGAAGCTTCTTTGATGAGTGCTGAGTGGCATGCTTGTCACTCTAAGGGAGATCTCTTCTCTGGCACTGCATTTTCTGTCAAGCACCTCCTAGGTATACACATGCATTAATGGTCAGTCACTCTATGTGCATTTCTCATAGGGTTTCCAAGGCATCATTTTTCCCTCTAGGTTTCCTAGCCCCCAAGATAAATCTTCACTCTTTTTTCTTCCGTCTGGATTCCATCCTCCCTCCCTTCTTCCCTTCCTTGTCACAGTCCCCCTATTATCCTCACCCTCCCCCAATACCTCCCAACTCCTGCCATCTTTCCTCTCCAGACTTTCCTCCCTCCCCTACACCATGGTGCCTTGCATGCCCCTTCCTCCACTACTCCCTGCTGATTTTTTTCCACCTCCCTCAGGTAGCATCTCTTCCCTACTCTCCCCTTTCAGGTTGTTTCTTTTCCTTTTCCTCCATGTATCATTTGTCTTTACCTGGATCCTGCTGTTACATCAGAATTTATTATATAGTCACATATAAGGGATTGGTGCTACAGTCCACAAATGAGGGAAAACATATGTCGCTTGCTTTTCTGTGTTTGTGTTACTTAGTATAACACTCTCCAGTTTCATCCATTTACCTGCAAATTTCATAATTTCATCTTTTCTTACTGCTGAGTAGAACTCCATTGAGTAGATGTACCACATTTTCATTAACTATTCGTCAGTTGAGGGACATTAAGGCTGATTCCATTTCTTAGCTATTGTGAAGAGAGCAGCAACAAACACAGATGTACAGGTATCTCTACAGTATAATTAGTCCTTTGGGTATATGCTGAAGAGTGGTATAACTGGATCATATGGTTGATTTATTTTCAGTTTTTGAGGGCTCTCCACACTGCTTTTCATTGTGGTTGCATGAGTTTGAACTCCCACCAGCAGTGAATGAGCATTCCTCTTTCTCCACATCCTTTCCACCATTTGGAGTCTTTTGTTCTCTTAATCTTAGCCAGTTTGACTGTGGTAATATGGGTTCTTAAAGTGGTTTTTAATCTGCATTTCTTTAATTACTAAGGATGTTGAACATTTTTTAAGGTGCTTCTTAGTCATTTTTATTTCTTCATTTGAGAACTCTCTGCTTAGGTCTATCGCTCATCTTTATATTGGGTTACTTATTTTCTTATTTCTTTCTTTTTTGAGTTCTTTGCATATTCTGGATATTAATCTGCAATTGGATATGTAGCTGGTAAAGATTTCCTCCCACTCAGTGGGTTTCCTCTTCCCTTACTTAGTTGTTTCTTTTGCTGTAGAGAAAGTTTGTAATTGAATGAGATCCCACTTACTGATTCCTTAGTGCCTGAGCAGCTGGTGTCTGATTTAGAAAGTCCAGCTTAAGGCTATTACTTGAGGGTGCTGCCTGTTTCTTCTAGCAGTTTCTGAGTTTCAGGTTTTATATTGAGGTCTTTGATGTGTTTGGAGTTGACTTTTGTGCAGGATGAAAAATATGGGTCGTTTCATTTTTCTGCAGATGGAGATTCAATTTTGTCAGCACCATTTGTTGAAGATGCTATCTTTCTTCCATTGTGTGTTCTTAGCACCTTTGTCGAATACCAGATGGCTGAAATTAAATGAACTCATGTTTTGGCCTTCTCTTGTGTTCCATCGAGTTACATGTCTAATTTTGTGCCAGTACCATGTTGTTTTTATGACCATAGCTCTGTAATATAATCTGAGATCTGGCATGGTGATCCCCCCAACATTGTTCTTTTTGCCTAAGATTGTTTTGGCTATCTGGGGTCTTTTGTAATCCCATATAAATTTTAGGATGATTTTGTCAAGCTCTGCAAAGAATGTCATGGGTACTTTTTATTGTAATTGCATTGACTATAAATTGCTTTTAGTAAGATAATCATTTTCACAGTATTGATTCTACCAGTCCATGAGCATGGTAAGTCTTTCCATCTCCTTTTTTCCTCCTCTATCTCTTTCTTTAGAGTTTTGTAATTTCTTTGTAGAGATCTTTAATGTCTTTGGTTAGGCTAATTCCTAAATATTTATTTTTTAAGGCTATTGAGGATGAGAGGGTTTTCTTGGGTGATTTTCCAATTGCTTGTTATTGGTAAATAGAAAGGCTACTGATTTTTGTAAGTTGATTTTGTATCCTGCCACATTACTGAAAGTATTAATAAATTCTAACAGTTTTCTAGTGGAATTTTTGGAATCTCTTACGTGTAATATACCATCTGCAAACAGTGATAATTTGACCTCTTCTTTTCCAATCAGTAGTCCTTTAATTTCCTTATATTTTCTTATTGCTCTTGCAAGAGTTTTAAAGTACTATATTGAAAAGGAGTGGACATAGTGGACAGCCATGTCTAGTTCCTGATTTAAATGGGAATGCTTCAAATTTTTCTCCATTTAGGATGATGTTGGCTATGGGTTTGTTGCATGTAGCTTTAGTTATGTTGAGGTATGCTCCCTCCAGATCAACTCCTTCTAAGAATTTTAACAGGAATGCATGTTGGATTTTGTCAAATGCCTTTTCTGAATCTATTGAGATGACCATGTGGCTTTTGTCTTTAAGTCCGTTTATTTTTTTTAAATTTTTATTTATTGTTTTTATTTTATGTGTATGCATGTATTGCCTGCATGTAGGTAAGTGCACCCATGTCATGCAATGCCTGCAGAGGTCAGAAGAGGCTGTCTCATCCCCTGGGACTGGAGTTACGGAGAGTTGTTAGCTGCCATTTGGGTGCTGGGATTCGAACCCAGGTCTTCTGCATTTATATGTTTTATTTATTGACTTATGTATGTTGAACCATTCCTGCATCTCTGGGATAAAGCGGAATTAATAGTGGTGGGTGATTTTTTTGATGTGTGTCTGAATGCATTTTGCAAGTATTTTGTTTAGTATCTTTGCATCTATGTTCATTAAGCATATGGGTCTATAGCTTTCTTTTTTTGTTGTTGTTGTGTCTTTACCTGGTTTGGTATTAGAGTGATACTGGCTTCATAGAAGGAGTTTGGGGGTTCTCCTTCTGTTTCTATCTTTTTGAATAATTTAAGCAGTATTGGTTGTAGATTTTCTTTGAATGTCCGGTAGAATTCTACAGTGAATCTATCTGGGCCTGAGCATGTTTTAGTCAGGAGGTTTTGCATTACTGTTTCAATTTCTTTATTTGTTAGGGGTCTGTTTAAGCTATTGAGCTCCTCTTGGTTTAACTTTGGTGGTGTCCAAATTTTAGAAATTCATCCATTTCTTTCAGGTTTTCAACTTTAATGGAGTATAGATTTTTAAAATATTCCCTTCTGGGTCTGGAGAGATGGCTCAGTGGTTAAGAACACTGACTATTCTTGCAGAAGACCTGGGCTCAAATCCCAGGACTCATATGGCAGCTAACAACTGTCCATAATTCCAGTTCCAGGGGATCCGACAGCCTCTTCTCTCCTCTGAAGGTATTGCACAACACGGGTGCACTGTCCTACATGCAGGCAATACACACATACACATAAAATAAAAAAATAATAATAAACATTAAAAAAATATATTCCCTTACAATGTTTTGGATTTTTTTTGGTGCTGGTTGTGATGTTTCCCCTTTCATCTCTAATTTTGTTGATTTGGATTTGCTCTTTCTTTTGGTTAACTGGGTTCTGTCTCTTTTGTTTGACCTTTCAAAGAACCAGGTCTTAGATTCATTGATTTTTTTTTTGTATTTTTTTCTTTGTTTCTATTTTATCAATTTCTACTCTCAATTTTGTTATTTCTTCTTTTCTACTAGGTTTGGTGTTGGTTTATTCTTGCCTTTCTAGAATCTTGATTTGTACTGTCAAGTTGTTTACATGTGCTCTTTCTGATTATTTAACGTAGGTGCTGAGAGCTACAAACTTCCCTCTTAGGATTGTTTTAGGGTGTCCCAGAGGTTTTGTTGTGTTCTGTTCTTGTTTTCATTTTGTTACAGGAATGCTTTTATTTCTTTCTTAATTTCTTTGACCATTCGTGATTCAGGAGTGTGTTGTTTAATATTAATGAGTTGGTGTAGTTATCGGAGCTCCTTTGCTGTTCATTTTAAGCTTTATTTCAGTGTGGTCTGATACAAGCATGGACTCATTTCTTTTTTTTTTTGTATTTATGATATTTTTTTGTGCCCCAGAATGTGGTCAGTTTAAGAGTAACTTACATGAGCTGCTGAGTAGAAGTGTATTCTTTGGTGGTTTGGTGAAATATTCTGTATGTACCTGTTAGGTCCATTTCATATATTATGTCACTTGATTCAGATATCTCTCTGTTTATTCTTTCTACAGTTGTCCTGTCTGTTGAAAAAAGTGGGCTATTAAAGTCACCCAGTATCACTGAGTTGCTGTCAATCTCTGTTTCATAGTCTGGGACTACTCATTTTATGAAATTGTGTGCTCCGGAGTTTGGTTTACAAATGGTGATTATTGTAATATCATCTTGGTCAATTGTTTCTTTGATTAGGATGAAGGAACAATTAGAATGAAGGAACATCTTCTGATGAGTTTTAATTCAAAGTCTATTTTGTTAGATATTAAAATTGTGACACCTGCTTGCCTTTTAGGGCCATTTGCTTGAAATATTTTTTCCATCCTCTCATGTTAAGATAGTGTCTATCCTTGAGGGTGAGATGAGTTTCCTGAAGACAACAAAAAGATGGGTTTTCTGTATTGATCCATTGCAGCACCCTGTATCTTTTGAAAGGGAGTCAAAGCCATTGATAGTTGTGTTCAACAGGAACTTCTACTTTGCTTTTGTTTAATTTAATTTTGGTTCTGTCAATACTGTTTATGTAACCTAGTTACTTTTGGTTTGAGAATGGAAGACAAATAGGTGAGTATTTCAAGTTTTTGATGAGTAGTAAACTGGTCTGAGTCCTCACTAAGCAGGATTGTCTGCATGAACCGGAGGCTGGGAATTTTGAGGTGAGGACTTAGGGGTCTATGATAGGGTAGTTAGTTAATTAGGTTTGGGAAGCTAGTCCTGAGACTTGAGGTGAAGGAATTGGAGCCCACCTGTGAGAGAAGCTGGCAGGTAGGGAGGTAGTGAGCTTGATCTGAATTATTATTGAAAGATGTATATTTTATACTGTCATTTTAATATCTTTGTTTGTGGCCCTGTTTTTAGTTTCTGTTGATATACCTTTATTTTCTTTCTGTAGCCTTTTGGGCATGCTCATAACTTTCTTTGATCCTTTGTATTGTTTCAAGTATTCTCTGTAGTGCTGGATTGGAAGACATGAATTCTTCAGCCTATTTGTGTCATGTAAATTTTTCTGTTCCTTTCGACCTTGATAGATAGTTTTTCTGGATAAAGTATTTGGGGTTGGCTTCCATGGTTGTTTAGAACTGGAAATACTTTGTTCCAGGCTATTCTGGCTTTCATGGTTTGCATTAAAAAGTCAGCTGTAATTCTGGTGGGTTTTTCCTTTATATGTAATCTGTTGTTTTTCTCTAGCACCTTTCAGTACTCTCTCCTTGTTCTGCACCTTTAATGTTTTTATTATGACATGTTGTGGAGACTTTCTGTTCTGATCATGTCTTAATGGTGTTCTCTGTGCTTCTTGAATCTCTATAGGTAGATCTTTCCATAATTTAGGGATCCTACTGAAAGTCTGTTCAGTGCCATTGATTTTCTTCTCCTTCCTGTATACATACAATATGTAGATTTGGTGTTTCAAGCTATCCCATGTTTCCTGAGTCTTCCATTCCTGTTTTTTTTTTTTCTATTTTTTTTAAAATTTTGCATAGTCTTTGCCTAAGGAGTCCAGATCTTCAACTTTATCTTCCAGTCTTGATGTTCTTGGTGTTTCATTTCATTCATTCTGCTTCTGAGACTTTCTCCTGTTGTTTCTAATTGATTTACTGAGTTTTTCAATTCCGTGTTCATTTCCATTTGAGTTTTCTTTACTATATCTTTAGTGAGTTCACTTTTTAAGTGTGAATTGTTTTTGATATTTCATTAGGCTGCATGTTTGTATATTCTTGGGCTTCCATCAACAGTTTATGCCTTTGTTCTTTGAGTTCTTTGAGTTGTTTGCCTGTGTTTTCTTGAAGTTCTTTGATCATCTTTATGATTTTTCTTTTAAATTCTGCATCCTGGGGTTCTACAGGGTGGTTCTCAATGTTGTACACTTCTGTAGGACTTGTGGGTTTTTTGAGGGCATATTTTCCTGGTTTTACATATTGTTTGTGCTTTTGTGTTGCTGTCTGGGCATATGGATGTTCTTTGTTGATTTGCCTGTGTTTTCTTGAAGTTCTTTGATCATCTTTATGATTTTTCTTTTAAATTCTGCATCCTGGGGTTCTACAGGGTGGTTCTCAATGTTGTACACTTCTGTAGGACTTGTGGGTTTTTTGAGGGCATATTTTCCTGGTTTTACATATTGTTTGTGCTTTTGTGTTGCTGTCTGGGCATATGGATGTTCTTTGTTGATTATGTGTTCAACAGGAACTTCTACTTGCTTTAATTTAATTTAATTTAGGTTCTGTGTATATTGTTTATATAGCTTAGTTCCTTTTCTTTCAGGCATGAAAAATAAATTGGTTCACATTTCAGGTTCTTGAAGGGTAGTAGACTGGTCTGAGTGGATGCTGGAACAGGGCAGTAGGTAAGCTACTCAAGTTAGTAGGAGGCCTGGTCTGTGTCAGATCAGGAGCCAGTGGAGTCAATACTATTATTTTGATATATCACAGTGAAAGATTTATCGTCCTCTTTTTTTTTTTTTTTTTTTTTTTTTTTTTAAAAAAAAAAAAAAAAAAAAAAAAAAAAAAAAAAAAAAAACTCCCATTTTTTTTTTTTTTTTTTTTTTTTTTTTTTTTGGTATTCAAGACAAATTGGTATTTCAAGTTCTTGTTGGGTAGTAGACTGGTCAGAGTCCTGGTTGAGCATGTCTGTCTGCCTGATCCAGAGGCTGTGAATCTATGTCTAGTATTCTAAGGAAACAAAATCTACAGTGTTGGAGACAAAGCAGCAAAGACATACATTATAAATATGTAAGATACTCTTTTGATGACATAAATATGTATTACATAATATATTAAAATATGAAGAGCTAAAATATGTTATAGATTATAATATATAGTAAATAATAGGGGTATAGGTAAAGCACTACACTTTTATAGATAGTGACATTTGAACACCATTCAAAAACAAGCTCATTAATGTAAAGCTAACAGTAGTTACGGGAAACATATTTTAGGCATTAAATATTATATTCTTGAGGCAGACTCTTCACTCGTGAAGCAGGCATTTTTTCTTTGGGCTAATATCTACACAAGTCACTGTTGAACACTACTAGCACTTGCATGCCTTTAACTTTTGCTCAGAAAACTAAAAAAGGAAAAAAGAGACAGCAATAAGCACATAGTGCTAAGACCAGCCATCTTTGAAGTGCATGAATATCTATGTTATGGATGTCAACCAGATGATATGGAGATGTATTTATGTTTTAGATGGTCCATGTCAACAGAAAGTCTTATTAGGTTAAGTAACTCATTAATCTGTCATTGATTTAAAAAATTTAAAATCACTGCCATTGTGTGGAAAGGACCCCCTAAATCAGTACTTCAAGTTGTCCAACACAGGGTATTCCTCTGAACTGTGGGTACCTGTCCCTGATCCTGACATTCTACTGCCTTCTGACTAATCTTTCAAACATGTCCAATCTGTGGTCCATGATGGCTTATGAATGCAGTTCAACATAAATTTGTAAACTTATTTAAATATTATTAGTTTTTTAGGGATTCTTTTTTTGCACATTTTTTCTGTTGTAAATCATGTGGTTCTTGTATGTGAACTTTATATGTGTTAGTGTGGGCTAAAGAAGTTAAAAGTTTGAAGACCCCTGTGCTATCTTTGATGAATTTCAGAATTTTCCTCATTGTACTCTTGTTTTCTACCTCCATTCTTCACGTCTTTCCCTCTTGTTCCCACTTTCATTCAAAGCTAACATATCCACCCCTTTCATGTTTTCTTATGAAGTTCTATTGTATTTTATATTATAACTAAGTATTTCCTATTATAAAAGGACCTCTGACTTATCTTCACATAGATGTAAATGGTAAAAGAATGGAGCCAGGGGCTCCTCCCAAGCCCATGTTACAGCTGAGGAACAGATCCTCAAATGACCTTAAGAGTAAAAATAAATTGGTTTATCTAGATCAATTGTATGGTCTTAAACACCCAAAAGGAAAGTATAATCAAAGATTAAAGGAATCAATATAATTCTTTAAGAGTCCATATGTATAACTGAAGGATACATAACAAGAAACAATGCCAGACAGAAAATACCTTCCTTTGAGTTATTGGCCAGGGTGGCACAAAAGACTTCCAGACAGTAACCCAGCATAGAACTGGGACAGTGAACAGCAGACCCCAATCTTATCTAAAGGAATGTTGACAACTGATTGCTGCTAGATGAGGAAGAGCTGATCTTTCTAAAACAAGGATCTCTCAATGGGCTGACTAGATTCAGCAGATGAACAAGCACTGAGGAATGGCTGGGGGTGCTGACAACACAGTGGAGAGTAACAGGTATGACAGAGTATATGGGCTCCAGTGCTGGGGGGGAGCTGCTATGTAAGGGTGCCATTTGGGAAGTGGGTATAGAGCTGAATAAGATTGCGTAGGATGCTCTATATGAAATTGTTGGCTCCAAGAGTTCCGTGGTTCTTGGCAAGAGTGCCGTTTGACAAAGTTCCAGCCGAAAGCCGATGACCGCTGCTCTTTTGGTGGATGTCCCTTCCCCAGTTACTCCTGGTTTTTGTAATTTTTATAACCTTCTTTTCTTTAAGTATTCTGATAACCAACCCTGATGATGGAATGGGAAACTAAACTGGGGAAATCTCTGCCTTTAGCAGAATTATTATGTTATTGAAACAAAATGAAAGTAATAAGATAGACGACTTCCTCCTATGACTATGATCTCATTTGGACCTGCATTTGTGATTAATAATGAGGCTTGGTTTCCCCCAAAAGGAAAAGATAGCATGCAATAGATGCCCTGCTGCCTTTTACAGGAGTTTATGA
>NW_008337640.1:2754121-2754358 GCF_000622305.1 Nannospalax galili | reverse complement strand
ACTTTCTAATTATAAATAAAGGTTGTAGAAGGCTGCTTTCAGAAAAGAAAAAGAAGAAGAGAAGTAAAAGACATTTGGGCTGACCTCCCCTGAGAGGCTCAGTCAACAGCTGCTACTAGAACTGCAATTGTGGTTTCTGGTACAGTCATTTCTACCGCCACAGTTACCTTCACCTCTTCAGGCCCCGGAATCAACTGGAGCTGGACTCCAGCATGAAATACACACAAACAAGTCAAA
>NW_008337640.1:2753703-2753962 GCF_000622305.1 Nannospalax galili | reverse complement strand
ACACAGGTGCCAAGGATCCAAGTTACTGATTATGACTAGTAATAATCAGATACATACAGATTAGAGACGTATGTGCCAACATCTCAGTGTTATTAGCTGTTAGCAGCATTAAAAATGTAAGAAACAACATATTTTAAAATGAAATGGAGATCTTCTTTACAAGTTAAAAACTCAATTTTATGTCTTACAGGGTTTATCCTGAGTTCAATATTATATAACTGTATTAGTTCAACAGCGAACCTTAAAATTTTATAGCCAA
>NW_008337640.1:2753123-2753600 GCF_000622305.1 Nannospalax galili | reverse complement strand
CGTATTCTGATAACCAACTCTGATGATGGAATGGGAAACTAAACCGGGGAAATCTCTGCCTTTAGCAGAATTATTATGTTACTGAAACAAAATGAAAGTAATAAGATAGACGACTTCCTCCTATGACTATAATCTCATTTGGACCTGCATTTGTGATTAATAATGGGGCCTGGTTTCCCCCAAAAGGAAAAGCTAGCATGCAACAGATGCCCTGCTGCCTTTTACGGGAGTTTATGACTTTAACCCTAAATGAGGAACTATTGAGACTAAAGTTTGGTATAAGGAAAAACTATTTGGCTTAGGGAAACTCCTTCTTAGATAGAAAGATTAGCTAGGTCAGTAAAAAGCTGGCGGTGCATGACCTCTGAGAAAATATTGCCTATTCTTTTACAAAGACTAAAAGCGATTCAAAAAACCCTTGAAGATAAATGGCAACAAAATAATAGAGGACATTGAAATGAAGAAAATAATCATAAA
>NW_008337640.1:2751107-2752842 GCF_000622305.1 Nannospalax galili | reverse complement strand
TTCTCTCTCTACTTCTATGGTAAAATAGAAACCGCAAGGCTATAAAGAAAACAATGAAGACATTGCTTGGCTATGTTAAGAAAAGGTTAATCATTGAACTTTGTACTTTCCTTTTACTGTGATTACTGAAAAATATTTTACACTGAGAAATACTGTGCAATCTCATGGTTTGATTTATGGTCTGATGTTTTGCTACTATTGTAAGCTGTCTAATTATGCAATTGTGGTTTCTGGTACAGTCATTTCTACCGCCACAGTTACCTTCACCCCTTCAGGCCCCGGAATCAGCTGGAGCTGGACTCCAGCATGAAATACACACAAACAAGTCAACAAATTAAAAAAATGACACATTTGAGGAGGAAGCATAAAAATTTACTTCATGTTAAATAGCAGAAGTGATAAACATTACCAGTGAAATCTACCTGATGACATTATATCCATACTAAGGTACTAAGGATCTGAGTGTAACCGACTGTGACAAGTAATAATCAGATACATAAAGATTAAAGACACATGTGCAAACATGTCAACAAATTAAAAAAATGACACATTTGAGGAGGAAGCATAAAAATTTACTTCATGTTAAATAGCAGAAGTGATAAACATTACCAGTGAAATCTACCTGATGACATTATATCCATACTAAGGTACTAAGGATCTGAGTGTAACCGACTGTGACAAGTAATAATCAGATACATAAAGATTAAAGACACATGTGCAAACATCTGTTAGCAGCATTAAAAATGTAAGAAACAACATATTTTAAAATGAAATAGAGATCTTCTTTAATGGTTAAAAACTCATTTAGTTTCATGTCTTACAGGGTTTATACTGAGTTCATTATTATATAAATGTATTAATACAACTGTGAACCTAAAAATTTACAGACGCTTTTGAAAGAGACGTATCCTTGCTCTGGAAATTGTTACTGAATATGTTAAAGCTGGAATGAACGAATGAATGAATGAATAAATAAATAAATAAATAAAAACTTTCCAGAAAAAATTCACAGAATAAAGAAAGTAATTATTTTGAAAATATTAGCTGTGCAATAGTGACAGTTTTATCTTGGGGGTGATCAACAGCTCTCTAATTGGACTTAAGGCCCCCTCTATAGGAGGAAATCCATGCTTGGTACTGTAAACATAGCCAAGTATACATGGTTGGAGAGGACATAGACCTAGAGAAGTACCTACATCTGTCACTTTCCTATACCAATGCATTTTCTTACTACATTCTAAGTACATGTCCTTATGTTCAAAATGAAGAATAGCTCTCACCAGTGATCAATTAAACATCTTTATATAACAGTTGGAAAAGACTACAAAATTTCACAACTGGCCAAAATGCGAAGGACAAGTGACTTTGGGGTTCTCAGCCTTAACTGTTATATCTACAATGCAAACTGTATACTCAAAGCTCAAGAGTATTATGGAAGAGGGGACAGAAGGAGTGTAAGAGCCAGAGGAACAAGATGCACACTGCTAGGTAATGTGTTATAGGTAATGTGATAGGGAAACTGCACCCATGAAATTTCCATAGTATAGTAGCCTAACAAGATCTACATAATGACAAAACCATTTGATATGCCAATGTGGTTGGGGGAATTTTCATGGGGTCCCACCTCAAAACGAAGAGCTATAAACAATAAATGATTGCTGAGGGAGAATCAATTTTCTCCAGGGATTCGATCCCTGATAAGTTATCTGACCCCAAATGTTCAGTCCTGTACACA
>NW_008337640.1:2729319-2751028 GCF_000622305.1 Nannospalax galili | reverse complement strand
TTGTCAAGCAAAAACTATTTAAATAAAAAAATTTACAGTCTTAGAAAAAATAGATAATAAAAATAATACCTTAAGATTTAAAGTTTAGGCTTTACTTTTAGTCAGGTGATGTTGATAATGGATCCCCATAAGTTATAATGTAAATACAAAACAACATTTTTATATTTCCTAAACAAAATGTTCACTAGAACAAACACCTTTTTATAATTTGGAATGCGTTATTTTAGGCAACAGTCTTCCTATGACCTAATAATTAGGAAATTGACAGGAAGATGATAAATAGAAGCATGCTGTTCTCAACTGCTATTACTAAATTCTGTTTCTCCTACCCATAAAATGATTTATTTATGAAAATACTAATCCCCAGTGCACCCCCTGACATTCAAAATCACCTCACAGACAATACTGTGATGGCTGTCAGAGTGTACTTCTAGTGATGCTGTTGACATGACACCCCAACTTGTTTAAGCACATCCATTGATGTTCATCCACAGCAGTGTATATGCTCAAGGATATCCAAGCATGTGTCTACCTTTCCAAAAGGTAGGAAAGTTAAGAAAAGGATTTTTAGGTTGAGTTGTAATCCAATGTAAATAGAGTTTCTTTAAGGAAAAGCGATCAGGACAAAGGAAACACACAGGGACATAACCATTGAGGATACAGCAAGGGAGAATTAGCCACCTGCAAGTTAAGAGATAGGCATCAAGAGAAGCCAAACATGACCTTGAACATATAGCCTGAGAATTACAAGCAAACAAGTTTTGATGCACCTGCCTCCTTAGGCTTGGTATTTTATTATTGCAGCTCTAGCAAACTCATGTGAAGGGTAATGGTGAGTGTCTATTTGTCAAGGGAAGGCAGAAATTTGGAAAGGACATAGAACTTGTTTCATTTTCTTTCCTTTAGGCACTGAGAACCTAGTGAGATAAACTCTGCTCTTTAAAATATCAACATGTCTTTCAATGTTCCCTTTGAAAAGGTTATTTAATATCATTGTTCATTTCTGTGCATTGTTTTTACTCACTTTAGAAAACAGTCTTTTTAGCAGTTTAGAATTTGCATCTGACTACCTAAATAGGATTTAAAAAGTGTTACCCCAAGGACAGAAAACAGATTGCTTCGTACAAGATGAGTGACAAAAGAAAGATCAAAGAGAGATATTGAGAGAGAGAGAGAGAAACAATAGGATACAAAATGAAGTGAACTCCAAGTGTAAGGGGACTAAATTCCTCATAAGCAAACAGGGTCACTGATGAGTAAAAAAAGATGCCACATTCTTTAATTTTTCTTGGTTGGAGACAAAGACCTTACAGGCTTTGTTTCCCTTCAACAGAACCCCTTTTCCAGCTGACTCTTCCAGATCAGTTTAGATAAAACCAAGGTCACACCTGGCAGCTTGGAGCTGTGATAGATGAACTCTCTTCTTTGAGCTGACCAATCCAAACTTAGGGGAGAGGGAGCAGACTCATAACAACAAAAACACTTAAAATGCCCGTTCCTCCTGGGGGCTTTGGTTCTTTCAGTTGCCAATCCCCTCTCCATTTGTGGAGACCCTTTCTTTCTGAGTGACTGTGTGTGTGTGTGTGTGTGTGTATGTGTGTTTCTTCATCTTTAATAAAATTTGTTACTTATTGTTACTTTCCATTGTGTCTGAGACTTTTCCTGCTTTTTAATTCTTTAATTGGCAAAGAACATGATCCCAATGAAGACCTTTAGGTAGCAACACAAGCAGGTTGAATCACCCGTGTATTTCCAACCAGAGGGTTCAGATTCATGGAGGAGTATACTGCTGACCTCCGGTGATTCAGAGCTCCTGAGACCACTCAGAGGTGGCCAAGGTCCAGGCTGTGACTCACAGGCTACATCTTGTTGACTACTATTTTTTCACTTATGTTTGTAATCCAAAGACTTGGCAATTCAGTCTTTATAAGCTAGTGAAGGAGTAGATCCTTTTATAAACTTTTATATTTTAAAAATTATTTCTTAAATTTTAGTTTGCTTTCAGTTTCGCCATGTAAGATACACGCCCCTTATCCAAAAATAAAAGTCTCTGCCACCAGAATTTCTTGCCCATAACTCTGCCATAGAATATTCTTGGATACAACTTATAGATGGAATTAGGAATTGTTTTAATCATGTGGTACTAGACTTATAATATTCTCTAAGAACAATCCAGGGCTGTCTAATTTAAGGGTCTCCAATTGATTTGATGCTAAAAATTCTTTCAAATATCAAAGCATGAAATTTAAGTACATAGATAAATGTAGAATTAAGTTTTCCTTAAACATTTTTTGGTACACTTAGTTATAATTGTTGTTCTAAATGTTATTTGTTAGATTTGTTGGTTTGCTTGACATTTTTATCTTAAGAAGGGTGTTTCTGTATGGTTGAGGAAGGTCTTTCTGGGAATCCAGCCACTTCAGCCTCCAGAGTGCTGGGACCACAGGTAGATAAAAGCCTAAATCCTGTATGTTTAGCTTTATTAAAATCTTAAACTTTACAGTGTTTGTTACTCAGTGTGCTGGGTAGCTTCAGTTGTTAAGTTGTCATACCTGGGTAGTAGGAACCTCAATTGAGGAATTTTCTCTATCCGACTGGCTTGTGGACATGTATGTGAGGCATTTTCTTGATTGTTGAGTTATGTGGGAGTGCCGAGTCTACTGTGGGAGGTGCCAGCCCTGGGCAGGTGGTCCTCAGTTCTTTAAGAAAGCAGATTGAATGCAGGCCAGGGTAGCAAACCAGTAAGGAGAGTTCCTCCATGGTCCATGCTTCAGCTCCTGCCTCCAAATTCCAGCCCTGAGTTCCTGCCGTGGCTGCTCTTGATGATGAATGGTGAACTGTAGGCCTTTCCTCCCCAATTTGGCTTTGGTTAGGGTTTTTGTCATAGAAACAAAAAACTAACTAGGATACTCAGTAAAAGGTTACACCTTTGTCTCAAAGTAGAACCATGTTTAAAAAATATTTTGTATATTTTAACATTTATTACTTATGCATCTTATTGGGGCTTATGTGATATTTCCACACATGCATGCATAGTTTGCACTGATCAAAAGCCCTCTCCCTTTACATGTCCTCTCACTTACCTTTCTCAACCTCTAGAAATTGCTATCCTATATTTCAGTCAGCATATTTTAGCATTCACATATGAAAGAGAAATTGTGGTATTTGTCTTTCTGTGTCTGGCTTATTTCATTTATTTTTCTACTTATCTACCATAAGAAATTTAATCTCTTGAGGGGCTGTACCATATTGGTCACTGCATAGAAATTAAAATTCCTCTAACCAAGGCACTGAGTCACTTTTGCCAAAGCATTATTTAAGTTAATTGAGTAACAACACAGCATATGACATTACACAAAGCACAGGGGATGTACTGATTATTTCTAATTACAGGTCTCAGAATTTGATGTTACCCAACTTTTTGCTGAATTTTGAAATTACTGTACTTCCCAAGTTTTTTGTCATTTTATCCATGGGTGTGCCAGCATTACTATGGGAACAGCCTTAGTGAATCTGTAAAAATACTGGACACCTGATGTCTCTAATCTAAGCACATCTGGCATCTGCTCATATGTTAGAGCATGCTCATAATTGCCAAGTAGAGCACATTTCTACCTCCAGGGTGGTCAGTTCAGGCATTCAGCTATTGCCCAGTCACAGATGAACATATTCTTGCTTGAACAACTCTACATTACAAATATTTTTCTGACCCTTTGAAAGCTACTGAGTCATTTAAAAAATGGTCCCCAGATTGCACTTTCTCTTACATACTATTTTTCTAAAGATGTCTAATTCTTGCTTTAAATATTATATTTCTTAAAATAATATCCATAGAAGCATTTATCAAAGTCTCCACCCACTGTACTACTCTGGTTTTTATGATTCATTCCCTGTTCTTATAGGGTACAATGATCCAAAGACACTGAAAACTAAAAAGAAGACCCAAGCTTTACCACCTTAATAGAAGTCAAGATGTCATAATAACCTAAATTGCTATTACAGTTGACTTTCCTTAACAACTGATGGCAGGAATCGACAGCTTCTATGGACTGTGTTGGAAAAATGTCTTGTGAGTAAATTTCCATGTGGTATTATAGAATTTCTGCCTATGAGGAAGTAGATATTTGATTACTTTTCAAGGAAACTAAGATATCTTCAAAGAGAAACAGCAGTACGAAGGAAGTGTTGGGAAAGTTCTCTTTAATTACTTGTCCTGAAAATATCAACTGCTGTAATTAATATATGTTTGTGTGTGTGTGTGTGTGAGTATATGTGTGCATGTGTGTGTGTGTGTATGTGTGTATATAATCTGCTTAAATCTTTTTAAATTTATCTTTCCTCCTAAAATCTTTCATTATTTGGGAAGGGTTTAGCTAGCACTTTAGAACTCACCAAGGGTTCCAGGTGACATATATCCTCCCGATCTCCCTGCTCCCTGACACACAAATTAGATGAACCTATGGGTAGGCCAGATGATGCATGCCTTCCTAACTGGCAAGGTATGTTGGAAAGGGTTTGAGACCGGAGCTTCACAAACCACAAATTTCCAATTTTTGTTGACTGTGAAAGCGGAATTTCCCTGTGAAAGAATATAAATGTAGAAACTTGTATTTCAGACAGGATCTGAACTTCACCTCTCTCTGTTAACTGTGATATTAGTGCATCCCTAAGCTACTAACTATAACTCTCTGAAAACAATAATGTTGGAGATGCAGAACACTTTCCTTAAACTGTAAAGCAATGCCATTTCAAAGAAAATTCAGGGTTTTGGCATAGTACAGCTTACTCAAGTAAGACACAGTATATAGACTATTTGTACTCATGAGAACTTATATAACTGTGAAGAAATGTATATTGCAAATGACTCATGTGCTGGCAAAATAGTCTAATTTTGTATGGCTGATAAGACATACCAAAGACTATGGTAACTTGTAGTAGACCAGTATCTTACATGAAACAGTATATATTTTATGATAAAAATCTAATTCCCATGAGTCAATCATCCAAAAACATAAAGGAAAGAGCATCAGCCTTTAAATCAGGATCACTGGATATAGCTCTGGCTCTTCTGGACCACCTGTGTCATCTTGGGCAGATCCACATTTTAAGCTGCTCTTTAGGCCAGGTGGGATGCACTATGGGCACCGGAGAAGCCTATGTTCCCGGTTAGTAACATCTCCATTCAGGCTTTCCCTGACCTGCTCTAGGAGATCTAATACATAAACTCAGTACACTCAGTGGGTGTCTATTGGCGAGATACTCAGAGTTTTAAAAAATTATGATCATTGTTAATGGAAACCTTGAGAGGATCTTGCGATAATCCATCAATATCTGAAGTTTGTAGAAAATCTACAGATCCAGAAGTTCTTCATATTAAAACTGAAATAGTTGGTGCAAAATATTCATAGGGATTGAAAATGAACTGAGGAGATAGTTCCAATGGTTAAAAAGAGGGAAAAATGATAAGGAGCTTAAGAAACATCAAGAACCAACACAGGAAGCACAGTACTCAATGACTAGGAAATTCAGAATAAAAAAAGAGAGTGACAAGGAATCAAATCTAAATGAAAAATGAGTAGGCAGAGAGTTATTAGAAGTGAAAATTTCAGATTAATGCTAAATATCAGTGGGATGAATGAGGACAGCTACCTGAGTCTTCATGAAATTCCAATAAATTGCAAGAGAAGATCTTTGAAATTTTTAGTTGGGGTAAGAACAGAAAATTAATTGGCTTCAAGCTCATTGGCAATATCTTAGCGGAAGAAACCAAGATCCCTAACCTGTATCTTTGAGTTCTAGGGACAAATTAATCTGAAAGCTTATTTACCCAGCTAATCTATAAAAATGAAAGGGGGCAGATCCAAATATTCTCAAACTGTAAACTCTCAGAAACGTTCTGTGGCATTTACTGTGCTGAGGACGCATTCAGACAAGATGCAGAGAACATAGTTGAGGAATGTTCACAGGGAGCTGTAACTAGTGGCTGTGTCTAAATGGGTCCTGATAAAAAAGTAGACCATTGTGTGCTGGAGAAGCACAGTTTTCATGTGTATGGATAGCTTTAGTTGTCAATTTGGGACACCTAGGTAGAGGAAATCTTCATTGAGGAATTTTCTCCACTGGTTTGGCTTTCAAGGCATTTTCTTGATTACTGAGTGAGGTGGGAGGGCCCAGCTCATTGTGGGTGGTGACACTCCTGGGCAGATGGTCCCTGCTTGTATAATAAAGGAGACTGAGCATAGGCCAGGGGAATCAGCCAATAGGCAGTGTTCCTCCATGAGCTGTGCTTTAGCTCCTGCCTCTGGGTTCCAGCCCTGAATTCCTTTCTCGGCTTCCCTTGACAATGGACTGTGAAGTATAAGCCAAATAAATTAGTTGGTTTTGTTCAGTGTGTTTTTCACATCAATAAAAACAACTAGAACAAGAATTAGTAAGAGGATTGTGGGGTATTGCTGTGATGGACCTGTCCATATGTGTCTGGGAGGATTGTGGATGCATTTGAAATTTGTGGTTGTAAATGCCATTGAGTGCTCAGAACACTCAATAAGCTGGAACAATTATGCTGAAGAGAAATGTGGTTGATGGAGGCCTGGCTTGTGACATATCAAGGGAAGCAAAGACTTTCAAGGCTGTTTGTATGATATTTTGGTTTGAGAATTTGTGATTTCTGGTCAGCTGGAGCTGAAAAGCCAGCTGTGGGTAAGGAAAGACCAGCATGATTGAGGTGAAATCGTCTGGAGACTATTTCCTTAGGGTCAGCACACAGAAGCTGTGGTCTACAGGGGGCTCTCTCTCGAGCTGGAAGCAGGACTTGGTGATATGTAAGAGTCTCCTTCATGGTACTCATTTTGAAGGAATGAAGGGGTCATGGAGAATAGGTGAGGCTTGGCACTTTGAGAGGGCAGGAAAGGCCATTGGTAAAGATGCAGTCTCAGTTGAAATGGAGAATCCAGCATGGGAGATGTTCCAGAACTATGGGATGACCACAAGGACAGAAGTAGGTCTAGAGTGGAGCTAGCCTGGGCCTACAAGAGAAGCTGTGTGTGCTGTGGATGGTAGACCCAGAGAAGTGGAGCTACCCAAGCCCTTAGGAGCCCAGAAGGTTGTGAATGAATTCCAGATGTCCAACACTGAGCTACATTGCTAAACTTTGGTTTTATTTAAGTGTGCTGAATTCTTCCCTCTAGAAATAAGACCATATTTAACTTGTTTTGGATTTTACAGAAGTCTACAGTTGAGAAATTTTGGATTACTTTAAAGACTTTGAACTTTTCAAAGTGTTTAAATTTTTTAAAAGACTGTGGGACTTTTAAAGTAGTTCTATTTATATTATAATATTAATATTCATGTGTCTTGGAGACAAGAAATGGAAAAGTTGTGGTTTAATAGTGATGTGTTTGTGTGTCAAGCTGACAAAGAGTCGTGTTGGATAACTTCAGTTGTCAACTTGACACACATGGAGAGTGAACGTCAGTGGAAGAATTGCCTTCATTGAATTGGTCTGTGGGATATTCTCTTGATTATTGAGTGATATGGGAGGGCCCAGCCCACTATGGGTGGTGCCACCTCTGGGAAGGTGGTCTTGGGTTGTATAATGAAGGAGGCTGAGCACATGCCGGGGGAGCAAGCCAGTAAGAAGGGTTCCTCCATGGCCTGTGCTTCAGCTCCTGTCTCAAGGCTCCAACTTCGAGTTCCTGCTTTGGCTTCTCTTGATGATGGACTCTGAGCTGTAAGTCAAATAAACACTTTTCTTCCCAAGTTGGTTTGGTCAGTGTTTTTATCACAGCAACAGAAACCAACAAAGGCATCATGAGTGTCCAGTGTCATCTAATGTGGCCATAGATAATTAGTTCTGAGAACTTTTGCTCATTAATCCATATTGAATATTTGTATCCATTTTGGGAAAAGGTGGATGAAGTTGTTCTTCTGCAATGATTCCAGCATTTTGATGATCATTTACAGCCTTATTAAACATACAGAGACACATTGTTATTTGTTATTCTAATTAAAATCTTGAAAATATCTAGTACAAGGACATTATCTGTTCTATTAACATTGAATATCAGCACTCTTAAGAGAATACACTATTAAGGGAAGCATGGAATCAGTGTTGGAGATTGTCAACAACAATGGTTGAGCAAATTACTTATCAATTAGTAATTTTCAAAGTATATTTTCCGGAGACAGAGCACTGCACAAAACTACCTCAGTCTCATGACTGCAGGTATAGTGGAAAAATAGAGGTAGATCTCTTCTCTGCCAGCACCCACCAATACATCTTTATTCATTTAATATATGGAGGAACAAATATTTTTGTTCAAATACATTTTTGTTCAAATCAACAAAGCTATTATCATCTCTTCTGGGCTAGAGATACAGCTCAGAAGTGAAAAGCTTGCTTAGAAGGCCCATGGCCCTAAGTTTGATCCCTAACACTGAAAAAAAAATTACTTTAGAAATGTTCGTTTTTTTGTCAACTTGACACAAACTAGAGACACTTGGGAAGAGGGAACTTCAATTAAAGAATTTCCTCCATTGGGTTGGTCTTGGCCATTTCTCTGAGTATGTTCTTGATTGCTCATTGATGAAACAGGGCCAAACCCATCGTGGTGGTACCAACCCTGGGCAAGTGGACCTGTGCTATGTAAGAAAGGTAACCTAACAAACCGGAAAAAACAAGCCAGCAAGTCACAGTTCTCCATGGTCTCTGCTTCAGCTCCTGCCTCTAAGTTCTTGTTTGAGTTCCTGCCATGACCTCTCTCTATGAGGGACTATGATGTAGACGTGTAAGCCAAATTAACCCTTTCTTCCCCCAAGTTGTTCATCAGTGTTTCATCACAGGAACAGAAAAGCTGCTAATGTATTTCCCTTTAAAGCCATTTTACTCGGTCATTCATGTAAAAATTATTGATTCTAACTTTACAAATCCAGTTATGGTATTTTCGGTCTTCATTATAGCTTCCACTTTCATCGTTGTTTGACACAATATTCCCTCTCGGAAGCTTGATTTGAAGTTTCGTGTTTTCATTTGAGTTTCCAGACATTACAGGTTCACTTCTTCAATCTGCTGGCCTCTCTCCTCTTCCAGAGCTGATATGGTGCCAACCCCCTAAAGTCTATTTTCTGCATCCTTTTCGTGCTCTTCTCCCAGGAATACTATGGATTCCCACAGCAATTGCTAAGTCAATGTATTTGCAAACTCCATCATATAGTTGAAGGTTGAGCATCTCCCTGAACTCTAGACTCATGAACCCAAGTTTGAACCCAATTCCCCAAAGTCTCCTGAATGGCAAATTAAGATCTCGCATTTAATATGCCTAAAGACGTAATTATTGTATCCTGCTCCTCAAGTCATAAGCCATA
This sequence comes from Nannospalax galili, assembly GCF_000622305.1. Classification (NCBI taxonomy): domain Eukaryota; kingdom Metazoa; phylum Chordata; class Mammalia; order Rodentia; family Spalacidae; genus Nannospalax; species Nannospalax galili. The sequence goes on along the minus strand of NW_008337640.1, from coordinate 2,741,665 downwards.
GCATTCATGGTTCATTTGTCAATTTTCTCATTTTTGTGGCCTGTGTGCCACCTCTGAGATCAATTCTGAACCTGACTGACAATCTTCCATCATCCTGTATTTCAGTCAGAACAAATAGCCATGACTTGATATATCTGCTCCAAAGCCACTAAAGTGGTCTTTGTTCTACTGTTACTTTATAACCACATGTCATAGAGTTCCCAAAATGCTCCTCTAAAAAATGTGGATTACTATTTTCTCTACCCTGTGTTCTGGTATGCTCCATGAGCCTTATGTGCAGACATGTAGACATGTTACTTAGGTCTGGGCATCTCTCAGACATATATTTTCTGTGTGTGACCACTTGTGAAACTCTGTAACAGCCCCCATCTGTTGAGAAAGTAGCTTCTTTGGTGAGTGGTGTACAGTATCCTTGTCTGTAAATATAAGATCTATAATCAGCATACACCCAGAAATTTTATTTGTCTGAAATTCACAAAAACTCAATAAAAATATTTTTTAAAACCCTCAAAAATGTGGATTACATTAAATTTTGCTAGAGAACAATGATTCCATTTATCTCGGAACATAAAATCTAAACTCTTCATGTTGACTCATTAGACTCTATTGACCCAGCATGACACATCCATCATCAACCTGCATTCTCTGGCTTCCAATATTACTAGTTTTCATTCTGCTTTTATATGCTAGAAACATCTTAATAGGTGCTCTGACTCTTTTGCTAGGAATATTATTTTCTTCATATTTTTGAATTATTCCTTTTGTCTTGCATTAGGGTCTGATGTAATTTCCCTGGATAGTCATTGTAAGGGTCATGCCTCTCTCCTCATACACCCCCTCACTCTCCTGTATTCGCATTTTCCTTATTTGACACTTGTTTGTTTCCTCTTTTCTAAACCAGAAGGCTGAATTTCTCCTCTTTGCTGAAGGTAATGTTTCTGGTCTCTACAGACTCTATCTTGATTTGGGACTCTTTAAATATCACAGTTACCCCCTATAAAGGGTGTAAATCACTACGGTAAGAATTTTGCTTGATTTCATCTTGGATTTTTCACACATGCTCCAAAACTGATTTTATTAGAATTATCATAATTATCCTATATAATCACGTACATTGGAGGCAGGCTTAGATCAGCCAGGAACTTTTCAAGGACACATAGCTAGCTGAAGTCAGGACAAGCACACTTCTTCCTGTCCTATCTACTCCACAGTCTGGTTAATTACCCCTGAAGCTTCTGACTTTTTAGGAAAGATGCTTTGTTCTCTGATTAAAAATAATCATTGTCCAGGTCAATGCCCAGGATTAGCCCTTCTAAGAAACAGGTTAATTCTAAGCTCAGTTTCCTCATGCAAGGGAGCACCCCTCATTCACTCTGCTCTCAGTCTCTGTAGCTTCCCACAACACTCAGCATTCCAATTTGAGCTTTGTGTTTTTTATATAGAATCCAGAATAAAGCTAGATCCATTTTAGAGAAAAAAATCAGACTAAATGTGATCTTTAATGAATAACAAATATTGCCCAGTTTTATATGGAAGAACCACTGTATTATGTCTAAATTTAAAGTTTTGAGGCATCATAATTGATTTAAAATCTAAATCCATAGTCACTCTGGGATGTTTTTATCTTTCTTGTGAATCTGCTTGTTCTCATACTGTATTTAATATTTTAAAGGTAATTATCATATCTACGTCAGAGCAGAATATTTGATATTGACATTTCTCAGCATTATTTTGATGTTCTATTAATTAGTTTCAAGGTCTATAAGGAAGTAAAATGGTTTTCTAAAACATATTCTTTCTGATAATAATTTATCAATTGGAACATATACAAAGTGGCATAATTGCTCATATTAGTAATATATTAGATGAAAAATACTTAATATAATTGTGCTGGATAGCTTTAGTGTCAACTTGACACACCTGGGTTGAGGGAGCCTCAATCGGGAAATTGCCTCTATTGGACTGGCCTGTGGCCATGTCTGAGGGCATCTTCTTGATGAGTGATGTGGGAAGGCCCAGCCCACTGTGGGTGGTGCCACCCCTGGGCAGGTGGGCCTGTGTTGCATAAGAAAGCAGGCTGAGCAGGGGCCAGGAGAGCAAGCCAGTAAGCATCGTTCCTCCATGGCCTGTGCTCCAGCTCCTGCCTCCAGGCTCCTGCCCTGAGTTCCTACCTTGGTCTCCCTGATGAACTGCGTGTGACCTGGGAGATGTAAGACAAATAAACCCTTTCCTCCCCAAGTTGGTACTGGTCAGAGTGTTTTTTCACAGCAATGAAGAGCAGACTAGGACAGTAATATAAGTAAAAAATTTGTATAGATGTCTTTTTTTTTTTTGTCTGCAACAAGAATTCTCTTGGTTCAGCCTCCTGAGTTCTGGGATGATAGACATGCACCAGGATTCTATGTTTTAATTGGGTTCAGCAAGAGGACTTTGATGTTTGTTAAATTAATATACAAGGTGATAGTTGGCTCTGAGCTCTTGCTTTCCATGACTTGTTCATTATAGATCCATATCTCCTTGCTTATGTCCCATTTTATATAAAATAGAGATACCATAAGCATAATTAATCATGCTGCTCTTTCAGTGTTAAGCACAGATAGGCCACATTTTTACAAAAGTGACTCAACTGCTATCAATAAAAGTGAAATACAGCTGTTCCTTGATTTTTTGATTCTTTCAGACATATTTAGCACACTGCATGAATATGAGGTGTATTCAGAAAATATTTCTGAACTGATTTAGAAACCTATTTGCGTGACTCCTTTTAACTGTCAGAGCAGTAAACTGGCAGTTCTAATTACTATTGAAGACTGAGGGGAGAAAGGAATTAGAAGAAGGAAGCAGCAATCAGCACAGAAGAGAAGCTTGGTCTTCATGTTCACCTGCATTCTTCAGAGAGTAAACATTCTATGACTTTTTATTTTAAAAATATTCATTATTTATTTAGAAACAATAAGAAACAGAAGGGATAAAAGTCATATAGTCATTTTTGTTTTTATGGTGTTGCTTATAGCAATAGTTTCATGGAGATATACTATGAACTTACTAAAATACAAACATTAAGTGTGTGTAATAGAGTTGGGCAGGATTGCTCAGTGGTTAAGAACACTGGTTGCTCTTGCAGAGGACCCATGTTTGATTCCCAGTACCCACATAGCAGCCAGCAACCATCTGTAACTCTAGATCTAGGGAATTCAACGTCCTCTTCTGGCCTCCAAGGGCATTGCACACATGTGGTACACTTGCATGCAAGCAAAACACTTATGCACATAACATTATTTATTTATTATTTATTTATTATTATTTATTTATTTATTTTAGTGTATGAGTGTTATACCTGCGTGTGTGTAAGTCATGCAGTGCCTGTAGAGGACAGAAGAGGGCATCAAATCCCCTGGAACTGGCGTTATGGATCATTGTCAGCCACCATGTGCGTGCTGGAATTCAAACCCAAGTCTTCTGGAAGAGCAGCCAGTGCTCTTAACCATTGAGCCATCTCTCCAGCCCACATTCTATGACTTAAAAGATCACATACCTGGACAGGTATCCCAAATCAGTGGGTATCTTTATCTGTGGTTTCTCAAACAATTCCACAGTTGAACAAATTTTCCCAAATTGAAGGTAGCTGCTCTGAAAAGTCCTAATGACTTCATCCACAGGATCACATGGTGTGGTTAACATTCTAGTTCTATGGCATTCAAAGCCTAAAAAAAAATTCTATAGAATCCCCACTGAGACACTCAGAACATGTTTAAAAAGATTTATTTATTTTTATATGCATATGAGTGTTTGCATGTAAGTGTACTACATGTATGACTGGCTCCCAAAGAAGCACGAAATCCCCTGGAATTGGATTTACAGTTGGTTCTGCTGTCATGTGGGTCCTTGAAACCAAACATCAGTCTTTTACAGGAGCAGCAAATATTCTTAATCAGAATGCTATCTCTCCAGGTCCTTCCAGGGCATTTTTAATGCAAAGAGTAACTAAGTATAGAAGTGCAATATTTATTTCACTGAAATAGCCTGAACAAAAAAGATCATAGTGAATTTTACTTTTGGCTCTTACCTCTACTCATCTTTGGCCTCCACCAATACCCTTAATACCCTTGATTTTAGCAAGCCTCCATTGCCTCCTCATGACAATATGGTGGTTAAATTAAATTTTATTTAGGGATTCCTCTCGCTTTGCAATGTGACATTCTTTGTAAGCATCAGATTTGAAAGCTTCTAACAGTCTGATGTTGCCTAGGAAATGTAAATACTCTTTCATGGCTCTGCAGCTGTGGAGTACAGCAATTGCCATCTGAGTCTTTCCATATTAGATGAGTTGGTCTGACCCCATCAGGAAGTGCCTTTAAAAATAAATCTTGCTAATGCTGAGAAAGTCCAGCAGACACTTCTGTTTTTCTTCTTACTGTAACTTATTTTTTTCTTCCTCTGGTAGTCAACTTATCAAGATGATATAACTACTTATCCAAATGATATCACATTGTGATTAATAGTATAATCAGTTTCTCTTCTTCTACTCTACCCATTGAATTTTAATCAAGCTAGTTGACAGACTCCCAGGAAAATAAGTAACTTAGCAATGATTTTTATACTTTTTCAGCAGTGAAAATTTAAAGCTAATAATGTACAAATTTCTTAAGAAGCAAAGGGGAGAAATAATGGAGCCCAAATCATACACAGCTAAGATTGTTTAGTAAATGGAGTTTAAAAAGGAAGTATTTAAAAATACATTTTACTTATTATTTTTTATTTTATGTGTATCAGTGTATTGCCTGCATGTATTAAGTGCAACTGTGTTATGCAATGCCCATGGAGGTCAGAAGGAGTTGCAACCCCTGGAACTAGAATTTCACACCTTTGTTAGCAGCCATGTGGGTGCTGGGAATCAAACCTTGGTCCTCTGTAAGAGCAGCCAGTAATCTTAACCACTGAGACATCTCTCCAGCTCCACAAAGGGACTATTTTATCTGGATGTGGTGATGCATGACTTTAACACCACATTCCAGAGGCAGAGGTAGGTAGATCTTTGTGAGTTTGAGGCCAGCCTGTTCTACATAGCAAGTTCCAGGCCAGCAAGGGCTACATAATAAGACCCTGTAAAAAAAAAAAAAAAAAAAAAAAAAAACACAAAAAAAAAAAAAAAAAAAAAAAAAAACCCAAAATACAAAACAACAAAAAAAACCAAACAAGAAATGAAATATTTTAGTACACATTTCCTGTTATTTAAACTTACCATCAGTTATTTGATGTTTTCATTCATTTTGTAATTGCAGAAATAGTATGGTGTATAGTAACAGCCAACATTCATTGTTTTGTGTAGCATGAGGCCTCCAAAGATGGCGCAGACCCAGAGCCCTGGGATTCAGCGAGAATTCACTTCACTTCTTGGTCCCCAAATAGCCCACCAAAAGGAGCCCACGCCTTTGTACCCTGCTCACAAGCCCAGTGACTGCTGACTGACTGCATGGCATGGACCAATCAGAAAATGATACGCTGGCTATTGGGACTTGGGGGTGGAGAAAAGGGAAATATAAGGCCTGCCCCTCCAGTATTAAATGAGCCTGCAGCACCTCGCCTAGTGCTTGCTTCTACCCGACTCCCAGGGTCTGTGTGTCATGACTCCATACCTCTTGCCCCCCCCCTAATTGGCAGGAGACCCGATCCAGGTCAGGATCTTCACAATTGGTCTAAGGAGAACCCGCAACAGTTTTGTTTGTGGATATCCAATTATGCCAACATAATTTATTCAGACACTGCCCCTACTCCATTGTGTCTTCATGATGTTCTTGTCAAAGATTAGTTCACTAGGAATGTTTGGTATTATTTCTGGGATCATTATTACTTTCTATTGGCTGGTATATCTATTTTTTATGCCAAGAACACAACAGTAAGATTCTTTTGACACTTACAATAAAAGAAAAACACTCTAATTAAATTCTACCTCATGATGAAGTAAGATTCAATTGAGTTTAAACATCTGGCCAATGACAACTATAAACTCAGTATTAATTTCAAAATCAATTTTAAATACAATATGGAGATAATAAAATTAAATTTTGGAATAGAGCAAGCACTTAGAACTTTTAGCATAGTTAAATTGCTCATGTTTAGGAATTTTAGCCTCCAGGACAGACAAGATTATTTCTGCAATTGGCAATTAAAGCTCCAAGGAGACATCTGTGATTTCTCTGGCCTGAGGAACTAGAAGACAGAAGTCAGGGAACCAATAGCCAACTGGAGACAAGGCAAAAATTCAGAAGGAATATGTCCAAATCTGCCCCAAGTATTTAGTTGAATTCTGAAACTCACATGTAGGAGAAATAGGAACAATGCAGATAAAATAAAAGATTTCAGCTGAGGTCTGAACTTTCACCAGAAGTCAATTTGACAATAGTATTAACTGCCTAGAAGGGAAACAAAACAAAACCAAAACCAAAACAAACAAAAACAACAACAACAAAACTCTAGAGGAATAAAATAAAATCTGTAGGATCCACAGTATAGCATTCATAATTACTTATGTGAAAACCCGGGAATTGTGACACATTTTTATGGACAAAAGATAAAGACAAAATGAGAAGCTGATCATGAGAGAACACTTTGAAACAGGGAAAAAATTAAAACAGAGATTATGTTTATATCGAAAGGCATGAAGGCAAAGCTGGCCACATGAATGAAATTATATGGAACTTTGGAATAGAAATGTGAGTTTAAAATATAAAAGATTAGAACTGAAAATACAATATGCAAGTTAGGAAATAACTGAATGGGCTTCATAGCAGAAGAGAAATGACAAAAGAGGAACCTATAACATTCAAGATTTATAATAAAATATGTCTGAATAAGAACACTCGATTGAAAAAGTAACAAAGTTACTTATTGTGGGATAATGGAAGCATCCTGATAATGTTTCCATAGAAAAAAGGAAATTTAGAGAAAAAGTAGTCACTAATTTAAAAATTCAAATTCTTCACTTTAGAGTGTAAAAGATCTCAGAATCATTAAGAACGAAGTAAATAAATTCATGCTTTATATATTACAGTACTGGAAACCAGTGCTTAGTTTAAATTTTAAAAGCATTCAGAGTGAAGAAATCAAATGATATATAAATTATCATATAAACCAACAACTTCCCCCAAACTCCCTATGACTGTAAAAGACAGTAAACAACTTCAATATGTGAAAGTAAAGTAAGTTATTTCTGCATTATAGCATTTTTTTTTCAAAATGAAGGCTATATTAAGACATTTAACATAGAAGAAAATTAAGAAAAGTTTTTTTTTTCTTCCTAGAAAATGGAGTAGATATAGTTGTAGCTTTCTCCACTCCTCCAACTAAATGTAATTAAAGTTGGACATGAGGCTGGAGATATGGCTCAGCAGTTATGAGCACTGGCTCCTCTTGCATAGGACCTGGGTTCATTTCCCGGTCACTAACAATCATCTATAACTCTAGTACCAGGGATCCAATGCCCTTTTCTGACCTCATGGGTCTTGCATGACATGGGTGCACTTACATACATGTAGGAAATACACTCATACACATAAATGTAAGAATACCTTCACAGATGGTGAGAAGTCAGACTGGTGAGTGACTGCAGGACACCAGGTGGCACAGGGCAATGGGGCCCAGACCTACATGGGCCCTACATGGAAACACTGGACCATGATGACAGCAAATGAAGGAGCTCCAACCCCCAAATGGCTGATTCTCTACCTAACAAACCAGAAAAGGGACGACCTACCGGGACAGGGAGTTTTAGACCACAAAGTCCCTGTTCCATCCAGCACCTTACCACAAAACAGAAGCAGAATAGGGACTATAAGAAAAGTCCACCCATGATCCATCACCAGAGCCATGAGAGAGGGCGAGGTGAGCAGCTAGGCACTCAGCAGCCAGCTATGAATTATTGCTTTTGCCTTTTCAAGAATACTTTTTAAACTTCAAAACTCTTTCTTTCTCCAAGCCATTTCATTTATCACCATGCCCGTGTGTGCGTGTGTGTGTGTGTGTGTGTGTGTGTGCATGTGTGTGTCTGCATGTGTGTGTGTGTATGCATGTTGCTCTCAAAAGACACTATTATTGTAATGTAATATTTGCCATTTCACCCCCAGATGAATCCAGAAGGCAGTAAAACATCTTTAATGTATAGAAGAAAAGATGTCTAACTCTGAATTATCAGAGTTTCTGTGATTGCATTAGGGGCCATTTCCTTTCATCTGAAATGTTCCTTTATCTTTCCTCTAGGATGTGTGCACTATTAATGGATTCTCTACAGGTCTTCACACTGATGGCTGATTCTCTCTGCTCTTGGTTGGCTATGATTTTCTTTGAGCACATAAAATTCTAGCCTGATCTTTTCTGGCTGTGCTACTACTTTTGACAGCATAGCTATCGTTATTGAGGTAACAGTGAACAGATTGAGGAAGGGAGATATCTGTAATTAAATGTCTTTCTTTTGGTCTTTATGGACATGTACATGATACATTCTGTGGGTATCTAAAACTTGAGACTAACAGAATTCCTGCATGTTCAGCCTTGAATCTGACAAAACTTTCATTGGATGATCTTCAAATATTTCTTTCTAAGGTTCCATACTCACTTCTTGCGCATCTCACAATATACTTCAGTTTTACTATATTTCATCTCCATTATCTTATTTTCTCTATTTTTATCTGTTAGTGTCCATAGAGCTCAATCTTGATTTTCCTAGTGTTTTTATAAATTTTTTCCTTCTCCCTCCCTGGGGGACCTGAGTGTGCTCTCTGAGGACTCTAGAGTCTCCTGGTCCTGACGTGGCTTGACAAAACCGACATAATGTCTTCTATTTGGGTTTTGCATAGTTTATGACATCTGGAAAAGGTGACTTGCAAAGGTTTGAATTCTCATAGGCTTATATTTGAAATGCCCACCATCAGCATATCTGGCCCACGGTCTCCAGCAGATTTCACATGCCATCTCACACCATGGCCCGTGCGCCTTGTTTCCCATGTTCAATATGGCAGTGACTCCTCCCTTCATGCAGCTAAGGTCAACTGATTGGGTGGGAGATGTGATGGGCTTCCACCTGCTTGACTCCTTCCACAGAGTATGGAAAGGAGGCGGGACTATAGCTCGCATCAGAGAGGTTGTACAGAGTAACTTCAGGTTACACCTAGTGACCTATGATCTGGTTTATGAATTCATTTTACTTCTATATATAACACACCGTCAAGCTTGTCTATTCATTTTGTAGTTTCAGTATTATGTTACTTCAATTTTAAATTTTCCTTTATGTTTAATACATTTTATTTTGAATTAAATTATTCATCTAATATAATTTTTATTTGTCTTATTAGTCATTTAAAAATTCATACATAGATTTCTAATGCCAAATACACTTATATTTCTGTGCTTATTGCCTGGTTTCTCTCTTGGTTTTTCTTGATTTTTGTACTACACACAAAATCAAAATTTTGTACTACACATACATACATGCACAAATATACATACACATGTGCAATTTATCCTATATATTCACCCCAGTGAATTGTAGATGTTTTGCTTAAAAAATTGTAGAGGCTATGAAGTTAGGAATCTATCGCCCTGAATCAGTCCAGTCAAGGAGTAAGTTCATTGTTTACTGGCTTGCAAACTGGAAGCCTTATATTTTCCTGTTTCACTACATTTCAAGGCTTTTAATGGAAACCCTTTCTATATACAAAAGCTCTTCTTTGGGTAAATTGACCAACATTTCTTTTAGGGTCATTTGTGAAATGCCCAAAACTCTTCAGTTTTTGATCTCCATCATTTTTTTCAAATTGTTTATTTATTAACCACATACTTAGAAGAAGCATTTCATTACAACAGCATTGACATATTCAATAACAATTTCTTGTGCTAAGACGAATCTCTTTCAAATTGGCTATAAATTTTTAGGTTTACAGTTGAAGTATTACAGTTATACAATATTGTACTCTATAAACCCTATAAGACATAAAAATAAATGAGGTTTTAACCTTTAAAATAGATCTCCATTTCATTATTAAAATACACATTTTCATACAGAAAAATTCATTTTTAATTCAATTGACAATAAGCTGCTTGCACTCATGTTTCTAATCTATATATATCTGATTATTACTAGTCACAGTTAGTTATTTTCTGAGCTCCTTGGCACCTGAGCATGGATATAAAGTTGTCAGGTAGATTTCAGTGGTAAAGTTTTTCACATCTACTAACTATTAAGGAGCAAATTTCTATGCTTTGAAGAATTATTATTATTTTTTAATCATTATTTTATATTCAGTAACACACTCCAGAGCAAGAGTACATCTCTTTCACAAATGGCTGGAAGTTTCTAGCTTCACAGTTGAATTAATAAAGTTATACAACTTTATTGAAAATTATCAGTTATGTTTTGCTGTGCACAAGAGTTGGGGGACATAGAATCCAGACCTTCACTAAGAAGCACTTTAGCTAGGCTGTGCCCTTAGACCAGATTATAGATTTAGAGTATGATTTTTACAGTGTGGGATTATCTGGAATTATCTATTATACCAGGGATTTTTTTTCTATTTCACATATTTTAAAAGATTTGTTTTATGTCTATAAAGTCATCGGGTAGATTTCAATGGTAATGTTTATCACCTTAACTAATTAGCATGAGGTAAATTTCCATGTTTCCTCCTCAAATACACATTTTAAAATTTGTTGGACTTGTGTGTGTGTGTGTGTGTGTGTGTGTGTATCACACAGAACATCCCAAACCATTTTATTCAACTATACACCCACTTCCCAGATGGCACCCTGCCATAGCCTCCCTCCCCCTACTAGAACCCTTATAGTCTGATATCCCTGCGACTGTCTGCTGTTGTCGGCACCCCCAGCCCTTCCCCATTACTTGCCCTTCTGGTGAATCTAGTCAGCCTATCTAGAGGTCTTTGTTTTAGGAGGGTCAGCTCTTTCTCATTTAGCAGTAATCAGTTGTCAATATTCCTTTAGATAAGATCGGGGTCTGCTGTTCATTTTCCCATCTATGCTGGGTTACTATCTGGGAGTCCCTTTGGCCACCCTGGCCAACAACTCAAAAGAAGGTATCGCCTTGTCTGGCATTGTTGCTTGTAATGTAGCCTTTAGCTATGAATATGGACTCTTAAGAAATTATATTTGCCTTTTTAATCTTTGGTTATACTTTCCTTTTGGGTGTTTAAGGCCATAGAGTTGGTCCAGGTAAACCAACTTATTTTTACACTTAAGGTTGTTTGAGGATCTATTCCTCAGGGTTCACATGGGCTTGGGAGAAGCCCCTGGCTCCTTTCTTTTACCAGTTCTGCCTTTGTGAAGGTAAGTCAAAGGTCCTGCTCGACCATGGTTGCCTTCACTTGGAAGCATGGAGGAAATGATTCCTCTGTGTTGACCCTCCTCTTTGTAGACAAGACACTGGTACAAGTCCATCTGGTGGGGTCTCCTTGGCCTCCTTGTTCAAGACGACAGGTGACCCACCAAAATTGCAGGACATTTTGAAAAATGCTCATAGTCCCCTGGAACTAGTCAGCCTAGGAGGGCAAGGAGCAAAAGGTGTCCTTTATGTTCCCCTGAACAAATTATTAAAGGCCTCAAAGTATGTCTGTTAAACATCCAAGAAGGTTAACCCCACCTGTCTGGTACTTTTAATTACTGTGTGTCATGTAGATATATCTTGAGCAAAGACCAGTTGTTCTCAGATAAACCTTATCTAGACATATATTTCTTGATCTGCTATGTATAATTTGTGAGTAGGTTGTAGGAGTAATATGGTTCCCTCTGGTTTTCAAAACTAGCTACGCATTATTTATTTCTTGCATTGTCTCACACCTCCATCATTGTTTTCCCAATTAAGGTGCCCCCATTTCACCCCTTTCTCCCTTAATAATACCCTTCTCCTCTGGTCCTACCACTCATGAGCTCCTTTATCCCCTACGTTCCTTGTATACCCTTACCCCCCACCTTAAACTAACAAAATTTTTATCCATATTGCCCTTATTAAAGCCTGTTTCCTACTCTTCTTCTCTTTCAGGTTCTTTCTTTTCCTTTACCTCCCTGGTTCTTTTCCATTTTCCTGGTTCCTGTAGTATGTCTGGATACAAACATACTTTTAAGAATTTGTTGCTTGGATCCACATATGATGGAGAACAAATGTTGTTTGTATTTCTGAGTCTGTGTTATTTCACACACACACACACACACACACACACACACACACACACACACACACACACACACACACACACACACACACAAATGTATACACAGGTCCTCCAGGGAAACTGGTTTCTTCCCCATCGAGAAGAAAATTCTTCAGAGATTCATTTGGATG
>NW_008337640.1:2727276-2728977 GCF_000622305.1 Nannospalax galili | reverse complement strand
TCTTTTAAGATGTTTCATAGCCATCTTTACTTCTTCTTTTGAGAACTTTCTGACAGCTCCTTAGCCCATCTTTCAATTGGGTTGCTTCTTGTCTTGATTCTCTGTTTTTTTGAGTTCATTGTATATTCTGGATATTAAACCTCTGTCAGATGTATTGCTAGTTAAGATTTTCTCCCATTCTGTGGGTGTTCTGTTTGCTTCCCTTGTTGCCTCCTTTGATGTACAGAAGCTTTTTTGTTTAATGAGGTCCCATTTGCTATTTCTTGCCCTTGTTTCCTGAGCAATTGATGTCTGGTTTAGAAAAACCTTACCAACACCTATATCTTGTAGGTGTTTCCCAAAGTATTCTTCTAACAGTTTCAGAGTTTCAGGCTTTACATTGAGGTCTTTGATCAATTTGGAATTGACTTTTGTGCAGGGTGAAAGATAGGCGTTTAGTTTCATTCTTCTACAGGTGGAGATCCAGTTTTGCCAGCACCATTTGCTGAACAGCTGTCTTTCCTCCCTTGAATATTCTTGGCTCCCTTTTCAAGTATCAGTTGGCTGAAATTGTATTTACTCATATTTGGGTAATCAATTTTCTTCCATTGATCTATAGGTCTATTTTTGTGCCAGTACTGTGCTGTTTTTATGAATATAGCTCTGTAATATATTTTAAAATCTGGTATAGTAATCCCCCCAATATTGCTTTTAGTGCTTAGGGTTATTTTGGCTATCCGAGGTCTTTTGTGCTTTCATATGAATCTTACGATGTTTTTTTCAATTCTGTGAAAAATTTCATGGGGTTTTGATTGGCATTGCATTGAATCTATAAATGACTTTTGGTAGGATGGTCATTTTCACAATATTAATTCTCCCAATCCATGAGCATGGGAGGTCCTTCCATCTTCTGCTGTCTTCATCAGTCTCTTTCTTTAAAGATTTGAAATTTTCATTGTAGAGGTCTTTAATGTCTTTGGTCAGGTTTATTCTGAGATATTTTATTTTATTTTATTTTTTTGCAGCTATTGTGAAGGGGAGTGTTTCCATGTGCTCTTTCTCTGATTGCTTGTTATTGGATATAGAAAGGCTCCAGAATTTTATAGGTTAATTTTGTAAGCTGCCACTTTGTTGAACATGTTAATAATTTCTAGGAGTTTTCTGGTGGAATTTTTGGCATCTCGTATATAATATCGTATCATCTGCAAAAAATGGATAATTTGATCTCTTCTTTTCCATTTTTCACTCCTTTACTTTCCTGCTCTTGTCTTATTGCTCTTCCAAGAGTTTCAAGCACTATGTTAAAGAGAAGTGGAGATAGTCGACAGCCTTGTCTGGTTCCTGATTTCAATGGGAATGCTTCCAGATTTTGTCCATTTAGAATGATGTTGGCTCTGTGTTTGTTATATATGGCTTTAATTATGTTGAGATATGTTCTGTCCAGTCCAATTCTCTCTAGGACTTTGAACATAAATGCATGTTAAATTTTCTCAAAGGCCTCCTCTGCATCTATTGAGATGACCATGTGGTTTTAGTCTTTGAGCCCATTTATATGATTTATGATGTTTATTGACTTACGTATATTGAACCATCTCTGCATCTCTGGGATAAACCCAACTTGATCATGGTGGATGATCTTTTTGATGTGTGCCTGTACGCAATTTGCAAGGATTTTTTTTGAAATTTTTTGGATCTGTGTTCATTAAGTATGTGGGTCTAGTT
>NW_008337640.1:2725889-2726666 GCF_000622305.1 Nannospalax galili | reverse complement strand
TAAGTCATTTATTTGTGTTCTTTCTGATTTTTTGATGTAGGCACTTAGAACCATAAACTTCCCTCTAATGATTTCTTTCAGCGTGTCCCAGAGGTTTTTTTGTGTGTATTGTCCTTTTCATTTAGTTGCCGGAATACTTTTATTTCATTCTTAATTTCTCTTTTGACCCATTCATCATTCAGGAATGTGTTGTTTAATCTCCATGTGTTCTTGTGGTGATTAGGACTTCTTCCAATGTAGATTGAATTGTAAGCTTTATTGCATTGTGGTCTGATAGAATGCATGGATATAGTTCAATCTTTTTATATTTGTTGAAGTTTGTTTTGTACCCCAGTATATGGTTGATTTTGCAGAAGGTTCCATGGGGTGCTGAGTAGAAAGTATGTCCTTTGATGCTTGGGTGGAATACTGGGTAGATGTCTGTTAAGTCCATTTGATATATGGTATTGTTTAATTCAGATGTCTCTCTGTTAACTCTCTGCCCTGTTGACCTATCTAATTGGAGACGTAGGGTATTGAAGTCCCCCTACTATTAATGAGTTGTGATTAATCTGGATCTTAAAGTCCTGTGGTATTGTTTTTATGAAGTTGGGTGCACCAGAGTTTGGTGAGTATATGTTCATGATTACAGTATCTTCTTGATTTATTGTTCCTTTGATCAGATTGAAGTGGCCCTCTTTATCTCTTCTGATTAGTTTTAGCTTAAATTCTATTTTTTCAGATATTAGAATTGCAGTGCCTGCTTTTTTCTTAGCACCATTTGCTTGGTATATTTTT
>NW_008337640.1:2700104-2725815 GCF_000622305.1 Nannospalax galili | reverse complement strand
TTCACCTAGTCTGTGTCTTTTGACTGGGGAGTTCAGTCTGTTAATATTTAAAGTTATTAATGAAAGATGAGTATTGAATCCTGTCACTTTTATTTCTGTTAACATTTATGATATAGCTGTACTTTTCAACAGCTATATCTTCATTGAATTTCTTTCCGCAACCCCTTGGGTATAGTCATTCCTTTCTTCAGCTCTTTGGATTGCTTCCAGAACTCTCTGAAGGGCTGGTTTTGTGGACATAAATTCCTTTATCAAATTTATGTTATGGAAGATTTTTCTTTTCCCTTTGAGTATAATAGACATTTTGGCTGGGTATAGTAATCTGGGTTGGAATCTGTGGTCATTTAAAACTGGGAATACTTTGGTCCAGGCTCTTCTGGCTTTCATAGTTTGCATTGAAAAGTCAGCTGTGATCCTAATGGGTTTTCCTTTATATATGACGTGTTGTTTCTCTTTTGCAGCTTTCAGAATTTTCTCTTTGGTTTAGTGTTTTTACTATGGTGTGCCATGGAGAGTTTCTTTTCTGGTCCTGTCTGTTTGGTGTTCTGTATGCTTCTAGTATTTGTATTGGCATGTCTTTCTTTAATTTTGGGAAATTTTCTTCCACGGTTCTCTTGAAGATCTGGTCCATGCCATTTCTTGGGATTCTTCTCCTTCCTGTATGCCTATGATTCGTACGTTTGTTCTTTTTATGGTGTCACACAATTCCTGCATATTCCATTCTTGTGATTTCTTAAATTTTTCATAATCTTTGCTTGAGTGTTCTAGTTTATCCACTATCTTCCAGTCTTGATACTCTGTTTTTCATTTCATTCGCTTATGGAGTGTTTCACTTTGTTCTTTATTTCAGCCTGAGTTTTCTTCAATATTTCCAGCTCCTTTCTGAATTCATTCAGAATTTTATCCCTATCTTCCTTTAGCTCTATGATTACCTTGTTTGTGTGTTCTTTAAATTCAGTGAATTCTTTTATCATGTTTATAATTGTTCTTTGGAGTTCCATGTCCAGCATTATTTCCAGGTGGTTCTCATTATACTCCTCTAGAGGACTATTGGTATTTGGTAGGGATATGTTATTTTGATTTTTAATGTTATTATGTTTTTCTCTGTAATTTTGACATGTGAATTTCTTTTGTAGTTTCTGATTATTGTGTGAGACTCAAGCCTTCAAGTTTAGGTCTGCTTCTTTTGTGTCTTTGTGGTTAATTTTTTGGGCATGAAAGCTGGTTCCTCTAAGCTTCTGGTTCTCTCTTTTGATTTTATATTGGAGTGGCCAGATTGCTTTTGTCTTCAGGCATTCCCACAGAAGCCCAATTCAGATGAGGTTCAAATGCTCTCAGGCTTTCTCCTAAGGTCTGAATTCCTCCAGGAAAGATTTTGGCTTCAGGAATTTGGGGGTTGGACTGGACTGAGATCTGGGCCCAGGAAAGATGCTGGTCTAGAGCAGCTGGTTGCCCTGCCACCCAGAGATGCAAAGGAAGATGGGGGCTGGAAGTGGTCCCCAGGGCTAGTGAGGATTGTACTGAGGAGCTGGGTTGGTCTGGATGCAAAGGACTAGGAAGAGGAAAGGTCAGCCTGAGCGTTTAGAAAGAGGCTGGGGATTGTGCAGACCCAGGGAATCAGAGGGAGGTGAGGGCGGGGCCAGGCCCTGAGTGTCCTTGGGGACAGAAGAAGGAACTGAGTTAATCTGGATGCAAAGGATCAGTTTTGGTTCCCCAGGTGTCTGGGGGCACCAAGACAAGGAATGGGACAGGACCCAGGCTAGGAGGAGAGACTGGCGGGGGAAATGGGAGGCCGAATGAGGCTGGGGGAGTCAAGGCGCAGAGGGTGCAATCGACCCTCGTGCAGGCCCAGGGAAGCAGAGGGAGGTGAAGATCTCCATCATTTTTTACTTGATTTCTTCCCTTCACAATCTTCTGAGGGGCTGGACATGTGGCTCAATGGTTAAGAACACTGATTGTTCTTGCAGAAGACCCGGGTTCGAATCCTAGCACCCATATGACAGCTAACAACTGCCCTAACTCCAGTTCCAGGGGATCCGACAATCTCTTCTGTCCTCTGCTGGCACTTACCTACATGCAGGCAATACATGCATACACATAAAAATAACAAAATATTTTTAAAAAATCTTCTGAAACTTTAAAGGAGGTGTATTTCTGTAAGGGCAAAGGTCATACTAGGCATACCTGATGCTCAGTTCTCTGTGGTCCTTTGTCTTTGAGGTTTGCCTACTTTGGTAGCTGTTAAGTAGTTTTTCTTTCCACAATCCTGTGGAACTTCTATAATCTCTGAGGTGTCTATACTGAAGAGAATGTGTGAGAATGCAGGAGCCCACCAGAATACACTTTTTCTCAGTGAAGTTGGCTCTTCTAACTACATTTGTCTGGTTATTGTTAATGTTTGCAGCAGTAACCGATGTGTTCTTGTTTCTGTTGTTACTCTTTGGTCAGTAGGTAGGTTGCTGCAAGCTACTGTGTGATTTTTAAAAATTGGAGTCCTTGAGCCTAAATTTTTACTGAAAAATAATTATTATGGCAAAAGCATTATAGGAGGCTGATTACAAAAAACGAAATGAATTTCGTGTGATCACAAATGATATGGACAAAATGTTAACACAGGACCAGCAGAAGTAAGCATTCAGGCCAGGGAAATAAAATGCCTACAGGTTAGAGAAAAAGAAAGTCTAATTGATTAAAAAATAATCTTAAGTTTCAAACCTGAATCCTAAAATTGAAAACCTAATAAAATTATAGAATTGGAGAAATGTCTAAGTTCATGTATCATGTATGATCTAGATAAGTCATGTTTTGGGCAGAGGTTAATGATGGGATTAAATCAGACTTAAAGTATTTAAGTAATTGGGGAAGGAAGAGAAATGATGTGAATTGATCTGGACATCTACAAATCCAGAAAGCGTCCTTTTTGTCTAAATCGAAAAATGAAAATTCCAGTCCTTAGGGCTAGCCATCAAGCCTTTGTCTCTTCTAGAAAGCATCAAATGATACATTTGATGCTATATTACATGGCCACAGACCCTGATGATATAAAGGACATTTCTTCATTAGGAGGTGGGTTGTCTGCTACAAAACATAAACAATAATAATACTTAAGATTTTATTGAGAGTAAGTAAGGTGACTTATGCCATGTAGGTACCTAAAATTAAATACTGGCTTAAACATTACAAGTTTAACAATAAAACATCATTATTATCCTCACTTTATAAATTAAAAAACAGAGGCAAAGAGGACAAAGTTTGTCTGGGGTCAGGCAGCCAGAAAAGAGTGACATGGCACTTAAGCTCAGACATCTGTCATCAGGTATTCTCACTCTTCATGGTATACTAACCAAGCTGAGATTCTTTTTTTTTTTTTTTAAAGTTTTCACATTTTCCTGAAATCAGTGGAGTATAAACAACCACAGTCTCATTAATAATGTAGTTTCTTTATCCTTAGAAAAATGCTGTAAATAACATATTACTGGATTTCAGTTGATTAGATATGCATGTTGTTTAATGAATCAGTATAATAAAGCAGGGCTATTATTCAGTTTATCTTTTAAATAATGTGTACATAGGAAAAATATAATATTGTAATGATACACAAATAGTGCCAATCTTCACGCATGTATGCAAATAAATTTACCATGAACACAGCCATTTTATGCCTCAGTCAATCCTTATATAAATGAGCTTGATAGAACTTCAGAATGTCATTTTATAACATTTTATTGCCTGCTCTGACTATACTGATAGAGTTATTTCAATAATAACTTTTGAAAACATAAGTTTAGAATGTTCAGGGAAAAATATTCTAAGGCCCCTTTTGTTAACCAAGTTATGTCATTACATTTGTAATAATTTCTCTTATTTAAAAATGAAAAATTTCCATGGAAACAAAAGCTATACACATTTCCTGCCATGCCAAGTAAAGGTAGGTTTTGTCTACTAGGTGTTTTGGTTAATTTGATGTCACCCAGTTAACAAAAAATGATCATTTCCTAACTCTTCCTTCAAAATAAAGTTTTGAGTTAACGTTTTCAGTATTGAAAAATCAATCTTGAATGTTAACTCTTATGATTAATTTGGGGAACCACAACAAAACTTTTTTAGCAGAAAAAAGCATTCGATTTATTGTTTTTGAAAGGATATCAATATAACATTAAAAATGCTATTCTACTTCATTATGACTATGACAAGTGACTTTTAAAATTCACTGTAACTCTGTCTTGACTTTACTGAGATCCTTTTGGCACACGTGTTTAAGGGTTTGCTTTAAAGCCTATTTTTCTCCTTCATTTTTAAAACCTTCAAAGGAGCCTGGTATTTTCAGAATGTGTTGAGACATATTAAAAGAATTCATATTTTCATAGATTGGCATAGTTTGTGCACGTTACTATTTTTCAGGTTTTCATCTGCAGAAAAACATAAAGGAAAAGGGTTCGGGGGTGGGGATACCAGGCTTGTCACAGGGCAAAGGGACCTTCCAGTGTCTATGATTTTCTCCAGAAGAAATTAAGAGAAGAATCCATCAAATGTTAATGTTAAGAACTGAGAAACTCTGGAATGTTTGTCCAGAGTCCCAGGCCTCAGAGCAAATGCTTTTTTGCTGCTGGGCTCCAGGGGAAGATTTCAGCCAAAGTCAACATGAGCAGAAACTCCATCTGACTGAGGCTGTGGAAACAGCTGGAAACACTTAGCTGGAAAACCACCTCAGATTCCTCTCCCAGAAATGCCAATGGCATGGGAGATGGGGAGAGGAAAGCTCTGTCAGGGTCTCTCTTCAGCTGTGGTCAGGAAAAATATTTTCTTTCCCTGAAAACTGTAAATAGATGGGTTCAACTTTGGTCATAATAAAGTTCCAACCAAAAAACAAAAGAAAATCTTTCCTCTTCCTTAATTAGTCCATGTCTCCTCCTTTTTTGTCTATTAATCAGCATTTGGTTTAAGTAGGTTTTATGTGGATTTTTAAAAAAGATTCACTACTCAGGGTTTGTTTTCTAAGCTTCTGGTTCTCTCTTTTGATTTTATATTGTTGTGGCCGGATTGTTTTGTCTTCAGGAGTTCTGCGGTGGCGCAATTCCAATGTGGATCAGAAGTTTTCAGACTTTCTCCTTAGGTCTGGAATCTTCTAAGAATGCTTTTGGCCTCAGGAACATGGGTGGCACTGACCTGAGACCCTCGCCGTGGCTGCGCCACGCAGGGATGCAAAGGCAGATGGGGAGGGAAGAAGCCCTAAGATTTCCCAGGGAGTGGATTGTGTAGCTGGGTTGTACTGGATGCAAAGGATCAGGGAGAGTAAAGGTAAGCCTCGGAGCCCCAGAAAGAGGCTGTCAGCCCCGTTTTATGTGGATTTTTAAAAAAAGATTCACTACTCAGGGTTTGTTTTCTAAATGAAATTGAATAGCATCCGGACTACTATTAGAGGCCAGCTTCGCCTATGAATGTTTCATTCTGATAATTTTTAGTTTGTAAAAAGTATAATCATAAATTTGGCTTGAGAGTTTATTTCCTACATTGCTCTGCATGGCAACTCTGTTACGTGATTGAAGAATTTTTAAAGGCTACAGAAAAGAGCAAATAGATTTTTCCAACTCTGTTAAGATATAGTGGACTGTTGAAAATTGTGTTTGTGTAAATTCTACAAATGGAATTTGATATATTGTACTTTGTACTATTCACCACAATCAAATATCACATTTATTATCTCACAGTACCCTCTAGTCACTTACATTTAAGGTATACTTTCTTAGCCAGTTTCATGCATTCACTATGACATGATACTGGTACTTACAGCAGCATTATTAGCATTTATCTTGTGCAATTGTGTAACTGAAACATTCTATCCCTTGACCAACATCTCCCTGTGTGCCCCTTCCTCCTGCCCTTGGTAACAACAATGCTACTCTGCTTCTCAAAGTTGGGTATATACATTATCTTTAAAAAATATTTATTTATTTTCTGCATAAAGGGTGTGTGCCTGAATGTATATATGTTCACCATGTACATTCAGAAGAACATGGAGACCAGAAAGTTGTGTTGAATCCCTTGGAACTGGAGTTATAGGTGGTTGTGAACTTCCATATGGGTGTTAGGAACTGAACTGAAGTCCTCTGCAAAAACAGTATGTGCTCTTAACCACTGAGCAATCTTTCCAGCCTTAAGGCACAGTCTTTGTAAAAACAGATTTTCTACTCAATTTATGGGAAGTAATTTTAATCCTATGATCATAGTTTTGAAAGTATCACCGGTCTTATAATTACAGTGTGGGAAGAAAAAAGAAAGGGTCCCTCAAACAGGAGAGAAGCAAAGAGACAAAGGCAGCCAGATTAGCACTGTTTCACCCCTGAACATTCAGCAGGTTTTCAGTCAAAGTGTGGAAAGTTGATAGTAAGATTTTTGTACTGGACGAAAACAAGTGACACACGTATACATCTACTTTGTGTGATGAGAATTGAACCCAGGTTCTCAGGCATCCTACACAAGCCCTCTACCACTGAGTCATATGCCCAGCCCCCATTTTACCTTTTATTTTTGAGAAAAGTAATTCTTATTAGAAAGATAATTTCTATCTACCTTTGATTAGATACCTTTCTGAATATTTCAATTTTATAAGTTTGCAATACATTGAATTTTGGACTGAAGTCTCAATGTACAGAATATTAAAATGTGCCAGGGAAGTATGAAGTATTAGTTTAGGGGTGAACTGAGCACCCTACTTCCAGAGTAAGGTATATCATCCCAATGATTATTATCCAGGAAGCATAGATCAGATTCCATTCGTTTATTCAATAAGTGTTTCTAAATGGCTTGGAATTAATTGAGATTCATACTGTAACACCAAAATCAGCAGAGTTTGTTTCCTCTGGAGATTATGTTTCATTACAACTGCAATATGCAACTAAAGAAATAAATATGTATGTACCAGGCTTTTGCAACTTCTGTCAGGAATCATAAAACAAGGAAAGTGAAATCAAAACTCACTGAGTCTGGGGGTTGTTTCTTCACAAGTGGTGATCAGCGCAGCCTCTCTAGAAAAGTGATTTGTAAAGTGAAAACATGAAGTGCTATGGTGAAATCAACCCTTGTGTCTACAGGTCAGAAAAATTTCCCAAGAAGAGAGAAAAAACAAGAACAAAACCTGCTTGGATCATTCAAGTAAGTCCAAAGTAGTCAGCCACAATAGCTAAAAACACAGAATGGGAAGGCGGCAATGTGGTGATGAGGTAGCAGCGACCAGGCCCTCTAGAGAGCTGTGGGCATCCAGTCCTTGCCCTGGGATATGAAGCCATGGGAAAGCTTTGAGAGGAAGCACAAATCAATCACTCAAGCCTCTGTGTGGATGATAGAATTAGAGGCAAGAGAAAAAGAGTAGTGATAGTGCCTTGGATCAAAGTTATAGTGATAAAAAATGTTGTATTCTGAAATAGCTTATCTCAGGGTCATACAAATAATGAAAGGCAGAGCCACGATTTTCATCTTCATGATGCAGGGTACTTGATAGTTTTGGTAGTAAACCCATAGCTTTTCTAATGATTTGGAGACAGGATAAGATACAGAAAGATGATTCATAATTTGCTTCAAAAGTTTTGGCCTCTGCAAATGGAAAACTATACGGAAGGCTTTGGGGAATTGAATTTCTTTGGAAATTTCAGGGAATTCTTCATATGCCTTTAAAAGCCAAGGAATTAAAAGTAAATTTTGCAGGTTGATTTTGGATCAAGTTAAGGCTTTCAGGTAGGGAGAGAAATGCTTGTATTATATACAGAAGACGACTGATTGACTACATGGAGAATTAATTCAGGGTATTGAGTCAAGAAACAAGAAGAAATTGCTTCAAAAGGAGAGGCATTGTTAGGTACAATTCCAAGAGTAGCATGATAGCCCCTTCAAGACTGGCTGTCTTCTGAAGGCTGAAGTATTTACTCCAAGCTGCGAGACAGCAGACAGCTCATGATGACTTTCTTCAGAATACATGCAGTCAGCAGTGGAATGCAGCTATTCAGAGGTGTGCAGGATAACTTTCTGGCCATCAAGGATCTTGCATCATACAGATGAAAATCCTGGCTCTGCCTTTCATTATTTGTATGACCCTGGGCAAGATATGTGACCTCTCTAAGCTTTAGTTCTTTCATCTTTAATATAATGCTGTGAATAGTCAGTGAGGTAAGGACTGTAATATGCATAGCACAATGTTCGTCCTGGAATCAATACCAGTAAGTGTGGTCTGTGTTCTCACCAACTCTCAAAGACGCAACTGAGCAGAGTGACATGCGATGGTCAGGGTCCCAGGAGACAGCAGCAAGAAGACTGCACACAAATCTCTCTTGCCAGAATGAAAAAGAACAGCTGCTTTCCAGATGTAGATCAGATGGTTGGAATTTTGATGTTTTTGCTTTTGCAAAGTCTGCTGACTTGTCACCCTAAAGGGCTAAAATACCTCTAATGGAAATGCAAAGATTTTTCTCATCGCAAATGAATTTGTGATGAATTATATATATTAAAATATTTGCCTTAAAGCAATAGGAGTGTAATTACAAATTTTTGTCAAAGTAGTTACTGAAGTACAAATTTTATTGTACAATTCAGTAGAAATCTGAATGCAGATTAACAGGTAAAATGAAAAAAAAAAAAGCCCATTGCTCTAGTAGTGTAGAATTACAATTGTTTCCACTGAAAAACAGTTCTATCTTGACATATTCTGTGTTAGGTATGTAGTTACTTTGCTTTTTAGTTTTAGAAATTATATATGGATGCATTTAGGCTTTATACTCACAACTATATGTATTTAGCAAAATGTCTGAGTGGTTATAGATAATATTATGGAGAGTGGTTAAGTCTCAGTGGTTGTAGATATTTTTCAATTAATTGTAATTTTCAACATTTTCTATGATTATTCCTTCTATAATTTTATCAAAACTAACAACCTTACTTAAACTAATCAAAATAAAATATGCTCTTAAAGGCAATTTTATTCATAAACAGCAAAACATTGATCTATTCAATAGTACATTGATGAAATTTTATTTCTTAGATTAAGACTATTTCATTCTAAAGATTGGGTCTAAAGTCTTGCAAGGTTCCTGTTGGGAAAATATTGCTAAATGTACCGCAGTAAGTATGGACTTTGATAAATTCTCACCCATTCACTGATCACATTAAAAAAAACAACTTAAAGTGGTCTCTGATGTATAGAAAAGTGAAATCAGAATATTAAGAAAATATTTACAATTAAGTGAATATTCACCCATTTGATATGATTTAAGTTGCTCTATGTGTTACTTTATCTCAAATCATAGAATATATTTTTAAAATTAATTTAAAAACAAATATTAAATTATTGGAGTAAGGCAATATTTCAATAAATAGTCAAATATTCTTGAATAATTTGAATAACTTCTGCATGTTTCTACAAAACTCTCCCTCAGCTCCATATGTATATTATCAAGTACACAACCAACCTCTTGGGAACCATCTAGGAACATCTATCAAGATAGAGGCAACCAACAGAGGGCACATGATCATTGAGGTTTACTGATCTGTGTATATCTTTGAA
Organism: Nannospalax galili; assembly: GCF_000622305.1. Lineage (NCBI taxonomy): Eukaryota > Metazoa > Chordata > Mammalia > Rodentia > Spalacidae > Nannospalax > Nannospalax galili. Next base: position 2,716,265 of record NW_008337640.1, on the reverse strand, counting down.
ACTGTCTGCAAAGATATTTCTATTTTCAGTATAAAAGTAAACCTCACTGAATATATTTGTTATTTTTATTTTCCCATGATCACATATGTTATGGAAGCAATTTAAGGGAGGAGAGGTTTATGTTTGGCTCATGGTTCAGGGGATACAGTCCATCATGGTGGGGAAGGCATGCTGGTTGGGATAGCTAAGTCTGCAGTGGTGTCAGCGTGAGGCTGCAGCAACTCACATGTTGGTGGATCAGAAAGCAGAAAGCTTAGTCCAGAAGTGGGGCTGGACTAGAATTCTCGCAGGCCTGGCTTCTGAATACACTCTCACCAGCTGTGTGTCTAGAACTAAATTCCACAGCCACCCAAAACATCACACTAGGAAAGGGCCAGATGTTCAAACATGTGAGCCAATAGGGAACATTTCAGAGGCAAACCATAGTGCAAAGTTCAGGGGTATATATAATTTCACAGTATAGAGTCTAAATGAAAGTTCCTAGCCTATTTAATATTTATGCTAAATAAAATGATTTAGCTTTTAGCAGCTCACATCTGCTGTAAATGTCTATGATAACCCAGAAAAGTGTTTTCTGCTGGATTGTACTCAGATTGATCACCCAGATTGCTTCTGGCTACTAAGAAACCTTCTCACTTAATAAGCCATGAATTTCACGGAAATTTGCTATTCAACCTACTGAGAGAATATCCAACATCCTTGAAACGTGTTGGGAAGATGCAATCAATGTTTTCTACACAGGTCCTGAAAATATACAGTGCTTGAGTTTGCCAATGAACACTTTATGAGATAACACAAAAGCAGGACTGTTTGCTCTAAGGAAAGTTTATCCTCATAAATTTCAGCCAGAGTCATGATTGCTCATTAAGGCCAACTCTCAAAGCCAAGTGTACTTGGCCTTCATCATACACCTGATTCAGCACAGCTGTTTCCAAGAGGAGTCCAGAGCCTTGGAATTTGTTCTCACAGGATTTAGATTGTGCCTTACTTACTTCTATCAATCTTTGGGTTTAGAGGTTACAGAACCACATGTTTATAATACCTACTAATTGACCACATCATTTATCTATTATTCACCATGCAAGCAATTTTTTCGGGACTATTTCAAAAGTTTGTTATTTTTTAAAATATCTCTTACTGAAATGAAATGTAAATATTCCAAATGTCTTAAATTGGATCTCAGAGGGAACTACAGAATCCACATGCATTTCTGGGTTTGGAAACAAGCCACACCAAGAGCTTCAGGAAGGATTAGCAAAGTTGACCCTGCCATGAGCAACACAACACAGAGTTCTTTCCTGAGACTATTTAAAATTATTTGGCTAGGAGGAGGGAAGCACGAGGAAGAACATAGTTCATGAGGTGAACTCAGCTGAGCCATGTGAGGAATATATGGAAACAAAAGCGAGTATGTTTCCTGTTTGTATCTCTGATTGAAGCAGGAAACCTGTCCTCTACAAATAAGTCTTGTTTCGTATTTACACCAAGTAAAATGGTTTAGCCTTCAGTAATGTGCATCTGCTACAAATGTTCATGAAAACACCCATAACAGATTTTAATGTTCCAACATAATTTAATATGTGAATAGTAACAGCAAGACCCCACTATTATTGAAGCTACTCTTCTTACAAATTTGCTGTTGAACTAGAGTAAAAATTTCCAAATCAGTGATTCTGAGGAAGAATAAAATGCAGAAATCACTTGCTTGACCACCTAAGAAAACAATAACTAGGGCCATACGCATAGGTGTGAGTGGAGTTATGTATTCCAAAAGGCTCCTTTGTTTCACCAAACCCTATGATTTGTAGAGGTCTCAAAACAGGATTCTTTTCAGCATTAGCACCAATATAAATACTAGTAACTAATAATGGGATAAAATTTAAAGCATTATTTACTACTTTAACTTTTGAAATCAGCATACAATGTATTAGAAGTCATTATGAGTTTTCTGGTGGCCCAGCTTTTAAAATTTTATTGAATTATTGTGCATTTCATGCAATGTATCTGGATCACATTTAGGACCAATCCACACCACCTCAGAGCCCTCACTTGGCCGAATTTCATGCATTCTGTCATTTATGTTAAGGCCTATCAAGTCAGACTTATGTCCGTTATTGTGAGTTCATCCACTGGAGCCTGGTCAATCCATCTAGTGTCATTCCCTTAAAGAAGAATCAGTCACCCAGGAGTGATGGTCAGTTTCCAATAGTTACTCATCTAAGTTTGGGGCTTCTTACCCTTTTCTCTACTTTTGTGCTTTTTTTTTTTCTGCTTTGAGCTTGCATGAGTCTTTTGCATGCTGTCACCATTGCTGTAAGTTTATATGAGCAAGTTCCCAGCTGCTTGGAAAACTCTCTTTCCTCATAGTCATCCACCACCCCTGACTCTTACAGTCTTTCTGCCCCCTCTTCCACGATGGTCAAGGTCCCTGAGCCGTGGGTGGGTAAGGTTTAACACAGGAGTCCTATCCAGGCACATATACTCTGTGATCTCTTATTTTCTATACTTTGGCCAGTTGTGACATTCTGTGTTCATTGCCCTCTGTTGCATGAGGAAGCTTTGCTGGTGAAAGTTGAGAGATGCACTAGTATTCTCTCTACCCCCTGTTCCACTGTATTCTGTGAGCCTTAGGTATAAAGGTTATACTGTTGATTTGTAACTTAGGGATGGGCATCTCTCAGACACTTATTCTCTGTGTATAGCCAGTTGTGTAACTCTGTATTGTCTCCATATGTTGCAAAAAGAAGCTTCTTTGATTAGTGGTGAATGTCATTATGGCACTTTTAAGCAAAATGTGCTTCAGTAGATTACCTTTAAGTTGCAGCAAAATGAATATTACCTTTAGGAATGTAACCTGTGAATAATACATTTATAGCCTTACTAAGACCAGTAAGCACATTCAGATTTACCTTGTCAGTTCCCAAGAAATAATTAAATAAACAAAACCATCACTATTGTAGTCCTATGAGGAGAATGTCATTTATTTTATTTAAGATAAGGAAATAGGCACATAATATTGCAATGGCATGTTCATGACCACAAAGAAGGCATTTTTACCATAGATGATATATACACAAGAGAAAAACATGAATCACGCAGCCCTTCTCAAGCATAGATGTAGGTAACATAGTCCATTGAATCAGAATACATCATAGGAAAAGATTATAATTAATTCATTGTATAAAAACTCAAATCAAGAGCAACTCAAGTCTCCAAATTTTCAACAGTGTGAACAAAGTGTAGTCCAAATATATAATGAAATATCACTTAGCTACTATCAGCTATTGAGTAGAGCTGTGCTTATTGAAATGGAACAAAACTATTTGATATGTGAGAAGAAAAAATTAAGAACAGAACATGAGGACTGGAGAAATAGCTCAGTGGTAGAGTGCTTGCCTAGCATGCACAAGGCCTTAGTTTCAGTCATCAAGAAAAAATAAACAAAATAACAGCAAGTAGAGTGTTGTCATATGTACCTAAAATTACACCTATGTATAGATGTAAAGACAGGAAATATATCAAAATACAGCATGGATTAGACTCAGTGAACTAGAAAGAAGAGAAGTTGGGAAGGGGTCATGGCTGACTGGGTCTGAGAGACGCTGGAAGTGGAATGGAGGGTTGATATGATCGAAATACTTTGAGTTCATATATGAAATTCTCAGAGAAAGAATTTTTAGAAGAATGCTTACTTGGGAATATTGAGATTTTTTTCTGAGAGCCACAAATTCATTCGTACCTGTGGTAGTTTCAAATGAAATGTTTCCCATGGACACAAGTATTTGAATAATTGACACCAGATGGTAGCACTGTTTGTGGAGGTTTAGAAGGAACGACCTTGCTGGACAAAGCATATCACTGGGGGCGGCTTTGAATTTGCAGTCTCTTTGATTCCTCCATGTACTTAAAGATGTGGGCTTACAGTTTAAACCCCCAATTGCCTACTGCCATGCCTCTCTAGCATGATGGCCTGTATCACTTCATAACCCTAAGCCACAAATAAACTCTTCATTCTGTAACTTGCCTTCGGCAGGAGACTCCATCACAACAGAAAAATAAATAATGCCATACCTTTGCAGTCAATTTTTACTATACTTGTCTATTGGTTTTATAGGAATAAAGTGAGATAATAGTAGAGAAGCATAATGTCTGACATTCTCTGATTTGTGACTGGTTCATTCCAGTGTATGTTTTGTCCCCACCCTTTTGCCTCTTCTGTGTGTTTGTCACTTTGTTTTTCAAAAGGAAACTCATCACTGGACTCTCCCCTAAAGAGAATATCAAGAGCAATCTCCTCATTTAAAGACCATAGTTTGATTACGTGTGGGAAGATCATTTTTAAAATAAAGTGTAAATGTCAGAATTCAGGCCTGAATTTCTGTGGGTGGGCGTTGTTCATTTTACTGTGCCACATATCTTGATGCCCCCTCCTCATCTTTCAGCTTGAACTTTTCCACACATTTCTACTTGGGCATTTGTGACAGGCCTTGTACAGAATTTCAGTCTCTTAGTGAAAAGGAAATATTCTCTTGGAATAATCAAGAGAGACTTTTCCCTTTTGGTATCACTTGATGGATGTAAAAAGAGTAGAGAAACAAGAGATTTTGAAGGAATGGAAACCTGAGAACCTTGTCAACAAGTCTCGACACATAGCTCCATCCCCAGAGAGGCCTTCTGGGATTTTATATGTAGCTCTGACAAGTATTTGCCAGTTTGTAGTAGATCTGGAATATCAGATGAGTCTAGTTTTCACTTAGCCAACAAAATGACATAATTCTTAGGGTATCCCTAGTCAGTAAATTCTTAAGCAGGTAGCTTAGCAAATATCCTAAATCTTTAGATATTTATACTTTTCTCAGGATCCTGTGACACTGGTGAATTTGTCAAGAAATGCAGAAATTAAAGATTTCAGTTCATACCCTTAAGTGCATCTTCACAGTGTTCTAAAATAGCTATATTGGTAACTATTATTTAATATTCATACTTGATATCTTCATTATCCCTATAAATCTAGACTAATAATAATTACAACTTTTTTCCAAATATAGTGATTAGGTACGCTATGCATTATTCCTAACTATACTCTCTGGAAACTTAATTGTGATTTAGCAACATTGAAATGTTAGGACACTGGTGATGCTCACTTACCTGCAGAATTTAAATTAGTTCAATTTGTTCCAGAAGCAAAAAGATTAAATCAAATCCAAGAATAATTTTAATTTGACATCAACAACTTAAGTCACAGTTGAGCATAGTTTAGCTACTATTAAACTCACCCAGGAGTGGATCACAGCATATTCAGGGTCTCTGACATTTCTAGTCACATGTTTTTTTTTTCCCACATCAGATGGGCAATATGCCAATGTGTAATAAGTTTTGAGGGTGACACATGTCACACAGGCACGTGACCACCCAGTCATCACTCTTATGGACCAAAAAAGGATCGAGTCACATGTTTTACTTGAATAGATGTTCATATTTGCTGAAAAACTACTATGCTTCATATAACACATCTAAAATAGACAATGATTTGATTTACTGAGCACCAACCTTTGTTTAATTTATTACTTTTTTGTAATATAAACTATCTCTGAAATGATTTTTAATGATTTGCAGTATTAAAGTATATTGAAGAAATAGAATAAACTTTTCTTTTAAAATTTCTTTTTTATTAAAAAATTTTATTTGGATTATTGTGTATTTCATACAGAACATTTCAATCCATCATAATCATCTCCCATTTCCACTGGTACCTTCTCATAGCCCCATTACTGGAATTCATACATTCTGTCAATTCTGTTAAAGCCTATTGTGTCTAGTTAGTTCCCCAGCGCAAGTTCATCTACTGAGGTCTAGTCAGCTGACCTAGAGTCCCTCGCTTTAGGAAGTTCAGTTCTTCCTCACCTAGCAGTAATCAGCTGCCAAAATTTCTTCAGCTAAGATTGGGGTCAGCTGTCCATTTCTCCAGTTCTGTGCTGGGTTTTTGTCTGCTTGAATTTGCATGGGACTTGTGTATGCTGACACCATTGCTATAGATTCATATGAGCAGGGTCCTAGGAGCTTGTAGGATTCTATTTTCATATGGTCATACTCATAAGACTCCTCCCTGGCTCTTCAAATCTTTCTGCCCTGTCTTCCACAGAGCCCTGGATGGGTGGAAATTAATATGGTCCTGTCTAAAAACCAGTGTTCTGCAGACTCTTAATCACTACACTTTGATCATTTCTGTCCTTTGGGGTTCCTGGTCGTCTGTTGCATGAGGGAGCTTCATTGATGAGAACTGAGAGATTCATTAGTGACCTCTTTACCCCTGTTCTGTGTTCCTGAGACTTAGGTGTAGACATTGCATTGTAGATGTGTCACTTGGGCCTGGGCAATTCATAGACAATCTCTGTGTGTGACCAGTAGTGGTACTTGGTAATTGTATCCATCTACTGCAAAAGAAGCTTCTTTGATGAGTGGTGACTGGAATATTTGTCTGTAAATACAAGGATACATGCTTTGTACATAGTAAGAAATTACATTAGCCTAGCCATGTGCTAGTCTTCGAGTTTTCTCTAAGATCTGTGACCTCTACAGTCATGTGTATTTGGTTATATTTACAGTAGCACACTTGAGTTTCCTTCCATTGAGTGGGCTTTTAGTCCAATTAGGTAGCTGTTGATTGCCCTCAAGATAAAAGTGCCACTACTGTCCCAATGTCCTGTGCTGTGTTGGCCATTGATGTGATTATTTGGTCTTGAAGCTGGTGGTGGACCATCAATTGATGTTTTTCCCTTGGCACCTTCATAGTGATCTCCAAAACTATGAGAGCTAGCCTTCAAGGGAAGTAGCTTCCAGGTCAGTTCCAGGTCCATTGCTCCAAATCCTGTGTCCGATATATGTGCTGTCTTCAGCAGTAGGGTCTTACGTTCAGTTTCTGTGAGGCAATCAAGGGCTGTAGCAATAGCCTGTGTAATTTTGAGCATCTCTTGGACCACCCTAGCCAGCAACTCAAAGGAAGGTTTCTTCTGTGCAGCACTGTTTCTTGTTATGTAGACTTGTCATACACTTGGACTCATGTAGATATATTGTATGTACAATTTGTCCTTTGGTTGTTGAACTAATATGATTCCCTCTGGTCTTTTACACTAGCTAGGAAATATTTATTTTTCCTTTCCTTTTTCCTGTCCAAGCCTTCCACCATGACTTCCCCCAATAAAGTGTCCCCATTTTCTAAATTTCTCCCTTGGTAATACCAGTCTCCTATGGTCCCACCTCTCTTGAGCTTCTTTCCCCCTTATCCTCAAGGTTCCTTGTATAAGCCTCCCTCCCCTCTCCCTTTTAAATAACTCCATTTTTATCCATTTCTCCTTTAGTAACACCTGCCTCCTACTGTTCTTCTCTCTCAGGTTCTTTTCTTTTATCTCCCTGATTCCTTTTCAGTATCCTGGTTCCTGCAGTTATATCTGGGTACATACTCACATATAAGAATTTAGTGCAAGGAGCCACATATGAGGGAAAACATATGTCCTTTGTTTTTCTGAGTCTGTGTTACTTCACTTAGTGTAACAGTTTCTAGTTCCATCCATTTACCTGAAAATTTTATGATTTCGTCTTTCTTTTCCTCTGAGTAGAACTCCATTGTGTAAATGTACCACATTTTCATTATCCACTCATCAGTTGAGGGGCACTTAGGTTGCTTCCATCTCTTAGCTATTGTGAAAAGAGCAGCAACAAACATGGTTGTTCAAGTGTCTCTACAATACGATGAGTCCTTTGGGTATATGCCAAGGAGTGGTATAACCGGGTCAAATGGTAGGTTCATTTCAAGTTTTTCAATAGTTCTCCACACTGCTTTCCATAGGAGTTGCATTAGTTTTCAATCCCACCAGCAATGGATGAGTGTTTCCTTTCCCCACATCCTCTCTAGCATTTGGTATCTCTTGATCTTGGCCAGTCAGATTTGGATAAGATGAAATCTTAAAGTGGTTTTAATTCACATTTCCTAATTTACTAACCATGTTGAACACCTTTTAGGTGTTTCTTAGCTATATTCATGCCTTCGGAGAACTCTGTTCAACTCCTTAGCACATCATTTAATTGGGTGACTTGCTTTCTTGATTCTTTGTTTTTTGAGTTTTTATTCTCAGTGTTAAACCTCTGTCAGATGTGTCCCTGATGAAGATTTTCTCCCATGCTGTGGGTTTTCTCTTCACTTCCTTGGTTGTTTTTTTTGCTTTGCCGAAACTTCAGTTTAATGACATCCCACTTGTTGATTCTTGACCTTAATTCCAGAGCAATTGATGTCTGATACAAAACGTCCTTTCCTTCACTTATATCTTGTAAGTTATTGCCAATGTTTTCTTTTAATAGTTTCAGAGTTTCAGGTTTCACATTGAAGTCTTTCTCCTATTAGGAGTTTCCTTTTGTGCAAGGTAAAAGATAAGGTTCTAGTTTCATTCTTCTACAGGTGGATATTCAGTATTGACAGCACCGTTGGCTGAACATGCTGTCTTTCCTCCAGTGAATGTTCTTGACGCTTTGTCAATATCAGGAGGCTGAAATTGCATATTTGGGCCTTCAATGATGTTCCTTTGACCTATGGGTCTATTTTTGTGCTAGCACCATGCTGTTTTATGACTATAGCTCTGTAATATAATTTGAAATCTAGTATAGTAATCCCCCAGCACTGCTCTTTGTGTTCAGAGTTTGTTCAGGGTTTCTTTGGATATCCAGGGTCTTTTGTGCTTCCATATGGATTTTAGGATTTTTTTCTAATTTTGTGAATAATGTCATGGGGACTTTATTTGGGATTGCATTGAATCTGTAAATGGCTTTTGGTAGAATGTTCATTTTCACAGTATTAATTCTTCCAATACATGAGTGTGGGAGGTCCTTCTGTCTTCTGGTCCCTCATCAATTTTTTTCTTTAAAGATTTAAAATTTTCATTGTAGAGATCTTTAATGTCTTTGGTCAGGTTTATTCTGAGATATTTTATTTATTCATTTATTTTTATTTTATTTATCTTTGAGGCTATTGTGAATGGGAGGGTTTCCATGTACTGTTTTCCAATTGTTTGTTATTGGTATATAGAAAGTATATGATTTTTGTAGATTAATTTTATAAACTTCCCCTTTAGTGAAAGCGTTAATCATTTCTAGGAATTTTCTGGTGGAATTTTTGGCATCTCTTATACATAAAAGCATATCATCTGTAAAAAGGGAAATTTGACCTCTCCTTTTTAATAAGTACTCCTTTAATTTCCATTTCTTGTTTTATTGCTCTAGCAAGAATTTCAAACACTATATTAAAAAGGAGTGGAGATAGTGGATATCCTTTTCAGGTTCCTGATTTAATGGGAATACTTACGTTTTTTCACCATTTAGAATGATGTTGGCTGTTGGTTTGCTGTATATAGCTTTAATTATGTTGAGGTTTGTTCCCTCCAGTACAATTCCCTCTGGGCCTTTTATCAGAAATGAATGTTGAATTTTTTTCAAAGGCCTTCCATGCCTCTATTGAGATGACCATGTGGCTTTTGTCTTTGTGTCCATATATGATTTATGACATATATTGACTTATGTATATTGAACCACCTCTGCATCTCTTGAATAAAGACTACTTTATCATGGTGGATGATCTTTTTGATGTGTTTCTTTATGCAGTTTGCAAGTATTTTATTGAGAATTTTACATCCATGTTCATTAAGAATATGGGACTATAGTTTTCTTTATTGGTTGTACCTTTACCTAGTTTTTGGTATTAGAATGATGTTGGCTTTATAAAAGGAGTTTTGGAGTTCTCCCTCTGTTTCTACCTTTTTGAATAATTTAAGTAGTATTAGATACAGATTTTCTGTAAATGTCTTGTAGAATTCTGCTGTGAAACCATCTGGGCCTGGGCTTTTTTTAGTCATGAGATTTTGTGTTACTGTTTCAATTCCTTATATGTTTCCGGTCTGTTTAAACTTTTGACCTGTTTTTTGGTTTAGCTTTGGTGATACCCATGATTTTAGATACATATCCATTTCTTTTAGGTTTTCGATTTTAAAAGTGTATAGGTTTTTAAAGTATTCCCTTATAATGTGCTGAATCTTTGTTGCGATGTTTCCCCTCTCATCTCTGATTTTCTTGATTTGGAGTTGCACTTTCTTTCTTGTGGTTAACTGGGTCTATCTTGTTTATGTTTCCAAAGAACCAGCTCTTGGATTTGTTGATTCTTAGTAGCGTTTTCTGTGTTTCTATTTCATTAATTTCTGCACTGATTTTTGTAAGCTCTTGTCTTCTGCATTTCGTTTCATTTGCTGTTGTCTTTCAAGAGTCTTGAATTCCAATGATAAGTCATTTATTTGTACTCTTTCTGATTTTTTAACATAGGCACTTAGAGCCATGAAGTTCCCTCTTAGGACTGCTTTTAAAGTGTCCCAGAGGTTTTGTTGTATTGTATTGTCCTTTTCATTGAATTCCAGGAATATTTTTATTTCTTTCTTAATTTCTCCTTTGATCCATTCATCATTCAGGAGTGTGCTGTTTAATCTCCATGAGTTTGTGTAATGACTAGGGCTTCTTCTGGTGGTGATTTTAAGCTTTACTGAATTGTGGTCTGATAGAATGCATTGAATTATTTAAATTTTTTTTGTATTTGTTGAGATTTGTTTTATGCCCCAGTATGTGGTCCATTTTTAATAAAGTTCCATCAGGTGCTGAATAGCAAGTGAATTCTTTTGTGCTTGGGTGGAATATTGGGAAGATGCCTGTTAGGTTCCATTGATGTATGGTATCATTTAATTCAGATGTCTCTCTGTTTATTATTTGTCTGATTGGACTGTCTAATGGAAACAGTAGGAGTATTGATGTCCCCTACTATTACTGAGTTGGGGTTAATCTGTGTCTTAAAGTTCTGTAGTGTTGTTTTTATGAATTTGTGTGAACAAGAGTTTGGTGCATATATGTTTATCATTGTAATATCTTCTTGGTCAATTGTTCCTTTGATAAGAATGAAGTGGCTATCTTCCTCTCTTCTGATTAGTTTTAATTTGAAGCCTACTTTTTCAGATGTTAGAATTGCAACTCCTGCTTTCTTCTGGGTATCATTTGCTTGGAATATATATTTTTTTATATTTTCACCTTAAGGTTGTGCCTGTCCTTGAAAGTGAGATGGGTTTCTTGCAGACAATTAAAAGATGGATTTTGTTTCTTAATCCACCCAACTAGTCTGTATCTTTTGACTTGGAAGTTCAGTCCATTGATATTTAAAGTTATAGAAAGATGTGTATTGGTTCCTGTCATTTTAATTTCTGTTTGCATTCTTGTTCTAAATGTGCCTTTCCACCTTTATACCTTGATTTTGTCTCTTGCCTTTACCCCTGGGGTATAGTTATTCCTTTCTTCAGCTCTCTGTATTGTTTCAAGAATTCTCTGAAGGGCTGGTTTTATGGACAAGAATTCTTTCAGCTTACTTATGCTGTGGAAGACTTTTCTTTCCCCAACTACAATAGACATTTTTGCTGGGTAAAGTATTCTGTGTTGGCATCTCTGGTCATTTAAAACAGGGAATAATTTGGTCCAGACGCTTCTGGCTTTCATAGATTACACGGAACAGTCAGCTTTAATTTTGATAGGTTTTCCTTTATATATGACTTGTTTTTCTTTTTGCAGCTTTCAGTATTCTCTCTTTATTCTGTATGTTTATTGTTTTTACTATAATATGTCATGGGGAGTTTCTTTTCTAGTCCTGTCTCTTTGGTGTTTCCTTAGTTGTATGGACATGCCTTTCTTTAATTTTGGGAAATTTTCTTCTACAGTCCCGTTGAAGATCTGGTCCATACCATTATTCTGAGATTCTTTTCCTTCCTCTATGTCTATTATGCACAAATTTGGTCTTTTAATGGTATTTCACATTTCTGGCATGTTCCATTCTTGTGTTTTCTTAAATTTTTCATACTCTTTGCATGAGCAATCCAATTTATCAACTTTTTATTCCATTCTTGATATTCTGTTTTCCATTTTAGTCATCCTATTGGTGAGGCTTTCTCCGGTTGTTTCGAATTGGCTTACTGAATGTTTTACTTCCTTCTTCATTTCAGCTTGAGTTTTTTTTCTATATTTCTACCTCTTTTGTGAATTCAGTCAGAAGTTTGTCCCTATCTCTTTTTTTAGTTATTTGTTTATGTGTTCTTTAAATTCATTGAATTCTTTGATCATGTTTATGATAATTCCTTTAAATTCTGTGTCCTGGGTTATCTCTAGGTTCTCAATGTAGAACTCCTCTATAGTACTGTTGGCATTTGGTGGGGATATAGTATTTGGGTGTTTTCATATATTATTATTTTATCACTCTAATTTTGGCATGTGAATTTCCTTTGTTGTTTCTGATTCTGGTGTAAGACTCAAGTCTTCCTTTCTTGAGAATAAGTTTCTGTTTGTATACTTGATGTGCCTTTGTTGTTTTCTTTTTAAAATATTTTATTTTGTATTTCTATTCTTATGTTTTATTTTATGTGTATGAGTGTACTGCCTGTGTGAATGTAAGTGCACCCGTGTTGTGCAATGGCCACAGAGGTCAGAAGAAGGCCTGAGATCCCCTGGAACTGGAGTAATGGTGGGTTGTTAGCTGCCATGTGAGTGCTAGGAATCAAACCTGGGTCCTCTGTAAGAGAAGTCAGTGCTCTTAACCACTGAACCATCTCTCTGGCCCCTGTTGTTTTCCTATTGGGTATGAAAAGCTGCTTGGTGTAGGCCTCAGGCTCTCTCTTTTGATTTTCATACTGTAGGGACCAGATGGTTCTAGTCCAGCTACTCAGGAGTTCCCACAGAGTCCCAAGTCAGGAGAGAATCAGATGTTCTCAGTTTTCCTCCTAAGGGCTGGGCCCTTCTAGTTACCAGGCACAGTGCAATTTGGGAAGCTTGCTAGGTGGAGGCTGAATTCAGGTGATCTCAGGCAGTCAGCAAAGGTCTGGACCCTATTGAAGAGCAGGAAAGCCTAACCCTGCAGCAATGGGAGGGGCTGTAGGTGGTCCCAATGTAGAGGGGTGGGCACAGAGTGATTTGGAAAGCTCACTGCCCTGCTGAGTTAAGACAGTAGTCCAGAGATCTGGTGTGTTAAGAGCAAAAGCAGGCCTGTACCCAAGGCTAAAATAATAGGATGTGGCTTCTGGGAGAATGGAGTTGCACAGATTATAGGGGAGTCAAGATTTTGTGGGCAGGAGCAGACTTGCAAAGGAAGAAGGATGGTCTAGGTAATTCAAGACAATTTGGGTTTGCTAACAGCCACGGTAGAAGGCTGGTCTCAGGAGTGCAAAGGTTAGTTGCAGCTGGGAACAGCCTGTGACTTTTCTAAGAAACGAGACTGAAAAATTGACCAGGTCTGAGTGCAGGGGATCAGTGCATAGTAGGCAGGTCTGGAAACACAGTCAAGAGATCTAGGGTGCTAAGAGCAAAAGGAGGCCTGTGCCCAAGGCTAGAAGGAGAAACCGATGTGGGGTTGGGGAGATTGGTTTGCTCAGGTAGCGAGAGAGTCAAGGCACCGTGGGTGGGATTAGATTTACCAAGGAAGAAGGCTGGTCTCCAGAATCCCAGGTAAATTGGGGGTGGGGACAGCCAGGATAAAAGGTGGGTCTCAGGTGAGCAAAGGCAATTTGGGCGTGGGGACAGCCTGTGAAGGCTCTAAGAAACTAGACTGAAAGATTGAGCTGCTCTGGTTACAGGGTATCAGGATGCAGTGGGTTGGTCTGGGTTAACAAGGTAGTCCAGAAATCTGGGGTGCTAAGAGCCAAGGTGGATCTGTGCCCAAGGCTAGAACCTTTGCACTTTGGATTTGCTCAGGTTGTGGAGGAGTCAAGGCACAGTGGTTGGGATCAGACTTAATAGGGAAGAATCCCAGGCAAATTGGGGGTGAGAACAGCCAGGATAGAAGGTTGCAGGTGTACAAAGGCAAGTTGGGGGTGGGAACAGCCAGGAAAAAAGCTGGTCTCAGGTGTGCAAAGGCAAATTGTGGTGGGGACAGCCTGTGAAGGTGCTAAGAAACTACACTGAAGAATTGAGCTGGTCTAGGTGTGTAGGGATTAGGATGCAGTGGGTAGGTCTAGGTTAAGAGGGTAGTCCAGAGTTTTGAGTGCTAAGAGCAAAAACAGACCTGTGTCCAAGGCTAGAAGGAAAACAGGATATCATAGAAATATCTTTAAAAAAAGAGAAAAACAGGATTACATATACAGGAGAATAATTATAAGATACATTACAGAATGTTTAGTTCTGAGGGGTGTGTGTGTGTGTACATGCTCTCATATATCCATGTACTTGTGTGCTGGGGATTGAAACTGTGCCCACTGAGATATGACTCTTAACCATGATTCTGAACTTCTTGACAAAAGGACACATAATTTTATAATATTGCTATATTGCAATTGCTGCTTCTTACTAGATTTTCTGCTCTTTGACCACTGTCCTCTGGCCATATAAGACCTCCTTTGAACTCATTATGCTATTCCTTCTGCATAATAAAGACACAATCAAGAAGTTGGCATATGGCCCGAGTAAAGAAAATCAGGATTCATCCTTGGAATTGCTACATTGACACTGGGAAATGGAAGTGGATGTTGTCCATTGGGCTGTTAAATTTGGACTGCCAGAGCATAATCTACAGAGATGTGAGACGAGCTAAGATGGGCAGAGGAAAAGACAGGCCAAGATTTTTAAAACTAAATTAAGAGAAAAATTAGAAGAAGGAGGGAGAGCAAGATGGGAGGCTGGAGAAAGAGAAGCGCTGGACACAAGTACCACACTGAGACCTCTTGGAAACTGGTGCTTGCAGCCATTGGCTCTATGAAGAGCTTTTGTATCCTTGGCTTGCTTGAACCAATACATCTCCTTTGTGCTAAAGTTAGCTTGAATTTGACATCTGCCACTTACAAAAAAATAACCTCCATTGATATCATTATGTTGGCATTGTTTTTGCAAAAGAATTCATTCAATTTCATCTGAGAAAGCATTTTCCCCTTAACACTGAATGCTCAGCTTTATTGAAATATTTTCCAAGAGGATCTTATTAAAAGCCAAGACGAATAACAACAATGGATAAATTGTTCCATTGTGGTTTTTGCATCTACAGAAAAGTCCTTCATTTAACAACCGAACATTTTGCTGAAATACCATCTTCTACTTCTGAAATAACTACAGTTACACATCTCCAGTGCTTCCTCACTTTTTAATGAAGAAGGATCATCAAAATGAAAATGTGTCAGTGTTTAAAACTGTAGCTTTAAGACACAGTTCATGAAATTCAAGAAATTATCGAAACAATCTCTGTCAAACATTAGACACCCAAATGGAGTTTTCTCACATTGGGATCTAGCTGTGTGAGAAGAACTGCTAACCTTTTGTCAGGATTATGTAACTCTTATGGCCCCAGCCTTTACTCAAGTTATCATTCCATCTTTCCACAGAGGTGAATAAAGGAGTACATTCAGAGAGCCCATACCACTTTTTAAAGTTAAAGTTTAAGTGCACTTGAGCTCTTTAATAGATATTTATTTGATAGCTCATATTTCTTGACATAGAGTCTGGGTAGTTGGTGGCCTAAAATAGCTAATATAACAGAAAAGTATAACTCATGTTAAGGCTAAACCTTGCTAGACATAGGGAAACAGCTTTAAAATGCCATTCAAAGAACCTTTGATACTCTAGTTAACAAATGATTCATAATAAGATCCCACAGAAGCCTGAAGGACTGAGGTGAAAATATTATTTGTAATACATGATTTTCAGATGAGTTACTTTGAATAATGTTTAGGAAATATCTAAACCTTTTTAATGTTCCAAATATAAGATAATATTACACAATTATATCAGTTGTATACAGGGATTTTCTAATTAGATCTTTTCTAGAATATGGTTGATTGAATCTTACTAACTTACAAAGATGTATTCAGTCAAGGGCATCAGTGGTGACTAGTTCTGTTATGAACTTTGCAAAAATTTAAATTTACCAAGAAACTATTCACAGATGATTACTGTGGGGTGAAAGAGAGTAGATCTTCTTCAAGGAGTAACTCTAGACAGGCTGACTAGACGCCAGTGAATGAACTTGCACTGAAGGACTTCGGATACAACAAATGCTTGACTGGATATGATGAAATACCTGAAATCTGGTGTGGTGGGGGCTATGGGAGGGGGAGGGGGAAG
>NW_008337640.1:2697820-2700019 GCF_000622305.1 Nannospalax galili | reverse complement strand
GGGGGGGGTCTAAATTTCATTAAGATGCATTATATGAAATGCACAAAACATCAATAAAATAAATAAGTAAAATTTATTTTTATGGATTTAAAACAATATTTTCAAATACAGACATCATGATTTCAGGAAGTTCTAAATTATGTCCTTCTTATGTTACTAAGGTGTATCTGGGGGACATATTCACAGTTGACACATTGCTATTCTGTTCTCTCTGGATAATAGACTCACATGATAATGATAAAAGAATGTAACCGATTATTCTGATCATTTCCAAAAATGCTTAGCTCTAAGAAAGATTTAGATTATCCAAAATGAATTTTTGCTAAACAAAGATGAAATTATTTCCTGATTGATTAAACTAGATGTATTGGAAGAGTTAACTAATAGTCATATAGATCAGAGTTTATAATTATAGACCTCCAAAAATAGATATCATGTGTTGATTTAGATCATATTATACATCAAGTTCGGGTGCTTAGCAAAGCCCTTGTAATTATCTCATTTTGATATTTTACTGATCCATAAAAGTAATGACTGACTGTTATATACAACTTTTCATTGAGTTTTATGATGCTTTAGTTATTTAAATTCCGTTTTAATAGGTGTGTGTTTCTTGGCATGAAATTGTTTTAGTCATGTTGGAATACTTAGATATAATATTTTTCAGAATCAGTTATAAGGTTCATACGGTTGAGTTTCATCCTAAAACAGCTCATGTCCAAGGCATTTTAAGTTGTGTGATAAAACAACAGATTTTTTTTTTCTCCAAATAACAGAATCCACTGAGAACTCCCTGGGAAAATACGCTCCCGAGCACAGTATCACATCACCATGATGCACCGTCATTAGTGTGTTGTACGCCATGGCTTTGTCTGATAGCGTTCTTCAAGAAAAATGTTTATCTTTATACTGGGTATACCTAAGTATATTCAGACACAGATGTCACAGGTATCTTCCAAATGCTCATTTAAATTAATTTAAGCTCTATTAGCTTGCACATCTTATTGTTTCGGGTTCAAACTAAGCTGCCGCACTGAGATTTGTGTCTCCTAGAAAAGGTGCAAGGCACTTCCTACTGCTCATATGGAAACTCACTGCAGCAACAACTATTGATATTTGAAGGAGCGTTATTTGCTTAAAATAAACAATACATTGTTGGCTGATAATGAATTGGGCTATTAATATATAACTTCATCATTTCTCAGTTAAATGGGGAACGCCACCCTCTGGCCAGTTTGCCTCACTGCAGCTTCTGACCAGTGGCGGAACCTGCTGGGAAAGGACACTGGGCTCTATCCTGGCTCTCCTTGTTTCCTGCCTACATGCCCTGCATGTGCAGTTCCTAAGAACTTCAAAAAGCACCAGGCTGGATAAAAGCAATGGGAAACCCAGAGTGTTCACAGGTATGAAGGTTCAGGGGAAAGGACTATGGCAAGGTAATCATAGATTACTGAGTGCTGCTCTCCTTACACCGAGAAGCTCAAACCTGCTGAATTATACCCAAGGAGAAGGAGTAAGAGTTCTTCACAACCTTGTCCCTCCAATGCAGGGGCGATTTAAATTAATTTAAGCTCTATTAGCTTGCACATCTTATTGTTTCAGGTTCAAAATAAGCTGCCGCACAGATTTGTTTCTCCTAGAAAAAGGGGCAAGGAGTTTCTGACTGCTCATATGGGAGACCCTTCCTCTTAAAAAACTTAAGAACAGCAAGAACCAGAACAGGGAATCAGGGAGTCATAGATTTTCAAACCCCAACTCCCTCAGGACTAAGGCAAGAAGTGAAGATGTGCCTTTCGTCCCATTCAGCATTAAGCAGAAGAAACACTGTAGAGAGCTGAAGCAGTTGAATACACCCAGCATAGAAAGGAGGGGCTCTCTCCGGGGACCTATCGGTATACTTGGCATGGCAGAAGAGAAGATATTTACTTTAAGTTTTGGGACAGAGTCTCATGTAATGCAAGTTCTCAAATTCTCTATATAGCCAAGAATGATCTTGAACTTCTGAACCTCCTGCCTCTACCTCCAGAACACTGAGATTACAGGCATGTACCACTACACCTGGTTTTATGGGATGCCGAAGGTAGAATACAGAGCTCTGTACATACTAGGCTAGCACTCTACCCTGAGCTACACTCCAAGCCCAAGAGAAGATATATTTTTTTAATTTAAAAAATTATTATTTATTATTATTTTTAAAGC
>NW_008337640.1:2696814-2697693 GCF_000622305.1 Nannospalax galili | reverse complement strand
TTAAAGCAGATATTTTAACATACATTCTGGAACAAGCTCTACACTGAATTATTTACATGAATTAATTTATTATACCACCACTCTGAAAGGTAATAGCAAGCTAGACCTAGGGCTTGCAGTCTTATCTACAATTCTGTAATGATTCTTTTGGAAAAGAGCAGTTGGTCCTAAAATATTGGTTCACATGTCTTTTGAGAATACTTCTTCTCTGATAAGATCCTCTGTTTCTTTTTCTTTTCTTTTTCATGTACTCTTTCTTCTTCTTTTACTATTTTTTTATGGTAATATAAAATTTATTCAATAATTCCCAAATCCAGCTCTGAAATTTGCATATCTGATTTACTTATTTTCATTATGAAATAAAATATGTGTACCCCAAACTCCATAGACTGTAAATTATAAGCTAATGGACAGTGTGTCCATCAACACCTCAGTAGGCCAGGACATGACTGGTCTGAGGACTTCCTCCATGGGCCCCTTGTTGGTCATCCTTCCTTCCTCTCTCCCAGCCACCCACTTTTCTAATTTTATTTATTTATTTTTTTTTAATCACAGTTTCATACAGAAAAATTCATTCCAAGGCTATTGACATTGAGACGTTTTCACATGCATTTCTAATCTTTATATACATAACTATCACTGGTCACAGTCACCCATTTTCTGAGCTCCTCGGCATCCTTGTCCTGGTTCCTGCAGCTATGTCTGTTTGCATACTTATTTATCAGAGTCTGATCCTAGGATCCACATATGAGGGAGAACATATGTCGATTTTTTTTCTGAGATTGTGTTACTTCACTTAGTATAACAGATTCTAGTTCCATCCATTTACCTGCAAATTTCATGATTTCATCTTTCTTTACTGCTGAGTAAAACTCCATT
>NW_008337640.1:2694166-2694949 GCF_000622305.1 Nannospalax galili | reverse complement strand
GTGCTGAGTAGAAAGTATGTCCTTCGGTGTTTGGGTGGAATACTTGGTAGATATCTGTTAAGTCCATTTGATATATGGTTTTGTTTAATTCAGATGTCTCTCTGTTAACTCTCTGCCTGTTGACCTATCTAATGGAGATAGTGGGGTATTGAAGTCCCCTACTATTAATGAGTTGGGGTTAATTTGGGTCTTAAAGTCCTGTAGTATTTTTTTTATGAAGTTGGGTGCACCATAGTTTGGTGAATATATGTTCATGATTGTAATATCTTCTTGACTGGTTGTCCTTTGATCAAAATGAAATAGCCCTCTTTGTCTTTTCTGGTTAGTTTCAATTTAAAGTCTATTTTGTCAGATATTAGGATTGCTACGCCTGCTTTTTTCTTAGTGCCATTTGCTTGGTATATTTTTTTCCATCCTTTCATTTTGAGATAGTGTCTGTCCTTGAAAGTGAGATGAGTTTCTTGCAGACAACAAAAAGATGGGTTTTGTTTCTTAATCCATTCATATAGTCTGTGTCTTTTGACTGGGGAGTTCAGTCCGTTAATGTTTAAAGTTATTAATGAAAGATGAGTATTGAATCCTGTCATTTTGTTGTTGTTGTTTATATTCTTGCTATAGCTGTACTTTTACACTGTTATACCCTCGTTGGAATTCTTTCTGCAACCCGTTGGGTATAGTCATTCCTTTCTTCAGCTCTTTTATGGCTCCCAGAACTCTCTGAAGGGATGGTTTTGTGAACAAGAATTCCTTCAGCCTATTTATGTCATGGAAGATTTTTCTTTC
>NW_008337640.1:2680104-2693392 GCF_000622305.1 Nannospalax galili | reverse complement strand
CCTCAGGAACTTGGGTGTTGGACTGACCTGATACCCTGGCAGTAGCCGCGCCATGCAGGGATGCAAAGGCAGATGGGGTGGGAAGAAACCCCAAGATTTCCCAGGGAGTGGATTGAGTAGCTGGGTTGTACTGGATGCAAAGGATCAGGGAGAGGAAAAGTAAGCCTTGGAGCCCCAGAAAGAGGCTGTCAGCCGCAGAAAGAGGCTGGCAGGTCCTACACTAGGTGTAGCGAACAGCGGGGGAGATGGAAGGGTGAATGTGGCTTGGGGAGTTGAGGTGCGGAGAGATGCGCTATAGACTTACCCCAAGAGGCCTGAGGATAGGGGTGCAGGCTAGGAGAGTTAGCTGTTGGTGAAGGTCCAGGGATGCAGAGAGAGGTGAGGGTGGGGCCAGGACCAGAAGCGGTGCTCCTGGGGCCCAAGAAAGGCATTAAGTTGGTCTGGGTGAGAAGGATCAGGTTCCCCAGGTGTCTGGGGCCCCAAGACTAGGAGTGGCACAGGTCCTACGCTAGGTGTAGAGAACAGCGGGGGAGATGGAAGGGTGAATGTGGCTTGGGGAGTTGAGGCGAGGAGAGCTGCGCTATGGACTTACCCCAAGAGGCCTGAGGATAGGGCCTTCTTTTACTATTTTTTTAATGGGGATTTTGGCTACTCTAACATTCCCCCCTCTGAAGAGGTAACCCTAGATTAGATAAAAGCTCCCAAATACTTCAAATACTTTCAACATTTTTGGCCTTTGGAATGGAGACCCAAGGACATTGTGAGTTTTAGCCAAAAAATTGGCTACTTTTCTTTAGGGTCTTTTTTCCCCTGTCTAGCCAATTCCCACCTCCTATTCTTATTATAGCATCCTTTGAAGAGGTTGCCCAAATTGCCAATAGGGAATCAGGACACAGACCACTCTGGCTTCTTCCATGCTAATCAGGGACACAGGGTGAGGCAACTGGCTAACCCTAACCCCATCTAAAAGACTCCCAAATTGCATAACTCTTATCTCTAGGGGGAAAAGAAAGTCTTTGAATCGTGAATAGGAGATGTGAAGGAGAAGTAAAGGCAAGAGTAAGCATTACAAGTTCTAGACAGGGAACTAGGAAAAAGTTAGAACAGGGCAAGTTTCAGATATTCATATGAGAGTCCATTGGAATTTCTTGACAAGGGCTTCCAAAAGCATCCCTCTGTTGGGTTCCTCCTCATTTTTCTTTTGTCTGCCAAGACTGGACCCCACTGGGGTATTAGGGGAGGGAAGATCAGAATTCTAGGCTAACCTCAGCTACATGGATGGTTTTAAACTAGCCTGGGTTATAAGGGTTTCTCATATTTTCTCTCTAGCTCCTCCTTTGTTGTGTGTATACACCTTTTGATACCTATAAATAAAATAGACAAAGAATGTTGGAATAAGTTAAACATGAAATTCTTACTAAGTAGCTGAATACAAGAAAGAAGAACTAAGAATATATATAAAATACTCAATGGCATAATTTGAATGATGGGATGTAATGGACATAAGGGAGGGGAAAACCCAAGCAGCAGTTTCCAAGCATGAAAGTTAAGAAAAATAGTAGTGTCAGCCTCTTGCAGATCAATTAAAGAATGGGAATTGAGCCAGTGTTCAAAAGGAAGAATAGTGCTATAATCTTCTATTGAAAGTGATGGCAATGGGCCATTTATCCTGTTGGTTTTACCTTGGGCTGGTGCCCAGACTGGACAGTTATTAAAATATTCATGTCACTGTACTGGCAACTTTATTTTACTGTGGTTAACAGAGTATCATTAGCAAATATGAACACAGATCTAATCCAAATTCAAGGTTTAAAGGAATGGAAAAGCCAGTCCACAGAGCAAGACCATTACCGAGAGCAGTCTCTGCTAACTTTGGATGGACATGTATGGAAGAAAATGATGCAAAATCATTCTAAATCAAATGAACCTTTTCATGGCAACAACTGTGTTTACAGTTAAATATTCAGATGATAGCTGTGTATCTGAACCAATTTGTGAAATAATCATGGGAATACAGCAAACAAATATTTGAAGCTCCATATCATTTTATTTTATCAACATCCAGCCACAATAATCTAGGAAAAATATTTCCTTTACCCAAAACACCAAAATATGTATTTCATTATGTCTTATTCCAGTGAGATAGAACTACTATCTGATATTTTCTTTACTTTGTTATGTATTTTGAAGAGACAGTCACAAAATGCTTTAGCAAGTGAACTTATAACAATGGTGACAGCATGCATAAGACACATGTAAACTCATATCAGACAAAACTCAGCATAGAACTGGGGAAATGGGTGAGAAACCCCAACCTTAGCAGATCACTGTGGGGAGGGGAGAACTGGTCTTCTTTAAAAGAGTGATGACCTTAGACCGACCATGCTCCAGTGGATGAATTCACACTGAGGGACTTCTGGGGACATAAACTTGACTCATCAGCCTTAACGTATATGCCAGAATGAATGAAATCTGGTATGAGGGCTATAGGGGTGCAGGTAGGGAAGGAGTCTATATATGATTATGATGTGTTTTATGAAATGCTCCAAAATTCAATAAAAACAAGTATTGCATATTGTTAAAAATATATTAACCCTATGAAATTATAAAATGGTTCTCTAAGAACGATACCTCCTCCATGATTGTGTAATTTGTTTCAATTTCCAAATAGTTTTAAACTAGTAATATGGTTCTATGCATGTATTTTATAACAAAGAGAAGATAGTTAAATAATTTAATGTATCATTTAATGCAAAAATGTTGAGTTATTATTTTTATATATTTTATTATTTTTATTTTATGTATATGTGTGTATTGCCTGCATGTAGGTCAGTGCACCCATGTTGTGCAATGCTTGCAGAAGACAGAAGAGGCTGTCAGATCCCCTGGAACTGGAGTTATGGACAGTTGTTAGCTGCCATGAGGGCATTGAGATTCAAACCCAGGTCTTCTGCAAGAACAACCAGTGCTCTTAACTGCTGAGCCATTTCTCCAGCCCCCTATTTGTTATTATTTTAATAGAGCAGTATAGTCACTTATTTTCATGTATACTATCATGAAAGTTCCAACGGGGTCCGTTTACTCTCTGTTAAAAGCCAGCTCTTATCCAAGAACAATAAATCACTCTCCTTTCTCTGTGACTGAAATAGTTCTGGAATGGTGGAAAATATCTCCTGCTTAATTATTAAACATACCACCTTGTATAAACCTGCTGTGAAAATAAGAATACAAAATTCAGAATATTAGAATTATCATAGATAGAGTTATCATAATTGATTAGACTACTATTCAGGAGGTTTGCTTATGTCAGGAGGCAAGAAGACACATGCTCATTCATAGAAATCAAAGTGTGGCCCCATGTTTAATACTCTGATAAGGTGTGTATTCATCCAAACAGCTTGGACAGTAGAGAGGAAGAGGCCTCCAAAGCAGGCATCTCACAGAAACACCAAGCTATTACTAAGTCTTTGTCTAGAAGATGTATATGTTTTTAATATTTTTCTCTCTACCCCCTTCACTCTCTGTAAGTTTTTTTTTAATTATGTGATTCATAACAGGGCCTTGAAGGTAAGCTACAAAGTGTCTAAAACAACATCTCTCTCTACCATACATTATCACTATAAATTCATTATAATTAAAAGTCCTAATGAACGATTCTTTTCACAGAAGCAGCCACAAAAACATACAATGATCTGAAATGATCAGAATAGTTAGGTTTTATTTATCTGTTTCTGACATGATGTCTCATGTAATATTGTATTTTAGCTAGAGATTTTTATGTTGTTTGAAATAACGAAAACACCCACTCATGATTTAAACAGGTAAATTACTTATAGCCTTTAAATGCCAAAATTTCATGTAGTGATGTTATGACAAAACAAACAATATTTTTCTGACTACAAAATGCTTCTCTCTTTCACAGATAATTGTTGCTTTCCAAAATAGTAGGTTCAAATATTTAGTTCACCACATCAAATATTCCCACTGAAATTAGGTGGAGGTCCAACTGATTTAATGCTAAGTGTGGTTCATTACAGCACAGGCAACTGAACCATTTGGTGAAATATTTGAAATTTGAACTGACACACCCATAAAACTCACTATAAAACAATATAATTAAAACACTGATATGTTGCATGACCTTGACCTCAAATGTAATTAGTTTTGGACTATTTGTCAAGGTCTTGTTTATCTTTGCTTTTTAATATGTTTTCTCATCTTTATCCTGAGAATAAAAGAAAATGCAATATTTGTATTTGAAGATACATGACTATATGTGAGTTTCTACTGTACTAACCAACTAGAGCATGGGTCATTTCCTTGATTATGTGCAACTCTGTATACAGTTTCTGCAATATGGTACAAAACCCTGTGTGCTTTAGATAGTGTAAATATGTAATATATATACATATTTAAAGTCACTTCCAAGTGCTGTGTATTCTAGTTTAATCTCTTAAATTTTCTGGCAGGTTTTAAGATTTAATGACTTTATTTTCAAACTGTTTGCTCCATCCCTATTAGTAAGGGATAATTCAACTATTCCTATTAAACATTTGCTTACCTTCTCTTTTCTTTTTCTTCTAAATTTTATTGAATTTTTGTTTATTTCACATACAACATCTTAATCATATTTACACCCTCTTCCCCATTGGTACCATGCCATAGATCCCCCCCCCACACTGAATTTCATGCATTCTGTGATTCGTGTTAAGGCTTATTGAGTCAAGTTAGTGTCCCCTGACATCCCTCAGTGCAAGTTCATCTATCGGGGTCTATTCAGTCTGTTTAGAGTCACTCCCATAAAGAAGATCAGCTCTTTCTCATCCAGAAGTAATAAGCTGCCAATAATTCTTTGGCTAAGATTGGTGCCTGCTGTCCATTCCCACAGTTCAATGCTGGGTTTTTGTATGCATGCTGACACCGTTGCAAGGTCCCCAGAACCTGTAAGACTATTTCAATATGGTCATGCTCCTCCTCCACTGGCTCTTACAGTCTCTCCACCCCTGAGCCCTGGGTAGGTGAAGTTTAATTATAGGCCAGAGTAGTCCAAGAGACTCCCCAAATTTACACGGGCTATTGCCACAGCCCTTGATTGCCTCCAGGAAGTCAAAGGTAGGACCCTATTGTTGAAGATAGGGCATAATACAGACACAGGATGTGTATCAATGGAGCTGGAACTGGCCTAGAAGCCTCCTTCCCTGAACGTCAGCTCTCATAGTTTTGGAGAACACTATACAAGCTGCTAAGGAGAACATCAATTGATGGTCCAATCCCAGGTTTAAGGTCTAATAACCACAGCAATGACCAGCACAACAAACTATATTGTAGTAGTAATACTTTTGTCTTGGGAGTAATCAACAGCTACATAATTGGACTTAAAGCCCACCCAATGTGAAGAAATTCATATGTGGTACTATAAGCATAGCCAAATACACATGGATGGAGAGGTCATACATCTTAGAGAAAGCCCCAAGGCTGTAACAAGTTAGACAAATGTAATTTCTTACTATGTGCTAAATATGTATATCTGTATAATTACAGACAATATCAGTGACAGGATTAAACATGGAAGGTTAGCTCTGCATTGAATCAATAATATAATGTTCCCTGTGACCTCCAGATACTTGTACCATCCCTTCTAGCTCTCCCATGCCTTCTCATACCTGTGTCACTAGCCATTTGGTAAATGGATTCTAAATCATCATAGATTTTTCTAACTTCAGTACATTATTGGCCTCTTATTAGGACCCAAGTGATATGTCTGCTAATCTAAAGCATCTTGATTTCATTTTTCTTCTTCATATATTTTGGTTAATGATGTTGATAACCAAAGACTGAATGATTACTAACAACCAAGCACTATGTATAAATAATATAATTATAGATATTAAGGAAATTGTTCTATCTCCATATTATAAGTGAGAACTAAGGCTCAGGGATAAGGAAATATATAGTTAGTAGATTATAATAGCGGTCTTTGTCCAGTATTTGTGCTCTTAAATGCAATTGATGCACTGACTACCACAAAAGAGAAACCAAGATGTGTGAGTCTCATTCCTGTCTTTCAGATGAAAGCATTTATTTAATTGAAAATATTAGTTAATGAATGTGTATATCCACATTTGAATGCATCTGTAGGATGTGTGTTAATATAGAGTTTGAGGGATATACAGATATACAAATATAAGACACATGAGTAAATGACCAGCTCTCTGGAAGACTATTTTCTTGTAATCACCCACCCCCTCTAGCTCTTACAATCATTCTGCCCTCTCTTCCACAATAATCCCTGAGCCTTGGGAAACAGAAGCTTAACATAGGTGTCTTATTCAGGGATAAGGGATAAAGACCAAGCTTGGTCTTTTCACACCAGACAATTGTGGATTTCTGTGTTAATCACAATCTGATAAGTAAGGAAGCTTCCCTGGTGAGAGTCGAGAGATGCAGTCATCCTATGTGTAGAGGTTGCATTGAAGATGTGACAGAGGATCTCACAGACACATATTTTCTGTTTGCCCAGTTCTAGAACTCTGTAATATTTTCCATGTGTTGCAAAAAGAAGCTTCTTTGAGGAGTGGAAGGTACACTTGTCTGTAAATATAAGGATATATATTTAGAATACACTAAAAAATTATATTGGTCTAGGAATGTGGTAAAAGTAGGTTTTTCCTCTAGGATCTATGACTTCTCCAGTCAGGAGTATTTAGCTATGTTTACAGTACCACACATGAGTACCTTCCCCATTGAGCAGGTTTAATTCCAATTAGACAGCTGTTGATTATCCCCAAGATAAAAATGCCATTACTGCCCCCAAAGCCTTAGTTTGCTGGGTTAGTCATTGTTGTTGATTAGTTTCTAGCTGGGTAGGAGGACCAGTGATTGGTTATAGTAATGGTGACAACACATAAAAGTCTTACACAAGCTCAAACAAGACAAAACCCCAGTAGAGACATGGGGAAGTGGGTAAGAAATTACAATCTATAAGGAACTTTTGGCAATTGATGGCTACAGGGAGTGGGAAAGATAGTATCTTAGATTGATAGGACTCTTGATGGGCCCAGTGGATAAACTCACAGTGAAGGACATTAGAGAACACAAATCAGACTCTGTTGGATGTGTGTGTGTGTGTGTGTGTGTGTGTGTGTGTGTATATACATATATTTATGACAGTACATTAAATTGGGCAGGTGGCAGTGGGGGAAGGTGCAGATGGGGAGAGGTTCTAAATTTCATCAATCTATGTTGTATGAAAATTGCAAAATTTCAAGAAAAAAATAAACCCTTTAAGCATGTTTAATGCATAATAAGTTTATTCATCATACATCAAATACTACAAATATTTTTGACTATATGTTCACTCTAGATCAAGGAAAGCAAAGAGAGACAATGGTATGCACATTTAAGTGTCAGTTTTTTGTTATCTATATACAACAAGATTTGTATTCTTTGTACATGGAAATTAGTATAATTTTCCCAACTTTTCATTATGAAGTGTGTGTGAGACACACACAGAGAGAGAGAGAGAGAGAGAGAGAGAGAGAGAGCAAGAGAGAGAGAGAGAATACATTTGTTTGTCTTGGTGTTATTTGGAAAACTAACTTACTGGTTGATACAGAAGAAATCCATTTGAAATTTTTCCTGAATTTCATGAAAATAGGTTGTAGTTTATAAAGTTTGCTTAGTGAAAGCAACGTTCATTTGAGTAGTGAGAGCTTAAGGCATTCTCCACAGCCATCTAGGCACAGAGGAAGACAGCTAGGTCAATTCAAAGCCTGAAGATCAAAGCTGTTATTATTTATTTCTATATCCATGTCACCTTGCCTTACTGTGAGTGCTCATTATTTTCTGCTGTTTGTCCAAACCATTCCCCTAGTCTACTCAGACTGAGGTCAACAAAATGGTATTTCCCCTTTCCAGGAGGACTACCTCACACCCTATAATTGGCTAGTAGAATGAGACAGACTGTGGTTATGGGAACAGAAATCTCCCCTTAAAGAAAATGCAAAGATGTCAGGGCCTGATTTATTTTCCCCATTCAAATATTATATAATATTATAAATATTTTTTATTTCTTTAATTTAAAAAATGAGGTTTTTTTTTTTTTTTTGTACTGGCCAAAGATCACTGACAGAGATATTTACCACTTGGAAAAATGACACAGACATTACCAATCCAGACATATTTTGTTGTAAAAGAATCCTTAGACATTATTTCCACTGCACAGGAGAGTCATTTTAACACAGAGTCGCCCTCTATCTTCCCAGGACATGTGAAATATACCACAATCTCTAACAAAACAGAAACTTACAAAAGAAATGTTCTTTGAATTTTGAAATTTCATTTTTAAAAACAAATATATTTGTTTATTCATTTATCTATTTATTCATTTATCTATTTACTTACTTCTATGTGTATGAGAGTGTTGCCTGCATTTGTGTACATGTGCTCGTGTCATGCAACACCTGAGGAGCAGTACAGGACATGGGATCCAGATGTTATTAACTGCCATGTTGGTGTTGAAAATTAAACTCGGGTCCTCTGCAAGAGCAGACATGGCTCTGAAATGCTGATGCATCTCTCTAGACCCACAAATACATTTTTATAACATTGTTTGTGGTTTGGTTTTGCCTTATGTCAAGAATTCACAGGCAATTTAAACAGGAGTGGGCTAGTTAATTTCAGGGAAAATTCTGAATCTTTTCCTAAGACAGAAGACCAGAAATAGTTTTTCCTCCACAATCTTGTCAATAACCCTTAATTACTGGCAGCTAGATGTTTCCACCTAGTACCAAAAAAGCAGTGAATGTTATTGAAGGTAAAAGTAAATGATGTTGGTAGAGCGGAGGGCAGTGTGAATAAAATTTAATCTACATTGATCCAGTCAGAGATAAAAACAGATTTCACACTCATTTAATGTGGATGGTTCGTACAGAGTTGTTTCCCTAACGTGTTTTGGAGTTTTGAAGAATTACTCTTATTTTTCCTGACTTCTGTGACCCTGGGGAATGAAATGAAAATATTAAGGATTTGCGGTGTGTTTCTTCATGCCTGTGCAACCCTCCTACCTGGGAGAAGAAGAGCAGGTAGAGAGAGGGATTAAGACATGGCAAGTAGCATTAGGATCCAATATTCTTTATGCTCCCCAAACACCAATTTGACTGCATTAACATTAATTTATTGGAACTCTTTCGGGGATTAAGAGTTTTACAAATATATTGCAGCCATTATTTTATTCAGAGACTTAAAACGGCTTTCTGAAAAGACAGTAGCATTCCTGAGTGCACCAGGCTCAGGAAGAGTAGAACCGCTCTTGGAGCAGACCGGCCAAGCTTTGCTGTTATGCATTCTATGTACTTTGGACCACGTAGAGGAAATCAAGAAGTGCTTGAGACGTTGTTTGGAAATAAAAACAACAACAGTCTCCACAACTGAATGGAAATGCTAAGAACACCAAAACACTTCGGACCACTGTTCTCTTTTGCTTCTAGTTGTGATAAAACGTTGACCGAACCAACTTGGGGAAGAAAGGGTTTATTTGGCTTACAGCTCACAGTCCATCATCAAGGGAAGCCAGTGCTGAAGGAACCGGAAGCAGGAGCTGAAGCAAAGACCATGAAGATAGGCTGCTTACTGGCTTGCACCCCTGGCCTGTGCTGAACGAACTTTCTTTTTTTAAAAAAAAATTAATTATTTTTATTTTTTATGTGCATGAATGTATTGTCTACGTGTATGTGAGTGCGCCATGTTGTGCAATGCCACAGAGGTCAGAAGAGGGCATCGGCTTCCCCAGGAACTGGAGTTAAGGACGGTTCATAGCTGCCATGTAGGTTATGGGAATCGAACCTGGGTCCTTGGGAAGAGCAGCGCTCTTAACCACTGAGCCATCTCTCTAGCCCCTCAACTAACTTTCTTATACAACACAGGACCACCTGCCTGGGGTGGTACTTCCCAGAGTTGACTGGGCTTTCCCACATCACTCAACAATCAAGAAATTGTCTAACAGACATGGCTACAGGTCAGTACAATGGAGGAAATTCCTCAGTTGAGGCTCCCTCTACCCAGGTGTGTCAAGATGACAACTGAAGCTAACTAGTACAACCATTAAGGACAAGTTAGCTAGAGCATAGCACAGTTTCTGATCAATCCATGGAAAACTAATGCCTCAGACTTAAGGGAGTGGAGAGTCCATCTCCAATCTTCCTCTTTTTTTCATTTTTTTTTTTCGCTCCGTTTCCTAAGTTTAAACAATAAGGACTCAATTTATGTATCCATTTCTAAGTACTATCTTCCTAAATCAGGTTTAACAGAATAGTAATGTGGGGGAATATGATTGCGCTATATACTTGTGTGACAATGACTCAGTAAAACCCATTATTTTACATGATTGATATATGGTAATACATGATGTGTGAGGTTCACCATTCAGAAGCTGAATGAGCCCTGAGTTCTGATTTGCTAATACAAAACATTTTGAACATACCGTATCATGTATATGACAGAAAAGGAAATAGAAACGTGGAAAATGTATCCCTAAGTTATAGCACCTTTGAGCAACAAGCTGCTTTGAGTTGAACAACTACTGATTTCTTAATTTCCGCCATGTACCAAAGTCACCTGGGGAGGTATTTGAACTACAATGCCCATGCTCTGTCCCCATGGTCTAAAGGTTCTGACCCAGTTGTTTCAGGCGAGATTTGAGTGTCACTTTTTCTTCACACAAATCAACTATGCAGGCAGAGAGCATGATCAACGACTTGAGGGAGGAGGGGGTGAACATCTCACAGGGAGCTCTGGGCAGCTCTTCTCTCAGGCATATCAAGTACCGGAGGGGAAAGGAAAAGGCTAGCAAATTGGTACAGATTGTGTACATGTAGGAGGCGGGGGTTTGTTAGGCTTTGAAGAGTTGGGAAAACAGAAATGAAAATAAATAAATAGGGATCGGAGAAATTGTTCAGTGGTTAAAACACTGTTTTTTAGAGGCACCAGGTTCCATTCCCAGGACGCACATGGTAGCTAAAAACTGTCTGTAACTATAACTCCAGTCCAAGGGATCCATCACACACTTCTGACCTCCATGGCCATTGCATGACATAGGTGTATTTACATACATCCAAGCAATATACTTGTACATATGAAAGAATAAAAATAATAAAAAGAAAATAAAGCACCAGGCTATAAATTATTGTCACGAGTAGAGAAGATCTCAAGGCTGCTTCATTTTGGGAACTATGGGAAATTAGATTGGCTAGCTATATAGATCTTTTGAAATTAGATAGCTTTTATCATTAAACCATTTCTTAGAATCGCTCCTGTAAAACTGCTAGAAAATTGCAAAAGTACTCACACTAAATTTTAGTGATGAAGTAAATAAATAAGCAATGTACTACTTGTAAAATCAAAATAATTCAGGCTTCCATTCTGAACAAAGGATATACCTTTAATACTGCATAAATACTGAGAATCAGAAATTCTCTCCTTTGGATCCCAGGAATAAATGTAAATGATTTTTGAAAATGATTTATTATAAACTGGTGTAAGACTTCTGCAGTCAGTGGAACGTAATTGAACTTAGTGTTAAGGTTAAAGCAAACTCTATACCAAAGGGTTCCTTTTTCTCTTTATAACAATGTTGAGCTCAATGGGGCAGAAAATGAAATAGTTTTCTGCATCACAGTGCTATCTCACAGTGTAACAGGACTTTATAGAATGGGGCTATTCATTATGCATATGAAATTAACAAAGCATAATCAGTTCATAGTCCCTTTTTTTTCTAATTACTACCCCATTGCTTGCTTTCATTCTTATTCCTGTAATTCAACCTTTTTTCCAACAAAGGGCTTTTAGTTTTCTGTTTATTTTCTTTGAACAACACAAACCATCCACTCACCAGTTAAGCTTCTTAATTTGAAATGTGAGAGTTCTCCTTGTCAGATAATATGATCCCTTCAGACATTGAGGGAACATTTCATTTAATTAACATGAGGTAAAGTTGGTAGATATAACTGGAGCATGCAAAAAAATGTACTTGTCCATAGTTTCTTTGCTATTTAACATTAGATTTCTCAAGTTGTTAAAAATAACTCAGGCACACCTGTGTTATTAAAGGATACCTTATACTATAGGTTTTGGTTGCTATGGAAGTGTTGATGGCTAGGCATTTATCTTGTACTTTTGAATGATTTCAAATTAGCAATATTTTTCTGTAATTAGGACAAAAATTATAATAGTAACTCATGGGATGTAAAACTCTTCATTTGGATTTGTTGATGATGGGTTGTTATTTTATATATGTCTTCTTTCTGACTGGTCCACAGCAAGAGATTGGTCTAAATAAAAATACTACTACCAATCAAAATAATTCTTCAGAAAATGAACACTATGCAAAAATGTAAAAGAATTATTTTTCAAACTTTTTTTTCTTCCTTTTATAGACAGGCTATAAAATCATATTTTTCAACAGGCTATAAAAGTTCATTAAAAATTTCAATGTTATGAGTGTCATCCACTTTGCGTTTTCTAAAAAGGCTTCGGTAAGCTGTTTGAGATGATGAGCAGAACAAGGACAGAGTTGATGTCAACTTAAAAGGTCCTTTCTCCCCTCCCAGACCCTCTCCTCTCTTCTATTTCCTTTCTCTCCCCTCCTTCCCTCACTATGTCCCATCGCACCCACTCTTTCTTCATAGAGAATCACAGCCATGCCCAGCAACCTGCTAGGCATGCTCCTTGCCAAAAGCTGTATCCTTAGTCCTAGAGTCTCTCTTAAGAAGTCACATTAGTTTCAGGGATGAGCATAATTCCTCCATATAAGGTAACTCCAAAAAAACTCATATATACATTTTTAGGAAGCTTATTACAGAATAGGGTTCAATATGGCTTTTTCAAACATCTTAGGCTGAGTTATCCTTCACCCAAAACCCTCCTTGCCTATCTCTCTCCCCACTTAAACCTCCTCTATTATTCCCATTTTCCCCTTCCCAGCTCACCTGTGTTCTACTGTCCCCCCACCTCTTAAACTCTTTCTTTCCCCTCTCCATCAATGGTCTCTTTATAGTTTATTGAATTCTTCAGGTACTCCAAATTAAATATGGAAACCTAAGGATTTGACCCAAATTAGATCAAGGATCTCTCTGAATTATATTTTTCCACCTCTCATCCAAATTACCTCTATAATATTTAAACAAATTCATGTTGCTACCTCATATAAGACATCTGTATTTTATTATGTGTTATGTTCTTTTTCAGTCTTTAACCATCAATTTCTTTTTAGCTATAAGAAATATATATATAT
>NW_008337640.1:2663056-2680083 GCF_000622305.1 Nannospalax galili | reverse complement strand
CACACACACATATATATATACTATATATAAAAATCACAAACTTATATTTTCTTGTGTATAGAAGAAAAATATATCATCTGAATATGGAGAAGAGTCTTAGAATGATCAGGCATCCACTTGGAATACTCTTCTACCACATCATGACAGGACAGGCTTGATTATTCACTGAGATGAATACAACGTCACTGGAAACCTTGGATGCCTCCACTTTTATTTTAAATTTCTTCTTTAAATTGTGCTGTGCTTTCTCCTTGTGGTTCTTATTCTAGTCTTCGACAACAGAGTGACAGGAAGTAATATGTACTAATGTTATTTCTTGCAATAAGGTTTTTAAAATGTTATTTCCAAATCTATCCATAATCAAGAAATTTTGTTTAAGAGCATCACACCAAGAAGTATTCTGTTCCCAATTACACAAAGATGTGTCCCATGGTAGATACAAGAACTAGAACACCCATGTGCAACCATGTATTAGGGCATTTGTTTTGTTTTGGGCCTTACATTAATCCTATCAACCCATGTCAAAGTTTATAATTTAGATAAATCACAAAGTAGCCAGCCATTCAGTCAGGCAGATTGTTCATTTTTCATCTCTACTAATTACGTTCATCGCACTTATGGTTTATCCTTACCAGCTGAATTCCTTCGTATTTTGGTGCCTAGCCTAAGCAAGAGTGTCTTTATCTCAAATTTAAGGCTAAATACTGAGTTTATGGCAATTATGCTAGTTTTCCTTGATTAGGTTGATTAAGGAGTAGACATGTGAATCAGGTCTATAAGTCCATACATGTATGAAATGGCAGGGGAGGCTTCTGAATGTTTTTTCTAATATGTAAAAAGAACACACAAGAGATTTTTATCCTAGGCATCCTCTCATCAACCTGTGATGCTTGGGAATGTGGAAATCTTGCAAATTTCAGATGAAATTAGCCAGAGGAAAAGAAGCAAGAGATAGTATAAATCTTTTTTATTTTTTAATTGGAAGAATATTTTAGGTACAGTAAAAATACAGTTGTAAACATCTATGAGTTTAGGCAAATGATTATAATAGTCATATGACACCAACAAAGATATAGGATAATTTGGTGGCTGGAGAGATGGCTCAGCAGTTAAGAGCACTGTTAGCTTTTGCAGAGGATCCGAGTTCAGTTCCCAGCACCTACAGAGTATCTAACAACTGTCAGTCACTCAGGTTCCAGAGGATCTGATGTCCTCTTCTTGCCTCTGAGGGTATTGTACATGCTGCACTAACATAGATGCAGGCATAACACTTACACACAGAAAAAGATATAGATTAACTTTATGCCAAAAGTTCCTCATACACTTTTGTTCTTAACCCCCTTTTACCCATCACTGGTAACCACTTTCGTTTTTCCTTTCTCACATATCATATAAATAGAATCATATTATATATAGCTTTGAGTCTGGCTTTTTGCAATCAGAACAATTAATTTGAGATTCATACATCTTATTACATGAAACAGTACCTTGTTCCTCTTTTTATTGCGAGTAGTATTTCTTTTTATGAATGCATAATAAGAACAGGTTGTTCTTGATGGTGTTGGTCCACAGAATTACCCAGCTGAAAACTATATTACTTTGAGACATGCTGACAGGTCAGATCATTGTTCTCTTTTAAGCCATATTTGTTTTTGTTGTTCAATTTACTCTGGCTGATATGTCAAACTGATGTATTCTACTACTAGTATTAGTATTAAGCACAAGTGAATGTACTTTGTAATTATCCCTACTGAGAACTTTGCTGAATGTAATGCTATTTCCTGCAAGGCATGTCTTTAAATTACTGTCCAAGTACCCCATTCATGCTTATCCCAAGTTCTTTAGACTCTGCTAATTTTCAATTTATATCCTTTTATTGACCTCACAATTATTATACCACTTTTTGTGTGTATGCGTGTGTTGTACATGTATGTATGTATGTATGTATGTATGTATGTGTTGATCTTTGTGCATGTATGTGGAGGCAGGAGAACAATATCAGGTGTGTTTCTCAATAGATCTCACTATATTTTTTGAGGCAAGATCTCACACTGAACCTGTACCTCACCTACTCAATTATGCTGGCCAGCCAGTGAGCCCAGGGAATCCATCTATCTCTGCCTCCTCAGTGCTTGAATCACAGATGCATTACAATGCATTTTGCTTTTTCTCTGAGTGCTTGTGTTATGAACTCATGTCCTCATTCTTACATGGCAAGCACTTTACGGATTGAGTCCTCCATTATACCAACTGTACTGATAAAAGAACTAAAATTTCAGTACTACATCACTCATTGCAATATATTGTAAGTTCTCTACACCTCGATTTTTAACCTCAAATTTCAACAATTTATTGAGGAGTGGTGGGTACAGGTCCTGAAAATGAAGGATTTTTTGATGTATACTTTATTGAGTTTTTATACATTTCATACAATAAATCTTAATCATATTTAGGCTTCCTCCCCCACCTGCACCCCCACATTCCCCACTGGATTTCATGTATTCTGCGTTACATGTTAAGACCTATCCAGTCAAGTGTCGATCGGTGCAAGTTCATCCACTAGAGTCTAGTCAGGCTAGACTAAAGTCACTCATTTAAAGAGGATCAGCTCTTCCTCATCCAGTAGTAATCAGTTGCCAATAGTTCCCTGGCTAAGGTTAGGGCTCCCTGCACATTCCCCAGTTCTATGCTGAGTTTTTGTTTGATTGAGTTAGCATGGATCATGCTCATGCTGTCACTGTTACAGAAAGTTCATATGAACAAGTTCCCAGAAGCCCAAAAGCCTCTGCTTCCTTATGCTCATTCATCAACTCTGGCTCTTACGATCTTTCCATCCTGTCTTCTGCAATGGTCCCTGAGCCCTAGGTGGATGAGTTTTAATATAGAAGTCCTATCCAAGGGCACATACTCTGAAGTATGTTATTCTCTACATCTTGGTGAGTTGTGGGCTTCTGTGTACATTTCATTGTATTGCATGAGGAAGCTTTGCTGCTGAGAGTTGATCAATGCATTAGTATTCTCTCTACTACCTGTTATACTGTGTTCCATGATCCTTAGGTATAAAGGTTCCACTGTCACTTAGGGCTAGGCATCTCTCAGACATATATTCTCTGTGTGTGACCAGTTGTGGAATTCTGTAATAGCTTCTTCTGTTGTAAAAAGAAGCTTCTTTGATAAGTGGTGTACAGTACACTTGTCTGTAAATATAAGGATCCATATTTAGCATACATTAAGAAATTTCATTTGTCTAGAGATATGACAGAGGTAGGGTTTTCTCTATGATCTATAACTTCTCCAGCCATGGGTATTTAGCTATGTTTACAGTACCACACAGGAGTTCCCTCCCATCGAGAGGGCTTAAGTCCAATTAGATAGCTGATGATTACTCTCAAGAGAAAAGTGCCACTACTGCACCACTATAGTTTGCTGTACCAGTCATTGTTGGTTATTGGGCTTTGAAGATGGGGTTGGACTAGTGATTGATTTTTTCTCTCTTAGCAGCTTGCATCGTATCCTGTAGAACTATGAGAACTAGTCTTCAGGGAGGAGGCTTCCAGCTCAGTTCCAGCTCCATTGCCCTGAGTCCTGTTTCTGATGTATGTCCTATCTTCAGCAATAGGGTCTGGCTGCCAAGTTCTGGGAGGTAATCAATGACTGTGGCAATAGCCTGTGGTATTTTTAGGAGTCTCTTGTACCACCTTGACAAATAACCCACACTGTGTCTCTTATATAGCTTTCAGGTATAAATATATTCACTCATGTTCAGATATTATATGTTTTTCAGTAGGTTTTTGAGTTAATACATTTCCGTCTGTTTTTTTTTTAAACCACCGAAGCTTCATTTATCTCTCTTCTCTCTCTCTCTTTCTAACCTCCCTCCTCCCTCCCCAGTTAAAGTACCCCCATTTTCTCCACTTTCCTCTTGATAATACCTATCTCAGGGGAAAATATGAGTATTCAACTGGGAAGGGGGGAGAAAAGGACATACGTGGAACTATGGGATTAAAGAGAAGAAGGTATACTCCAATTTTTATCTAATAAAAATTAATTATAAGTAACAATGTTTCTTTATTGACTTTTTAAACCTGTAAGATAAAGATATTATTTTATTAATTTCTCAATACTTTAAAAAAATACCAGTTTTCCACACTAAAATCTAGGGGCTAAGTTCAGTATAAATATATTGATATTTTTTAAAATTAATTTTATAACCAGGTACAGTAACATCAACACAACCTGTTGTATAAGTTTAAGATTCCTTTAGAATCTAGCAACATTCTTCAATAAACTTTTATCTACTCTCACCTACAGCCTAAAATATAAGCATATTGTAAAAGGCATGATTATTGTGACATGTGTCCTGACATTAGTTTGCTTTCAAGTCAACCACCAAATCACATATTTAAAGTACATTGACAGGAGTGAAATAGGGTCTCTGCAGGTGCTTTATAAAACTTCTTTTACAATGTAACAAAACTACCATGGGGTAACTTCTACATCACATCTGAGTGCTAGAGCTAGAACACTAAAGTCCACTCACGGCAAGCTCAGAGAAGTTACCCTGAGAGGGGACTGGTATTCCACCAAGCAGCCACTTTCCTCCAAATTTGCTTTTATAGGCAGTAAATGTATTTAGCCGTGTCTCCTTTAATCATCTCCATGGGAGCCAGCCAACAGAATTTATGATGTTCCATTTTCATTTTAGGGTTTCGGTCTTGGCGTTGGCCTGATTGAAAAGTCTCTTAGACAATCAGTCATTGCAGTACCAAAATTGATACATGGAAATCTTTCAATTTGAGAAAGAACCCTGGGACAAGACAAGAACAGCCATAAAGTAGAATATCCTTGTTGGAGTTATGCTGAGACTAATATATGCAGTGTATACGGAAAGAAGATTCTAACTTTGTGAAGCAGTTACCTCTGCCCCAGGCCCCAGACTCTTTTCAGTAGTAATGACAGATGCCACCACATAGCTCCCTATATCAGAGCTGCAATAAGTAAAATGATGAGAACCTGTCAGTGGAAAGACTGTTGCCCTATTGCTTTACACATGATACTGTGATTTCCCTCCATCAACTTAAACAGGCAAATCACTCAGAGAAAATTGTGCATCAAATGGAGAACACTATATTGGGAGTCCTGGAAAATTTATACTTTGGAAACTGTACTGTTTCAAATCTTAGATCTGTCTATTACATTCATGTATGCTTGGCCAATTGTTTAGTTTCTTTGAGACAAACTTCTCCTACCTTATTGTCCTCTGATGCCTCAGGGTGCACATGTCAGGAGTTCTACCTGAGACTCAATATTAGAATTAGGATAAACCCTTCTTTCTGCCTAGTTATGTTAACCCATACTGTCTCTGTTTTTTTTCTAGGAGTTTCTGTCTAATAGGATCTACTGGACTTAAAAATCCATTGAATTTGGGGCTGGGAGATGACTCAGCAGTTAAGGGCACAGACTGCTCTTGCAGAGGACCCAGGTTCAATTCCCAGCACCCACATGGAGGCTACAAACTGTCCTTAACTCCAGGTCCAGGGAAAGCTAAGATCTTTCTCTGACCTCTGCAGCATTGCATGACACAGACGCACTCACATACACGTAGGCAATACAATCATACACATAAAGTAAGTAAAAAAATATTTTTAAAATTCCATTGACCTTTAAGAGTTCAATGAAATAATTACTGAATTTTTTTTTTTAAGTCTTAAGTCTTAGAAAAAATGATCTGGTAATAATGAACAGGCAAGGGACTACTGTGCTTCTACAAATCACGTCTTTATTATGGCTAAAAACAGTTAGAAACTCCACCCCAGACCACAACCAAATGCAACTCTAAGAATGTCAAAGAAACAAAAATTAAAAAAGAGGCGATGTCATGCTGGGTTTATATACATATCTCTCCAGCCAAATGCAGGATGCTGAAAAGCCTTATTCTCACAATATGGTACCATAGCTTTCATTTTCATATTCGGTGCAGCACTAAACAAATGGGTATTAGGCTATGTGCAAAAAATTGCATTCTCAGTGTTGAGATGGAGAAAGCCCTTTGGCAATTTTGGAAGCGATTTTAAGTATTGTTAGAAAAGAATTTCTTCTTGGTCAGTCTTAGTTGGTATATATTTGGGAAGACAGGAAATATAACATTACATTGTTTCTGAATTCTAACTTAGTGTCTTAGAATAGCTGTATAAAATCTTGGCATAAATAAATCCAATGACTTTTGAACATTTTGGTGAAAATACATTTTTTCCATTTTACCTTCTAATCACAACTTCTTGCTTCTGTTCCAGTTTTCTTTCACTTAATTCTTCACTTTTGTTCAAATTCACTGTTTTAATGTCTTTTCTATGATATCTATGTAGAAAAATATAAAACTTTCTTACCCAAGGAAGCTAAATATCATATTTTATCATTTTTTATAATCAGTTTCCTTATCACTTGTAATACACGGTCTAGCAAAGGTACATACTTAGTCATTTTCTA
Organism: Nannospalax galili; assembly: GCF_000622305.1. Lineage (NCBI taxonomy): Eukaryota > Metazoa > Chordata > Mammalia > Rodentia > Spalacidae > Nannospalax > Nannospalax galili. The sequence goes on along the minus strand of NW_008337640.1, from coordinate 2,673,597 downwards.
TTTTAAAACTTAATTTTCAAAATTTAATTTATATTAGTAGAATTAATGAATTATGTGCATTCTGGAAAACAATTACAATGTATGTTTATAAAATAATAGTTCACTCAAATCATGGAAAATGATATATCCTCACTATATAAGATTCAATCATGTGAAATTTCTAATGTTGCAATAAAGTGGCATGCTATTGCGACTTATCCTAATAATTACATACCCTCTGAAAAATTACTTTTCTATAATTACTATTAAATACATTATTTGCAAAATACAATAAAGACAACATAAATTATTTACTTAATGTGTGTCATATAAAAACTTTTTTCTGAAAATAATATTCTAAAGTAATTTCACATTTTCATATATTGAACTATAAGTGATTAATAATAAATAATAGAGTAAAATAGACTATTTAGATATAACATTTCATTTACTCAACCAATATTTAATATATCATAAGTTGTCATAAAATATCAATGGCATTTTTAAAAACTCCCTTTCTTGATAGTGCCTAAGAATACTATAAAATTAATTGACTTGAATAAAACTTTTCATTTTAATAAAAGCTGCTTAATATCTTGTGTATTAATAGTGGTTTTTCTACAAAGCAAACTAATCTTTACAACATAATGCCCAGATGAAGAGGGAGAAACTAGGCCATTAAGTAAACAGGTGAATGTTAAATAATGTATTGTGAATTTTTGAGTAATTGAGAGAAAAGCATTGCTTTTGCATTTGGATAGTTAAAGATCTGGATTTTCAGCTCCTTCTATTAGTGACTAAATAAGTGTCTGTGAGCAAGACCCTTAGCCTTATAGGGTACAAATTCTCCATCTGTAGAGTGAAAGGACTAGCTAACAAAAGGTAGATTATGACTTAAGTATAAGTGAGTTTTATAGTTTCTTGGTATCCTTTAGCCAAAGCACCAACCGGATACATCCACACATATCCCTATATACACAGGAAACACACATGTACATTCACACATATACAGTCATGTAAGCAAACACACTCAAGAACATACACAAAGAAGTAGAAATTGATTGAAAAATATTTAATTAATGTTCAATTTTAATAAAAAATTATTCATTGAAGTTATTTTAAAGTTTATTCAATTGATTAAATGACTTGGTAAAGAGATTAAAGGAGCTACCTTGGGGCTGGAGAGATGGCTCAGTGGTTAAGAGTTCTGGCTGCTCTTGCAGAGGACCGGGGTTTAGTTCTGGCACCTGAATGATGACTAACAACTGTCTGTAACTCCAGTTCTAGGGAATCCAATGTCCTCTTTTGACTTCCGCCAGCATTGCACGACATGGGCGCACTTACATACATGTAAGCAATACACTCATACATGTAAAATAAAAATAATAAAATATTTCAATAATAAAAAAGAAATTTGTTACCTCAGTCACATAATTTCTTTATGTTTAATTTTTAATTAGGAAAAAGACTTATTCTAGTTTCTAAAGCTCTTTCTAGTATGGTGGGAAGAGTATGGTAGAACAGAGCAGCTCACATCATGGGGATGCCAAAGCAGAAAGAGAATTCTTGTGCTCTTTTCTCTGTTTTTTAGCTTCCAGACTCCTAGGCTATGGGATGGTGCCACCCACGTTTAGATCCACTCTTCCCTCTTTACTTAATCCTCAGTGGAAATACCTGTATGCACCAGAGGTGTGTTTTACTAACCTCATAGGTGCCTGTTGATCTAATCAAAAGAAGAAGCAAGATTAGCCATCAGAAAGCCACCCTTTTATAAGCTTGTCACCCAAACATACCTTCTTAAATAATAACATAATTATTTTATGCCCAAGATATTACATTCATTTAAGAAGGTCCTTGAATGCTGCTAAGTATGGGTGTTTGTAAGGATTCTCAATAATATTTTATATGTGTGTACTAACATTCTTCCTCACATCCTTTGGCTGTTCATTCTGTCAAAATACAGAATTATCTCTTGACTTTGTATGGTTTGGCTATGTGGCTTGTTTTGACCAATACATTTTGGTGGTCTAGGCTTTTAGAGACTTTGTGGCCCCTTCTCTTTGCCTTTTAAGACACTGAAGCTACCACACTACAAGATGGAGCTCCGACCATTTAGTCCCAGGCGATCCACCATATGACCAAGGCTAGAGACGGGAACTTATATTAGAACAAAAAAAAAAGAACCGTTCACTGAGTTCTATTCAATTTTCTCATCAGAATATCATGGGAAAGCGAAAATTTTCAGTTTTAAGTCACTGTGCTTTGAGGTCACTTATTATAAGAGAATAGAAAATGTATATGCTAATTATTAATACATTCTTTCTAGTAGTCAGCAGGTGATTTCATAGCTGAAAGCATAGTATTTTATTTCTCTGTCCTTAAACTTTCTACCCTTACAGGTTCAAGTACTAAAAGGGGGAAAGATAAAAATATACCTTTTGTTCACTAGTAATCATGGTGGGAAAACTGAACTTTTATTTAAAACATAAAAAATATTCTACTAAAGAGATATTTCTTATTCTTTTATCACAATAATTAGATTCTACTTTTCTGTTCTTTGTTATGATACAAACTCCTCTTGGTTTTACAAAGTGAAGAGAACCATTTGGCAATGTTCCCAGAAAAATAACTATAAATGCATGTTTAGGCTACAAATTACAGTTTGGAGAATCTTAGATTGCTTATTATAACTTCTTATCCTACCATGTCTGCCAAAAATTAAAATGTATTTATTAAATCACTAAGCACAGATTTTTTATAGATGGTATAAAAAGGGAATTAAAAGATGGAATATCTCCCCATCTCTTCCTCCTACTTTTGTTAAACATAGTTTAATATATCCTCAAATATTTATATGTTTTTCATCATATAGCCCAAGGTCCATAATCTACTTTCAAAACATTGGCATTGGGAGGAGGTCACTGTTGTCAGAGCTTTACACATTCTTTGTTAAGGAAAGTTATTGGTCAATGTATTAATTAAAAGACCAGTTTACTTCCATAAAGCCTTATGGATGTAATTGGAAGGAGCAGGTAAGATTGTGAAGGAATTGTTACTAAATGTTAGATATACATAAAACTATTACTATAACACTTAAATTTAGTAACACTATACTAAAATAAAATGTTTAAGGAATAGTTTATACTGAGTGCTATTTAGGAAAGGAAAAAATGACTTATTACTTTTGGAGATAGAAGATGCTCTATAAAATAACATACCTTAATATTAAATTTTTTTTTAATTATGTGTGCATCTGTGTTCCTGAGTATGGGTTTTGTACATAAGTACAGTGCCTGTGGAAGCTAGAAAATGGTGAAGGATTCACTAGAGCTGGAGTTATGGGTGGTTGTCAGCTGCCTACAGAGGTATTTGGAACTGAACTCAGATCCTATGGAAGGGCATTACTAGTTCTTAACTGCTAATTCATCTCTCCAGGCCAAAAATAGCAAAAAAAATTTAATAAGATATCATATAATCATATATGGATTCATATCAGGTGTGGGCATACATTTAAAATGATAGATTGCTAATATGTATATAATTACTACTTAAGAAAGCTTGAATTAGATAATATTTAAATTTTTCTCCAAATTTATTTACATTTTATGTCTTACAGGGCTTATACAGAGTTCAATATTATATAACCGTTTTAATTCAACAGCGAACCTAAAATTTTATATCCACTTTTGAAAGAGATGTAGCTTTGCTCTGGAAACTGATATTGCATATATTAAAGCTGTAATGATATTCTTCTCCTAAAAAAAATAATATTAAAAATTATACAAAGGTGGGGGCCAGAGGGGTGGTTCCATGGTTAAAAGCATTGGCTGCCCCTGCAGAGTACTTGGATTTGTTTCTCAGTTCCCACATGGCTAATAACCTTCATACACACAAAAATAAGAATAAATTAAAACATTCTTGTATAAAGGTGATTCAACCTTATGGTGAATGAGGTAAACAAGATGACCACACGGCATATCAACTGACTAAAGAAACGTTAATATATATGATTCAAGTTATAATTCTAATCTTTAAAAATTATCAAATTTTGGATGAATGAAATACTTTTATGTGATATAGCATATTTTTAAAGTTGCATACTTACATTAAAATTTTCCTTTAACCTCAGGGAAAAGAGAAACATTATATGATCATAGTTTTAAATATTTTGTCCATTACAATAATGTCTATAAAAATGTGTAGAGTAACCAGAATAAAATAACAAATGAAATTTTAAATCTTTGCTTATAATTTAGACATAATAAATATCTTCGAACTTGTTGTCAAAATGAATAGATAAAAAATAGATTAAAGATGAGTAGATTCAAGATGTACCTGGCTCAGGCCTTTAATCCTAACCTTTTGAGTAACTGAGGGCAGGAGGATTGCTATTTCATGCCTACCCAGGCTACAGAACGAGGTCAAGTTTATTTTGGCCAACTTAGTGAGACCCGTTTCAAAACTACAAAAATAAAAGAATGGCAGGATGTGGTGGTCTATGCCTTTTATCCCAGCACTTCTGAGGCAGAGGTAGGCTCAGGGCTGCCTTCCTCTACATAGGGAGTTCCAGGCCAGCTGGGGCTACAGGGAAAACCTGTCTCAAAAAGACAAAAATAAATAAATAATGTTGGTAATTGGCATGGAGGAGAGGAGGGAGGGACATGCAAGGGACCGCAGTGTGGGAGAGCAAGGGCATTCGAGAATGGAAGGATGGCGGGAGTTGGGAGGTATTGAGGGGAGAGTGGGAATGGTGGGGACACTGGTACAGGGAAGGGAGGGAGAAGGGAGGCTGCGTGGAAGAAAAAAAGAGTAGAGATGAGTGAAACGTGGGGCCTAGCAAACCTAGAGGGAAAAGCGATGCCCTAGAAACCCTGTGAGAAATGCATGTAGAGTGTCTGAACATTAATGCATATGTAGATACCTAGGAACTGCTTGGAAGGGAACACAGTGCAAAATAGAACAGACCTCCCTCAGAGCCACAAACATGCCATGTAGCGCTCATCACAGGAGCTCCTTTTTGCAACAGATGGAGGCTACTGCCGAGTTACACATCTGGTCAGGCATAGGGAACATGAACCTGGGAGATGCCCAGTACTAGGTGACACATCTGCAGCCAAATCTCTACAACCAAGGGTCATGAAACATAGTGGAATAAGGGGTAGAGAGTGGGTTAATGCATCCCTCGACTCTCACCAGTGAGGCTTCCATGTACATCAGAGTGCATTACACACAGGAGGCCTCAACTGGCCAAGTTTTGGAAAATAAGAGGCTGTAGGGTGTAGGATGGGACTCCTACATGGAACCTCACCCACCCATGGCTCAGGGAATATTGTGGAAGAGGAGGTGGAAAGATTATAAGAGCCAGGGCTGTTTCATGAACTAATGGGGTGGTTTACAGGCCAATGGAGCCTTGCTCATGTGTGCCCACAGCAGCAGTGGTGTCCAACACAAGACCCATGTCAGCTCAATCAAACAAGGGCCCCAAAGGGAGGAGAGAAATAGGTGGCCGGTGAGCACTAGATCAAGAACTATGTGAGACTGGTTGCTGCTGGGTGAGGGTGACTGTGACTTACATATGACCACTGGATGGGCTGACTAGATGCCAGTGGACACATTTGCACTGAAGAACATTTGGGTACAAACGCCTGAATGAATAGGACTCAGAATGTATGGCGGAGTGAGTAGAGTTTGGGGGCGGGGCATGGATAGCGGAGGGGTCTGGATGTGGGTGGGAAATATTATATGAAATTTTAAAAGCTGAATAAAAAAAGAAAAACATTTTAAAAAGACAAAAATAAATAAATGGATAATAGATAACTATTCATTATTTATTTATTTATTATTTATTTATTTGTTTGTTTGTTTATTTCTGTGTGTATATGCCCCTGAGTGCCACATACAAAGGACAACTTGTGGGGGTTGGTCCTCTCTACCATGTGGGTCCTGGGCATCAACCCAGGTTGTTAGGCTAGTGTGCAAGTGCCTTAACTCACCGAGCCATCATGCAGATCCACTTTCATAAATTCTCAAAGCACATAAAAGCAAATTAATAATTCACTTCTAATTTAATTAATATATAGAACCTTTAGTCAAAGCCAGAATGTCTCCTGAGAACTACAAAAGAAGCTTCAAATAAGCAGAAACACATGTTCATAGATGGAAAGATTACCCTTAGAATGGGATCAACTACGAGCCCTCCATCCCAGCATTCAGGAGGCTCAGGCAAGGGGATCTTGATGCACACTCACACAGACAACATAGACAGACACACCCACACATACATACATACTCAGACACAGATGACAGACAGACAGACAGACATACACACACACACACACACACACACACACACAAACACACACAGAGATATCAGCTCAGTTTCTTCAGACTGATAATAATTCCACATCAAAATACTGATGCATTATTTTATGCAACATTAAAGATGGCTTTATGTTTTAAATGAAACACTTTGGAATAGACAAAGCCTTTAGCAAGAGTAGACTAACTGAAAGGAACCAAACATTAGAATACTATGAAGCTATATAGAGAAATATGATACACTTAAAAAAAAAAAAAGATGTGTACAGAAAGAAATGGAAACTTCTTACTAACACTCCTCCAGAGGAAGAGGCAGCAATAGGATGTAGATGTGGACAGATGCAGGTAGAGATATAGGCAGACAGAGATGAATGTGTGATTATATATACTTGGAACATCTATGCAAAGGAAGTGCGTAAATCAACAAATAAACTGATAAACGATGTCAGAGGAGTTGGCAAGATTGTTGGAGAAAAGCGATCATTTTATATCTTGTTTTTGTACTTAATGGTAAAATAAATTCCAGATGGAATGAATTTCTCAACATGAAAAAAAAGCCTCCAAAGGTTAGAGACAATGCCCTTGGAAGACAATGCCTCAAACAAGTGAAAACCACAGAGGGACATTCAAAGCTGTTTACAATTTGTAAATTGAATTAAAATGAAAATAAAGTTGGTACATAATCTTATCTCACACGTTCAAAAACTAATGCTTAAAATGGGGCCATCGTAGGGATGAAGGAGACCAGTAGGAAGGGAAATGTGGTCAGGGTAGGAAAGTTGGGAGGAGGATTAACAAGAAATAAGTGTGATTGAAAATACCTTGTGTGAGAATGCTCTACTATGCATACTAATTTACAGAGCTAATAAAAAAATTAAACAATAATATAGAATAAAAATAACCAATGCTTTGCATCTTAATATGATAAAGCAATAGTACTGATTTGTCATATTTATTTTATTCTTTGAAGTTTTTAATTAAATATTTTCAATTTTCATGCAATTTATTTTGATTTATTTATTTTTATGTGTATGAGTTTGCCTTTCCCCACATCCATGGCAGCATTTGTCAGTGTTTGGTTTTTGGATCTTAGCCATTCTTACTGTAGTAGGCTGAAATCTCAAATTAGTTTTATCTTGTATTGTGTTTCTAGATACAGTTTCTTATGCATAAAATTTGAAATAATAAGATTCACAACAAAAGAACTTATTACTACTTATGTTCAGGATTACCATTTTCCTTTTATTATTTTACCTTAAAAAAAAAAAAAAAAAGACAGGATCTACCTGTAGTTGCAGCTGGCCTGGGAATTGCTATGTGAAATTCCTATGTAGCTGCTGTCCATCTCAGAGAAATCCACCTGCTCTGCCTCCCAAATGCTGGGATTGAAGGAAGGTGTATGCTACCATGATCAGTGGACTGCACCACTCTAACATTGCCCAGGGAAAATTGACATCTTTATAAAAATGATTATAATTGTTAAAATTGTCTGTCCATATCTATCTTTGGTTTCTTCAGTAATGAAAGTACAATTTTATCATCTAGGTTTTTAAAAAACTATTTTATTTATTATTTTTATTTCATGTGTATGAGTGTATTGCTTGCATGTATGTGAGTGCACCCGTGTCATGAAATGCCACGGAGGTCAGAAGAGGGCTTGGGATTCCCTTGAAACTGAAGTTAAGGATGGTTCATAGGCACCATGTGGGTGCTGGGAATCGAACCCCGGTCCTCTGCAAGAGCAGTCAGTGCTCTTAACCACTGAGCCATCTCTCCAGCCCCTCATCTATGTTTTAATTTTCAATTTATATGTTTCCATTTCTTACTAAGTTAATTTCCAAGTCTTTTTATGACACATTTAATATATTCTTTAGTATTTTTCCTAGGTGGTGATTCTCATGAAAATTTGTTTGACAAATATACACAAAGTACCAATTAAGGTCCAATGACTGTTTTAGGATAAGTGATGCAAAAATGAAAAAAATCAGACAGAATTTCCAAGTTCTTTGTCATGTTAGTGGAATTAGAAACTAATTAAGATTTAAAATACAGATTATATTTAGAAAATGACATTCTTAAACTGACTCTTATCTAAACAGATGCAGTAAGGGGATAGAATTGGATATGGCTCTAGGCATCCAAGAAACTCATATGCATGAGCTTTAGATAAATAAGGTATGTTACTGTGTAATATATGTGTGTTAAAAATGAAAATGCTGAAGGAAAAATAATAAAAAGAGGGTAAAACAGTATCATGTAATAATCATACTGAAATTTTAGGAAGACTAGTGATAAAAAACCTCACTGAAATGACATTTGAGTAAAAGTCTTCATAGAGAGTGGAAAAAAAGTCATTGGATTATTGATAGGAGCTGTGAAAAAAGAATGAATTGATATTTCACCAAAGCAAAATATGCTTGCTTTGCTCAGAAATGGATAAAAGGGATAATGGAGTGAAGGGGATATCCAAGAAAGTAGACAGAGAGAGACTGGGGAAAGACAGAGATTGCAATACATGGAGTACATGGAGGCAGCCTTGGAAAAGAAGCATGTGTCTGTCTATCATCTATCTGTCTGTCTGTCTATCATCATCAATCTTATCTATCTATCATCTATCTATCATCTATATATCTACTATCTATCTATCATCTATCTATCTATCATCATCTATCTATCTGTTGTCTATCTATATCAGTTGAGTTTGTATATACTTTGATTTTTAGTGTGACTGCATTATTTTTTATAAACCTATAAATCATCATTTTTCTGAATGTTTTAAAATTTTCCACTTTTAAACTTTTTTATTGTTTTTACTTTATGTGTATGAGTGTATTGCCTGCATGTGTAAGTACACCCATGTTGTGCAATACCCTCAGAGTTCAGAAGAGAGCATTGGCTTCCCCTGGAACTGGAGTTACGGTGGTTAGCCACCATGTGAGTGCTGGGATTTTAATCCGGTCCTCTGCAAGATCAGTTACTGATCTTAACTGCTCAGCCATCTCTGCAGCACCAGATTTACGTTTTTGTTTTTTTTTTTTCTTTTTTGGGTCTTTTTGAGACAGAGTCTCCTTGTAGCCCTCGCTGGCTTGGATTGCAATGGAGACCAGGCTGGCCTCGAACTCCCAGAGATCCGCCTGCCTCTGCCTCCTGAGTGCTGGGATTAAAGGCGTGCGCCACCACAGCTGGGCAGATTTCCATTTTTAATTGGAGAGGATTTTCAATTTGCAATGGAAAGTTTGTGAATTATACAGATTGGCAGGTGGATGGAGGGATAGATAGATGCTAAACAGAAGGTTACTTCATTAAATGATTCAAACTAGCTGTTGTTAACAACAGTTGTTGATCTTGCATCATTTATAAAGGTAGGTTGTTGGTACTTTTTGAATTTTGTCCCAGTTAGGCACTTTGAGTCTGTTCTTATTCATTACATATCATCTGAATATGGTCAATGTGATGTTAGGCCTGCTGAGCCTAGATCCGACCAGGGTCTTAGAAATCGGGAAATTAGCTTTTGAATACACATTTCCCCACTTTTTTCCCTAAAGTGAACTACACCATGTACAATATTTTTTTATATTTTCAAACTATTTATTTCAGCTCTATATTCATATTTCCAATAATCTACTGTATAACTCTACTACAATGTTTCACAGAAATCTCAAAGAGTAAACACAATTTTTTTTAGAAGAAGCATTTCATTACAGCTTTAACATACACAATAACAGTTTCCAGAGCTAAGATCCATCTCTTTCAAAGTTGGCTGTACATTTTTAGGTTTACAGTTGAATTGATAGAGTTATGCAATAGCATATTCTGGATAACTCCTATAAGACATAAAATTAAATGAGGTTTTAAACTTTAAAAAAGATCTCCATTTTATTATTAAAATACATAGTTTCATACAGAAAATTTCATTCTTAATGCAATTAACACTAAGGTGTTTGCACATGCATTTCTAATCTCTAGATATCTGACTATTACTAGTCACAGTCAGTTACTTTCTGAGCACCTTGGTATCTGAGAATGGATATAAAGTCATCAGGTAGATTTCAATGGTAATGTTTTTCACATCTACTAATTATTAAGGAGCAAAACTTTATGCTTTTAAGAATTATTTTTTTCTTTTCTATTTATTTATACACCCACTTCCCAGGTAGCACCCTCCCATAGCATCCCTCCCCTGACTAGAGCCCTTATACTCTGATATCCCTGATACTGTCTGCTGTGTTGTCGGCACCCCCAGC